>NC_089237.1:32240949-32550532 GCF_963924675.1 Phocoena phocoena | reverse complement strand
GGTGAACAGCAAGTTGTGGCAGCTTCCGGAAAGATGGTAAACTGTTGAATCTGGGTACAAGCAAGGGGAGAAGAAAGCATTCCCTTTACTGGGTCCATAAAAACCAGTGGAGATAATGGCACTGATGGGAGCAGATGGGACAGATTAGAATCAGGAAAACCCCACATGCACTAATAATTTGCTTGAGATAATGATGCTCTCCAACTATCACCTCCAAAGTTTGTTGTAAGAATGGCAGTGAAAGCAGAACCAAAAAACAGTAAGAACTTTTACAGTCTCAAGCATTTGGGGGGACTTTGAAGTAAGCCTGAAACTGATCACTCCAAGGGTGATACTGCAGCCCACCCCTCCTGGCTTCAGGATCAAACACTGATAAGAAGAGACTAACACTTAATCATCAGTGCCTACTGCAGTAGAACTGGAAGTTGGGAATTGAGCTAACAAGAAATGTGTTCAGCTTTCTAATGCTGGGGATCAATCTTGGATCAACGTATCACATGGTAAAATGTAAACAATCATGTTCTCGACTTTAGCTATCACACATAGAAAAGAGTTTACAATCTCTGGGATAAACCAAACAAAATAAGAGTATAATTCAATCTCCATGTAATTATATATACAACTTCTTACAATAAAATATTATGAGGCATATAAAGAAGTTGGATAAAAATATTCATCATCAAAAAATCGAAAAAATGAAACCAACCTGACCCACAGATGAACCAGATGTTGCAACAAGAAGATGAGGATTTTTATATCATTGTAATCATGTTTGAGGATATACAGGAAAAGATAAAGAAAGTAAATGAATAGGCAAAGAATCCCAGGAGACATTTGGAAACTATGAAAAAGAGCCAGAATAGAAATTCTAGAGCTGGAAAATACAATAGCTAAAATTTTAAAAAGTACATGTTATATGGCTGGATAGGAAATTTCCAGGTCCATATGGTTTTACTGACAAATTCCACCAAACATTTAAAAAAGAAATAACACTAATTTTACACAATCTCCTTCAGACAATAGGAGGAAAACTCAACAAATTTTATGAGATCAACATTGCCCTAACACTAAAACCAGACATAGTACCAAAACAAACAAACAAACCCATAGACTCCTATCCATCCTTTTTGTAGATACAAAATTTCTCAAAAAAAAAAAAAAAAAAAATGGTTAGCAAATTGAACCCATCACTAAAAAATACACCATAGGGCTTCCCTGGTGGTAAAGTGGTTGAGAGTCCGCCTGCCGATGCAGTGGACACGGGTTCGTGCCCCGGTCCGGGAAGATCCCACATGCCACAGAGCGGCTAGGCCCATGAGCCATGGCTGCTGAGCCTGCGCGTCTGGAGCCGGCGCTCCGCAACGGGAGAGACCACGACAGTGAGAGGCCTGCGTACCGCAAAAAACAAAACAAAACAAAAAAAACAAAAATACACCATAACCAGGAAGATTTTTTTCCAGGAACATAAGGCTGGTTCAGAATTTTTAGAAATCTAACAGTATAATCCAATTTATACAGTTGGATTTTAGTTTATGTAATGTAGTTTATATATATTTATAAATATATATAAATAAGTTTAAATAAGAAAGTTTATATATACAAACAGTTTAAATGATCAGATCTATTGATGCAAAAAAAAACCACATTGGACAAAACTTTTTATGACAAAAACTCTCAGAAAGCTAAGAATAAAAAGAAACTTCATCAAACTGCCTAAGGACATCTATAAAAAAGCTACAACTAACATCATACTTAATGATAAAACACTGACTGCTTTCCCCAAAAGACTGGGGAAAAAAAGGATGTCTGCATGCATCACTTCTATTCAACGTGGTACTGGAAGTTTTAGCCAGTGCAACAGGGTAAGAAAGGAAACAAAAGACAAGCCAATTGGAAAAGAAGAAATAAAACTGTCCCTGTTCACAGGTGATATGATTGTGCACATAAAAAATGTCTCAAAGAACCTACAAAAAGAAAAAACTTCTAGTCCCAAAACAAATAAGTAAATTTAGCAAGGTGAAAGAACACAATATAACACAAATACCAAGCGTATTTCTTTCTTTTCATTTTCTGAATTTGTTCTTCAATTTGAAAAAAATTTATCATAGGATCTTAACTACAATGACAGTATATATATTATTTTTTTTCAATTTAGCTTTTAAAAAATTATTTCATTTTAAGAACACTTAACATGAGACCTACCCTCAATTTTTTAAATGTACAATATAGTCTTGTATTTATTTTATCTCATCTTTTCTGTCTTGTTTCAAGTCTGTGAATTCTTTTTTTTAATTTAATTTTATTTATTTTTTTATACAGCAGGTTCTTATTAGTTATCCATTTTATACATATTAGTGTATATATGTCAATCCCAATCTCCCAATTAATCACACCACCACCGTCCCCACCACTTTCCCCCCTTGGTGTCCATATGTTTGTTCTCTACATCTGTGTCTCTATTTCTGCCCTGCAGAAAGGTTCATCTGCACCATTTTTCTAGGTTCCACATATATGCGTTAATATACGATATTTGTTTTTCTCTTTCTGACTTACTTCACTCTATATAATAATCTCTAGATCCATCCACATCTCTACAAATGACCCAATTTCGTTCCTTTTTATGGCTGAGTAATATTCCATTGTACCACATCTTCTTTATCCATTCATCTGTCACTGGGCATTTATGTTGCTTCCAGGACCTGGCTATTGTAAATAGTCCTGCAATGAACATTACTTCTTCTTTTCCAATTTGTATTCCTTTTATTTCTTTTTCTTCTCTGATTGCCATGGCTAGGAATTCCAAAACTATGTTGAATAATAGTGGTGAGAGTGGACATCCTTGTCTCGTTCCTGATCTTAGAGGAAATGCTTTCAGTTTTTCACCCTTGAGAATGATGTTTGCTGAGGGTTTGTCATATATGGCCTTTATTATGTTGAGGTAGGTTCCCTCTAGGCCCACTTTCTGGAGAGTTTTTATCATAAATGGGTGTTGAATTTTGTCAAAAGCTTTTTCTGCATCTGTTGAGATGATCATATGTTTTTTATTCTTCAAATTGTTAATATGGTGTATCACATTGATTGATCTGTGTATATTGAAGAATCCTTGCATCCCTGGGACAAATCCCACTTGATCATGGTGTATGATCCTTTTAATGTGTTGTTGGATTCTGTCTTCTAGTATTTTGTTGAGGATTTTTACATCTATATTCACCACTGATATTGGTCTGTAATTTTATTTTTTTGTAGCATCTTTGTCTGGTTTTGATATCTGGGTGACAGTGGCCTCATAGAATGTGTTTGGGAGTGTTCCTCTGCAATTTTTTGGAAGAGTTTGAGAAGGATGGGTGTTAGCTCTTCTCTAAATGTTTAATAGAATTCACCTGTGAAGCCACCTGGTCCTGGACTTTTGTTTGTTGGAAGATCTTTAATCACAGTTTCAATTTCATTACCTGTGATTGGTCTTTTCATATTTTCTATTTCTTCCTGTTTCAGTCATGGAAGGATATACCTTTCTAAGAATTTGTCCATTTCTTCCAGGTTGCCCATTTTATTGGCATACACTTGCTTGTAGTAGTCTCTTAGGATGCTTTGTATTTCTGCAGTGTCTGTTGTAACTTCTCCTTTTTCATTTCTAATTTTATTGATTTGAGTCCTCTCCCTCTTTTTCTTGATGAGTCTGGCTAATGGTTTATGAATTTTATTTATCTTCTCAAAGAACCAGCTTTTAGCTTTATTGATCTTTGCTATTGTTTTCTTTGTTTCTATTTCATTTATTTCTGCTCTGATCTTTATGATTTCTTTCCTTCTACTAACTTTGGGTTTTGTTTGTTCTTCTTTCTCTAATTCCTTCAAGTGTAAGGTTAGATTGTTTATTTGAGAGGTTTGTTGTTTCTTGAGGTAGGATTGTATTGCTATAAACTTCCCTCTTAGAACTGCTTTTGCTGCAACCCATCAGTTTTGGATCACTGTTGTTTGCCTCTAGGTATTTTTTGATTTCCTCTTTGATTTCTAACCTCATAGCATTCTGGTCAGAAAAGATGCTTGATATGATTTCAACTTTCTTAAATTTACTGAGGCTTGATTTGTGACCCAAGATGTGATCTATCCTGGAGAACATTCCGTGCGCACTTGAGAAGAAAGTGTAATCTGCTGTTTTTGGATGGAGTGTCCTATAAATATCAATTAAATCTATCTCGTCTATTGTGTCATTTAAAGCTTGTGCTTCCTTTCTAAATTTTTGCCTGGATGATCTGTCTATTGGAGTAAGTGAGCTGTTAAACTCCCCCACTATTTTTATGTTACTGTCTATTTCCTATTTTATAGCTGTTAGCAGTTGCCTTATGTATTGAGATGCTCCTATGTTGTGTTCATATATATTTATAATTCTTATATCTTCTTCTTGGATTGATCCCTTGATCATTATGTAGTGTCCTTCCTTGTCTCTTATAACATTCTTTATTTTAAAGTCTATTTTATCTGATATGAGTATTGCTACTTCAGCTTTCTTTTGATTTCCATTTGCATGGAATATATTTTTCCATCCCCTCACTTTCAGTCTGTATGTGCCCCAAGGTCTGAAGTGGGTCTCTCATAGACAGTGTATATGGGTCTTGCTTTTGTATCCATTCAGTGAGACTGTGTCTTCTGGTTGGAGCATTTAATCCATTCACTTTTAAGGTAATTATTGATATGCACATTCCTATTATCACGTTCTTAATTGTTATGGGTTTGTTTCTCTAAGTCCTTTTCTTCTCCTGTGTTTCCCACTTAGAGAAGTTCCTTTAGCATTTGTTATAGAGCTGGTTTGGTGGTGCTGAATTCTCTTAGCTTTTGCTTGTCTGTAAAGCTTCTGATTTCTCCATCGAATTTGAATGAGTTCCTTGCTGGGTAGAGAAATCTTGGTTGTAGGTTCTTCCTTTTCATCACTTTAAGTATGTCATGCCATTCCCTTCTGGCTTGTAGAGTTTCTACTGAGAAATCAGCTGTTAACCTTATGGGAGTTCCCTTGTATGTCAGTTGTCATTTTTCCCTTGCTACTTTCAATAATTTTTCTTTGTCTGTAATCTTTGCCAATTTGATTACTATGTGTCTAGGCATGTTTCTCCTTGGGTTTACCCTGTATGGGACTCTCTGCACTTCCTGGACTTTGGTGGCTATTTCCTTTCCCGTGTTTAGAAGTTTTCGACTATAATCTCCTCAGATATTTTCTCGAGTCATTTCTCTCTCTCTTCTCCTTCTGGGACCCCTATAATTCGACTGTTGTTGCATTTAATGTTGTCCCAGATATCTCTTATTTCTTTTCATTCTCTTTTCTTTATTCTGTTCCACAGCAGTGATTTCCACCATTCTGTCTTCCAGATCACTTATCCATTCTTCTGCCTCAGTTATTCTGCTCTTGATTCCTTCTAGTGTGTTTTTCATCTCAATTATTGTATTGTTCATCTCTGTTTGTTTGTTGTTTAATTCTTCTAGGTCTTTGTTAAACATTTCTTTCATCTTCTCGATCTTTGCCTCCATTCTTTTTTTGAGGTCCTGGGTCATCTTCACTATCATTATTCTCAATCCTTTGTCTAGAAGGTTTCCTATCTCTACTTCATTTAGTTGTTTTTCTGAGGTTTTATCTTGTTCCTTCATCTGGTACATAGCCCTCTGCCTTTTCACCTTGTCTACCTTTCTGTGAATGTGGTTTTTTGACAGGCTGCAGGATTATAGTTCTTTTTTTTTTTTGTACGTGGCCTCTCCCATTGTGGAGCACAGGTTCCGGATATGCAGGCTCAGCGGCCATGGCTCATGGGTCCAGCTGCTCCACAGCATGTGGGATCTTCCCAGACTGGGGCACGAACCCATGTCCCCTGCATTGGCAGGTGGACTCTCAACCACTGCACCACCAGGGAATCCCTAGGGTTTTTCTTGCTTCTGCTCTCTGTCCTCTTGTGGATGAGGCTATCTAAGAGGCTTGTGCAAATTTCCTCATAGTCTTATATTGTTGACTATAGGCACAGTATTTTACAACCAATCTCTAGAACTTATTCACCCTCCTTACCTGAAACTTTATGTCCATTGTTTGGTAATTCCCTCTCCCCCCAGCCCACCAACCACTATTCCACTCTTTGATTCTATGAATGGACTATTTTAGACTCATGTAAGTGAAATTGTGTAGTAGTTGTCTTTCTGTGACTGGCTTATGATGTCTTCAAGGTTCAACCATGCTGTTGAATATTGCAGAATTTCATTCCTTTTTAAAGTCAAATGGCATTTCATTGTGTGTATATACCACATATTCTTTAACCATTTATCTGTCAGTGGACATTAGTGTTGTTTCCACATCTTGGCTATTGTGAATAGTGCTCCAATTTTTGCAAAACTGCCATTGGGATTTTGATAGGAATTGCATCTGTATATCTGTTTATTGCTTTGGGTAGCAGGGACATTTTAACAGTAATAAGTCTTCTAATCCATGAACATGCAATGTCTTTCCATTTGTTTGTGTCTTCTTTCGTTACTTGCATCAATATTTTGTAGTTTTTAGCATTCAAGTCTTTCACATTCTAAGTTTGTTCCTTTGTATTTTATTATTTTTGGTGCTATTGTGAAGGGGATTGTTTTCCAAATTTCCTTTTTAGATAGTTTTCTGTGAGTGTATAAAATAAACATATTTCTATATACTAATATTATTAACAAAATGAAATGAGCCTTTAAAACACAATAGTATTTACAATAGCCCTGACCAAATAAAATATTTACATGTAAATATAACAAAATATGTACAGAATACATATGCTGAAACCTACAAAGCACTAAATGAGGAAGTAAAAGAAAACCTGAATAAATGGAGAGAGCATACTGTGATTATGGATGGATAAAACACAATAAAGATGTCAATTCTCCCTAAGCTGATATACAATTCCTATGAAAAATTCCAGCAACATATTGACAGATAAAGACAAGCTGATTCTAAAATATGTATCAAAGAAACTAGACTAGCTGAAAACAATTTTGAAAAAGAAGAATAAATTTGAAGGTATCCTACTATATGATTATAAGATTTACTATATAGTTAAAGCAATTAAGACAGTATAATTTTGGTAGAGGGTTAGACACATAGATCAATAGAACAAGGAGAGCCCAGAGATAGACTCATATGAATATGACCAACAGACTTTTGATAAAGCTGCAAAAGCAACTCAGTGGCAAAAAATTTTGTTGAAACAATTATTCATAGATAAGAAACATGAACCCTGATAATAACTTAACACTTCATACAAAAATTAACTCAAACAGATTATAAATCAAAATAAAAAAATGTTAAACTATAAAATACATTAGATGGATTAAACACCTGAATGAACACTGCAGAAGAAAGGATCAGTGAAGTTTATGACATTCCAACTTTTAAAATGCCCAAAATGAAGCACAAAAGGAAAAGACTGAAATAAAAACAGAACAGAATGTCATCACTATGAGAAAATATCAAGCAGTACAATATACATGTAATCAGAGTCCCAGGAAAAGAATGAGACAGAATAATATCTGAAAAAACACATGATATTTTTATATAATAGCTTTTCAAATTTGATGAAAACAGCAAATCTTAAATATTAAAACTAGCAAATCCTAAGCAGGAAGAAGGGCTGAGAACCACACTTATTCACAACATATTTAAATTGCTGAAAAACAAAGAGAAAAAAATTTAAAAAAGAATAATAAAGAGAAAGTTATAAATGGCTTGGGGATAAGGGGTGGGGAGAATTACCACATATAGGTGAACAATAAGATTAATAGTTAATTCATAATGCAACCATGCTCTGAAATTATATAGATTATAATTAGTTGGTAATCTTGATCAAATTGTATCACTTTAATATCTCGATCTGTTTTCTCATCTATAAAATAAGAGATAGGATATGTCTCATAGGAGTGTGGCTTTTCGGAAGATTAAATAAAATCATGAACATAAGTGCTTATTAAACTGCCTTTTATACAATGAACATACAATGGTAGCTGCTTTTAAAATGCATACATATGACATGTCTCCTTAAAGAATGACAGAAAATAAAATACAGGCTGGGGGAACCTCTTTACTTCTTGGGTTCTCAGTTTCCTTCATGATGAAATTAGGGGGTGTGTTGGATCAAAACAATGGTTTTCTTTTCTGATTATATTTTTAATTTCAAAATATTTTCAACATACAAAATGGTATAATGAACCCATGTATAGTCATCCGTATCAACAAACCTAATTGACATCTGACATTTTAAAAGAAGTGACATGTAATAAACTACAGTTGAAAATTCCTTTATGTACTATCCTGATCTCATTTCCTGCTCTTCTTCACAATCCTGGAGGTAGTATGTGTCCTTCCATTATTGTGTTAGACTTGATTACACATTACGGATCAATAAACAAAATGTAATATTATTCTACTGGTTTTAGCATTTGAGTCCAATTGTATCAAACTCTAGATATTATTTTGCATTTTCTATTTTCACTCAAATTTATGTTTTTGATATATTCCCATGTTGACATTTGTAGCTCTAGCTTGTACATTTTAAATGTTGTGTAGTATTCTGTTTCATTAATATACACTGAAACCTTGGAATAAGTGTGAAATTCAGGTACAATGGGATTTATCTTTGAAGAATAAGACCAAAATATGCCCCCTTGTCTCCAGTTTCTTTCAGCCTAATTTCCTTGAACATGGTCCTCATAAAAGGTGACAGTTAACTGGGAAGATCTCAACATTGTGACCAATCTCTTGGAATTCCTCTCCAAACATAGTACTTCGAATCACTTTTATTGATATTTAAACTGTATCAGACAACTCCAGCATGCACTACCAAACTAGATAGTAGATCCCAGGAACTGCAAGACTTCATAACTTAGCTGCCTCATTTTACCTGGCTGAATATTTGGACCTTATTTATTGTTATAGAGGGATTTTACTATACCATAATTAATTTATCTGTTCTACTGATGAACATTTTGGTTGTTTCCAATCACTTATTTCTAGTGTATTTAGCATCATTTTATGTTTTTTCTACCCATATATGAGTATTTCTCTATCATCTTCATCTAAGAGTAGAAGAACTGTTGGATGAATAAACAAACCTGCACATCTTCAACTTTGCTAAATATTGCCAATTGCTCTTCTAAGTGGTTGTACCAATTTATAATCCAACAAGCCACTAGGGGTTGAATAATTGTGTTTCCCCCCACTCTAAAATTCATATGTTGAAGCTCTAACTTCCAATGTAATGGTATTTAGGGTGGAGCTTTTGAGAGGTAACTAGGTATAGATTAGCTCATGGAGGTAGGACCTTCATGATGCAATTATTGTCCTTATGAGAAAAGGAAAAGATATGAGAACTCTCTCTCTCTCCACATGCACACAAGGTAAAGGTCATGTCAACATCCAACAAGATGGCAGCCCTCACCAAGAGCTGAGTAGGGTAACACTTTGATCTTGGACTTCCAGCCCTCAGAACCATGAGAAATAAATGTCTGTTGTTTAAGCCACCCAGTTTATGGTATTTTGTTATAGTACCTCAAGCTAAGACACCAGCAATTTATGAAACTTCTCATTGCCCCATATCTTCATTCCACATTCACTTGGCATTGTCTGATTGTTGCCAATCTAACCAATATAAAAAGATATCTAATTATGGTATTAATTTACATTTCCCCAATAGCCAGGGAGACTGAATATTCTTTAATATGTTTTTGGCCCCTTTGTTTACCTTCTGTGAATTACCTGTTTATATATTTGGTACATTTTGTGAGTAGTAGTTGTCTTTTTCTTACTGATTTATAAGAATTCTTCATATGTTGTGGATATTAAACTGTGGTCAATTATATGTATGAATATTAGCTCTCAGTTCATGGCTTGTCTTTTAATTTTGTGTGTGTGTGTGTGTGTGTGTGTGTGTGTGTGTTCCTATACAAGTATCTACTTTTCAAAAAACCTTGTTGAAACACTACGTGCAGGAAATTGAACAGAGCATTATAAGCACACCTATGTAGCCAGCACCCCAGAGGCCTCATCCTGCTCCTTCTCAATCAGACCTTCCCTCAAAGGTAACCTCTATTCAAACTTCTAACACTGTTAATTAGTTGTGTCTGTCTTCTGCTCTTCATTTAAATGGAATAAAGCACAATATTCTTTTCCTTTGACTTATTTCATTCAATATATCTAGTGAAATGCATCTGTGTTTTGCTTGAAGTAATAGCTTGTTCCTTCTCATTACTATGCAATATTTTGTTCTTTAACTATATCCAGATTATTTATCCCTTCAAATATTAATGGACATGGCTTTTGTTTAATCCAAATAGTCTTTCTATGAACATTCTTTTATGTAATTTTGGAGAAATTGTCAAAGCCAAACACTTCTGCATGACATATGTCTACTAATGGAGTTGCTGGTGATAGGATATGCATATATCATCTTTACTAGATAGTACTATACAGTATTCCATATTTTTGTACCAATTTACACTCCCACCAGCAGTGCATAAAAGTTCCTGTTGCTCCACAGCCTTGCTGCCATTTGATACTGACAATTGTTTTCATTTGAGCCATTCTGGCGTATGTGTGTAGCAGAATCTCATGGTGACTTTAATATATATTTTCCTGATGATTAATAAAACTGAACATCTTCTTCATGTTATTGGAATGAGGATTTCTTCAATTGTGAAGGGCCTGTTCAAGTCTTTAGCTATTTGAGAGGGGAGTTTTCTGTCTTTTCCTTCTGATTTGTGGGAGTTCTTTAGTATATTTTAGACAGGAGTTCTTTAACAGATGTATATTTCAGAAAATATACCTCCTCCTCACTTGGTCTTCCTTCAGTTGGTGCTTTGCCATCTCAATCCCTCATAGCATCTTTTTTTTTTTCTTTTACTCTGTATGACTTTTTCTATATATTTCTCTATTTAATATTTTCCATGTATTTTGAATGATATAAAATTACCTTTTAAAAATTGAGCATAACACATAGACAGAGAAGCACATGTAAATATTTAACTCAAATTTTCACACACTGGACAAAACCATGGGCTCAGACCCCAGATAAAAGACAGAACACTATGAGTAAATCATGTCTCCTTTGCATCCCTTTCTAGTCACAGGCTTCCAAAGGTAACCACTAACATTACTTCTCAATCCATGGAGTAATTTTTGTGTTTTTGAACGTAATATAAATGAAATGAAACTTTT
The DNA here is from genome assembly GCF_963924675.1 of Phocoena phocoena. NCBI lineage: Eukaryota > Metazoa > Chordata > Mammalia > Artiodactyla > Phocoenidae > Phocoena > Phocoena phocoena. Next base: position 32,539,323 of record NC_089237.1, on the reverse strand, counting down.
TTTATTTTCTTCTTTTTTTGGGGGGTAGAAATGTAGTCTGACTTCCTTTGTTCAATAATAGGTATTGTTGTTTATAGCAATTCTTTTATTGATAAATAGAATTCTCTTGTATGAATTCCATAATTTATATGTTCATTCTACATTTGATGGGTATTTTGATAATTTATATGATGTAGCTATTGCAGATAGCATGGCTATGAACAATCAGTCTTTTTACCAATCGACACTCCCACCAGCAGTTTTTGGAGACATTTTAGAAAGTCAGCCAAGATCAGAAGAACTACAAAACTCATTAGCAGACTTGTAAGCTAAACAAATGTTATTGCTTTGAGCCATTGAATTTCAGGGTCGTTTGTTAAACATCATTATTGTCACAATTTATAACTCATATGCCTGCATTCTTGGATTACCCTTAGTTGATTATACTATATTAGCCTTTTATATATCACTGAATTCAAGTGGATAATATTTAGATCAAGATTTTTGTACCTGTCTTCATTAGGGATGTTGGCTTTTAAATTCCCCTTTTTTTTGTAATATTCTTATTAAATTTTAATATCAAATAATGCTGGTAAACAAATTGACAAGAGAATTTTCCCATTCACCCCCACCTCTGAATATTTTCTCCCCCTAATCTCTGGTGGAGAGTGTGAGAAATTGTTACTCCTTCTTTAAATGTTAGGGAGAATTCACTAGTAAAGCCTCCTAGGCCTTGAGATTTTATAACGGAAAGGCTTTAAATACTAGATTCAATTTATTTAATACATATGGGATTATTTGTATCTTTTATTTCTCCTTGTTTCAGTTTGGCAATTAGGAAACTTCTAAAAATGTGTCAATCTCACCAAAATTTTCAAAGTTATTCATGTGAAATCTTTAATAATATCCCTTTATTATCTGTTAATATATGCAATATCTGTAATGATGTCCTCATTTTAATATCTGGATATTAGGGGATTTTCCCATCTCTTTTTTTTTTTTTTTTTTTGCGGTACACGGGCCTCTCACTGTTGTGGCCTCTCTCATTGCGGAGCACAGGCTCTGGACACGGAGGCTCAGCGGCCATGGCTCATGGGCCCAGCCGCTCCGCGGCATGTGGGATCTTCCTGGACCAGGGCACGAACCCGTGTCCCCTGCATCTCAACCCCTGTGCCACCAGAGAAGCCCCCCATCTCTTCTTTGATCAGCTTTGCTAGAAGTCTATTAATTGTCTTAGTCTGTTCTAAGAACAATTTTTGTTTTTTTATTTTTGTATTAATAAATTTATTTTCTACTTTATTAATTACTTCACATTATTTTTATGATTTCCTTCACTTTCTTGGGGTTAATTTTTTCTTCAGTTTCTTGGATTTGGACACTTAGGTAATTGATTTTCAGCCTGTCATATTTTCTAATATATGCACTTTGACTATAAATTTCACCCTTAGCACAGCTTTAGCTGTATTTCACACAGTTTGATGGCTGTACTTTCACCATTATTCAGTTCAGAATGCATTCTAATATTCTTTGTTTTTTCTTCTTTGACATTTGGATTATTTAGACACATTGCTGAATTTTCAAAGAGTGAGAATTTTCTAGTGATGTTTGTTTTTAATTTTTTACTTCATTCTACTGTTGTCAGAGAACATGTTCTGAATGATTTAACTATCCTTGTTCTGTGTTCCAAGCAGAGGACAGTTTCAAAGTATAAAACTATCATGCCGTCTTGGCTGGTTTTCAGATTGTGAGACATTGGGTCTTGTGGTTTTCCAAGTCACCTGGGAGTCAAAAAAAAAAAAAAGACACAGGCTGAATTCTATTCTACCCCCTGCTCTACTTCACTTTATCTAGAGCAGTTCCACTTTGGCTTATTTATTAGGTGTTATATTAAAAGGTTTTTGTTTAAAAAACAATTTGACTGTTTATAATCCAGTAAACTTGAATATCTTGCCATTCTTCCAATTTTGGAATACCATTATTCTATGTATTTTGCTATTAGCAAAACCCCAAATCACCCTGTAAGGGTCAGCATGACCTTGTCAGGTTAACATGGCACCATAACCTTCACAAAGTGGCTCCATTAAATTGATCCAGTTACATTATTATTATGTTAATTTACATATATAATCTATGTGTGAATGATCAGACAGGGATCTGCTAAATTTAGTAAAGATCAATAGTCAGTTATCAATTACTCTAAAATTATAATTGAACATCTAAAAGATGTTCATCCCATCCTAGGAATCAACAAAGTGCAAATTAAACCAATAGTGTTAAATGGTTTTCTTTATCAGAATGGCATAGATTAAGTATTTTATACACTTGGTGGGAATCCATATGAAAAATTATTTGGCTTCTATATTTTTTGTTTAAGGAAAAAGGTGGACTAAAGTCAGATATCACAAACTCAAATATCTGCAGGAGCCAAGAAGGGGAAATCACGTTGGCATTACTCTTTCCATGGCAGCATTCAACTGTAAAAGCCTCCTACAAAGTTTCTGAGAGTGTGACTAAGAAAAGTGAATCCAGCCAAGATTCGTTTCAAATATAAAGACGACAATTAGATATATTCAAAGATGAAGCATTTTAGCACCCAGCAACACTTCTTATCACAAACAAATACACATATGCTTGATGACAAATTCAGCGAACGAAAGAATGAAGCAAAAAATTTAAATCAGAACTGAAAGAGGCACAGTAAAAATATTAGTGTGTATACTGAATTCTTTTAAAACTAAAACTAATATGAGCAATTATGTAAATTGTATTTACATAACAGATTACACATATGACAAAATATAATAAAAATAATAATAAAGATAATAAAATTACATTTAAAATTAAAGAAGCAGAGGTTGTAGGAGAAGGAATGAGATTGCTCTTTTTCCAGACGCACAGGTTCAGCGGCCATGGCTCACGGGCCCAGCCGCTCCGCGGCATGTGGGATCCTCCCGGACCGGGGCATGAACCCGTGTCCCCTGCATCGGCAGGCGGACTCTCAATCACTGCGTCACCAGGGAAGCCCGAGATTGTTCTTTGGTAGAGTTGATTAATAGGGTAAAAATTTAAATTTATTTTAAAAAATCAAAGACAGGGCTCTTTCCTCTTCTATGTGTACAGGTTCTTGCACTGTTCTATGCCAATTGTAATTTAAATCCTACAACTAATTTCCTCCCTGCCTACCTCTCCCTTGGAGGGAACCATATTTACTGCTTTAGTTAGAGCATGAAGCTGTAGGAGGAAGAACAAGTCTTCAGACTTTCTCTTGACAGCTTCAAACTGGGGAAGCAACTTGGAAACCCTCTGCTGAAAGAAGTTCCAGCTGGGTAATTAGTACTGTGCAGCTAATAGTTTTAAAAAATATGGGATGGGGGATGAGGATCAGTGTAAGCATCTTTAACAAACTTTAACATGCTAAAATGGATTTCCAAATATGTTGCAGGTGAAATGTTTGGGGGATTTTTTTCTAAATGTGACTTAACGTATTAATGTTCTCTTTGTGTGGAGGAGGGAGCAAGATGCTGACATTCATCTAACCTGCAGCAAATGTCATTGAATTGCTGAGCTGACTTTCTTTGTGTTGAAAGGAAAGAATAATTCCCCACAATTATTCCTCCAAGGAGCATTACATTTTCCAACTGATTAAGGCAAGAAAAGACAAAGTTTCTCAAGGTTATTTTAGGAATTCACCAAAGTCTGAATAAGTATTAAGTTTTTAAGGTAATAACCTATAGTGTGTCCAGGGGTGGTTTCCAAAATTATTAATGACTAATCAGAATAGAAGGTAGACATTATTCTGTACAGGCCCATTATACCTCAATATTAGCCCTGGTTGAGTCTTTTGTTCACATACAATGTACCTCTGCATTGTTTGGGAACAGGGATATAAATCTCTGTTGGTCTCTAGAAGAAGAAATTATTTATAGGCAAATTTAATGACTTTCCATAAATTCTGAACACAATCATCCTTTATTCATTTATTCATTCAACAACCAAATATTGAAGGCACTCTGTGCCAAACATTAGGGCTACAGAGATAAACAAAAAAGACTACACCCCTGCTCTCAGAAGTTGATTTTCTAAAGCAGGGGTCAGCAAACATTTTTGGTAAAGGGACAGATAATAAATGTTTTCCACTTTGCCAGACATTCAGTATCTTTCACCACTATTCAACCCCTCTGTTGTAACATAAAAACAGCCATAGATAATACATAAGCAAATGAGCATGGCTGTGTTCCAATGAAATTTTATTTATGGACACTGAACGTTGAATTTCACCTAACTTTCACATGACACCAAATAGTGTTTTTCTTATGATTTCTTTCTATTTGAAAATGTAAAAGCTATTCTTAGCTGGTAGGTTGTACCAGAACAGTGGCCAGCCAGATTGGGAGTATGGGCTGTAGTGTGCAGGTACCTGATCTGGAGGTTTAACAGTGAAGGGATCGAATCATTAGGGGCAGTTGGTTGCTAGTGAAAATGGAGTGATAAATTAAAAACTGGCATAGATGACCATGTGCCCACTGGTGTGTGAATTAGAGAATCTTATGTTTGGAAGAAATCTCAGAGTCTTTGTTGGCCTTGAATAACCTTCACAGAGTATTTGCTTCCCCTACAGGACATTCCCAAAAGGTAAAGAGCCCTTGTTTGAGCACCTTAAATGGTAGGACATTGGCAGTTTCCCGAGACAGTCTATTTTATTGTTGGACAGATAATTTTCATTAAATTTGTACTTTTATTGAGTACAAATATTCATATACATGTAATAAGGACTCTGAGTCCCAGTAAATTTAGCTCAACTAGTATTCCTAGTCTGTCCTCTTTGGCAGGCCTCAGGAAATAAATATAAGCAACTTTTCCACATGACTTAATTTACAGACAGCTATCCCATCGCTTGTAATTCTTTGTATTAATTATATTGTTTGCTCACTTTTGGTCCAAGAGTTTGGTTCCTCTAACTGGAAGTTTAGAAAGGTGTGGTTCTGGGGTTCTCTCTGATTCCTTTATATACTCAGCATTAGAACATTTGTTTCCAGAACAGAGAAAATTAAGAAGGATAGGGAGAAGAAAACCAGATTGTTTCCTTTTAAAGTGGCAACCCAAAACATATTTGCACAATAATAACAATTTGTGCCAATGTGCCCTATTAAAATTAATTTGCTTATGTGATAAGGCTTTTGGAACATGGGACCTAGCTTAGTTTCACCTTGACAAAAAGAGCTAATCTCAAATGGGCATTATCTTCCTTGCAAAATAAATATTGCCCGAGCTAGCATTCTAACCTTTCTTGTGTTTTCTTATCTTTATTCAAATATAAGGCAACTGGTTGAAATCAGCTTAATAACAGAAGTTGCATTCAAATGGACCAAAATACTAGGGTAAAATCCATGCTGTGTGTGTGTGTGTGTGTGTGTGTATGTAATTACACCTATAGCACTATATCATAACCTCTGGGCATGGCATTATACTAGGAATACAAGAGATTTTGGAATCAGACAGACTATAGCAAAGAACAGCTTCATCACATGATATTTGGCTAACTTCAGGCAAGTTACATCTCAGAGCAACTTTAAGTCTTACGTTGTTCATTTGTAAACTGAAAGTAATAATACACATTTTATAGCATTAAATGAAAAATGTTAGCAAACTGTTAAACAGAATGTCTGGTACTGAAATATTATTCTCTTCTGCTTCCTTTCAACCTCCACCAAATTGCTTCTAAAGTTAATAATCGGCAAATTGGGAGTGAGAGGTGGAAAAAAAAAAAAAAAAGATGAGATAGACACTGAAAAATTCAAAAGGAAAAAATCTCAGTAGGAAATACAAACACATCATCCAACCACTTTGCTCTCTGGTTTCTTATATAAAAACCTTTCCCTAGAGTAATTAAAATATGATTGTAATATGAATAAATACTTGGTTAAAAGGAAAATCCCTTTCTCATTTGGAGGTGATTATAAGGAAACAAGCTGGTGTGGTCCTCATTTAAAATGTAAATGTTGCTTGAAGGATATGAGATTATCTCAAAGTTGGGCACTGAGACATTTGGATAATAGCTAACACTTTTATAGCACTTTACTGGTACCTTTAGACTGTGTGCTTTATATCTATCAACTTCTTTAATCCTCACAACCAAACTCGAGGTGCTATTATTATTTCCATTTACAGATGGAGAAACTGAGATGGGTGAAACCCACAATGAGTTAGTGGTAGATTCAAGATATGATTCCAGGCTGGCTGGCTGTGGTTTACAATGACCCTCCTGTGTTCTGAAATGCACTCCTCCTCTCTCCACTGCCCTTCATCTTTCTCTCTATTTTATTGGGAGAAAAAGTGAGCAGTACTTTAAACTGGATGAACAGAAGTCTTAAACCCATAGCCTCTAAGGCCCAACAGGTGACATGAATGAGAGATGCAGGTCATACAAGGAGGTCCATAGACAATGTCATGTATAGGGAACAGCCAATACCTAGCTCAAATTAAGTTTTTTTCAACATTTAGCAAATATTTGCCAGTCTCCTAGGCACTGAGACTTCCATGGTTAAGAAAATAAAACCCTTCTGTCTTGGGTTGAATAGTGTCCTCCCCAAAATTCATGTCCACCCAGATCCTCAGAAGGTAAATTTATTGGGAGCTAGCATCTTTGTAGTTGTAATTAAGGTAAGGATCAAGATGTGACCATACTAGATTAGGGTGGGTTCTAAATCCAATGACAGTGTCCTCATAAGGAACGGAAAGGGACATACAAACACACAGGGAGAAGAGAGCACTGCGAAGATGGAGGCAGAAGTTGGAGTGATGTGTCCATAAGCCAGGAACACCAAGAGCTGCTGGTAGCCACTATGGACCAGATCTCCCCCAAAGCCTTCAGAAGGAGTCAACACTGCTGACACCTTGATTACAACTTCTGACCTCCAGAATGATGAGGAAAAATTTCTGTTGTTTTAAGCCACAAGTTTGTGGTAATTTGTGGCAGAAGTCCTAGGAAACAAATACATTCCACCCTTGCTGATGTGCATTCTAGTAGGGGAAAGAGAAAATACATAAATAAGTACATAATATAACACAGTCCTGAGTGCTTCTTATCATTGTACAAAAATACTGAAGGACTGAACATTTCTACCTAGCTCCCTGCTCACTAAACCCAAACTGACCCACAAGAACTATTAAACTTCAGCCCTAGTCTTGCCATCCCTACATCTTGTCCCAAGAGCAGGACAATCTTATTTTCCTCAGTGAAAACTACCTGGAACAAATATGAACACTCACTGACTTTCCCTGATTTCCTTATAAACTCTTCAAACTACTGGTATTCTGCGGAATAGTCATCTTGAGTTGTTCCCATATCGAAGATTTTAATAAAGGCTTGAGCTATCAATTTTGGTTGGCTTTCTCCTTCCATGTCTTAGAATGGAAGGGACCTTAGAAATCTACTTACTCCATCGTAGGGCAGCCATGATGTCATTGGAAGGGATAATGACTGGTTAGCAATAAAATCACGAGCCTTATTCTATCACATACAAACTGTGTGAACTTACATCATTCCACCATTCTGTCAGTTTCTTCATCTGTAAAATGGGAAGGAATTAGAATAAGTGACCTCAAAAGCCCTTTCCAGTCTTAGTCTTGTATGCTTTTTTGGGTACAGCTGCGTGAGAACAAGAGTCAACCAGTTGGATATCCTGTGGCTTAAAAATATTTAAAGCCCAAATCAAGACTAACAAGCATTTCACTGTTATTCAATACATTAAAGGCCATTTAATCCCAAATTTTATAAATCAGCAAATGTCTCATCTGTACCTCATCTAGGATGTGTTGCTTTTTTCAGCCATATGACGAAGAAGTTATTTATTCATGAGGTTCTATTCATGCCCACTGTTGATTACATAATTTGACCTCCTCTACGAAATTTTGTCTCACCTCTCCTGTCCAGAACAATCCCTCTCTTCTGCAAACTGTTACCACTGACAGGTACGACTAAATGTCCCTGTGCATGACACTTAGATTTTTCAGCTGGGCTACAATTTCTTGAATAATAGGAGTCCAGTAATTTTACATTCTATAACTATGATTTTTCGAGAGAAACCGGAGATTTAGATTTATTTGTAAGATCTTCTTACTTTTGTTTATTTATTTATTTATTTATTGCTGTACGCGGGCCTCTCACTGTTGTGGCCTCTCCCGCCGTGGAGCACAGGCTCCGGACGCGCAGGCCCAGCGGCCATGGCTCACGGGCCCAGTCGCTGTGCGGCACGCGGTATCCTCCCAGACTGGGGCACGAACCCACGTCCCCTGCATCGGCAGGCGGACTCCCAACCACTGCACCACCAGGGAAGCCCAGATCTTCTTATTTTTAAATGTTAGCAGTTAAATCAAACATTTTCAAAACACCGTGTGGCCATGTAACATATTGACAAGACAAATTTACTTCATGGGCTGAGTTTGAGACCTCTGAAAGACAGAATCCCTAAAAATTTGAAGATTATGTTTTGGGAAGTGAGAAAGTCTCTGGAACAAACACCCATTCAATAACTCAGCAAATGCCTCCAATTCCCACATCTGTAACAAAGTGGGAGACTCTTCAATATTTAACAAAATATTTTTCTAGAGTCTGTTTGCCAAATATTATTCCTGCCCTCAAGAAACCGACAGTTTTATTCAAGAGCAAGTTTTTAAAAGCAAGTACTAACACATATCTATCACATATAAACAAAGTTCCGTAGATCCTAAATAAAATGTGAAACGAACAGAACACTGTGATTAAGTTGATTAACGATGTTTTATCCCAGAGGTGCAAGGTTGGCTCAACATTACAAAATGTGGGGCGTTCCCTTGTGGCCTAGTGGTTAGGATGCTAGGTTTTCACTACCATGGCCCGGGTTCAATCCCTGGTTGGGGAACTGAGATCCCACAAGACACAAGGTGTGACTAAAAAAAAAAAGAAAGAAAGAAAAGAAAATCTGGTCTCATAATTTGTTATATTAAAAAAAGAAAGAGAAAAATGAAGACTGTGATCCTATCCAATAGAAGCTGAATTTTAAAAATAAAATTTGGTATTAACTCCTGTTACATCTCTAGGTAAATAGAAAGAAACCTCTTACAGAAGATAATGTATCATCAGAAATAAATAATAAACTTATTTAGTGGTTTAAAACTATAAGAATTCTCATTAAAGTCAGACATAACACAGAAATACCTACACTCTCTACTGTTATTCAACTTAAAATTACAGCAAAACTTATATAAGTAAATTAAAAAGAAGCATACAATAGTATTATGAGCATAAAATAAAATCTGAAAAATAAATATGCTTCTTCTGAATAGAAGCTTAAACACTGTAAAGATGCCAAATATTCCTAAATTAGCATACACATTCAACACAGTCACAGTGAGATTGCTAAGGCCTATGTTTTTAGTTTGCATTAGTGAGAGGGGAGCTTGACAAAGGATAGTAAAATTTCACTGGATAGAATACAAGCATTAAAATAGATGAGAAAATTTTTTTTTTCATGTTGAGATAATTTTAAGCTTACAAAAGAGTTGCAAAAATAGTGGTGTTTTTCCTTTATAGCCTTCATATCCAGTTTTCTCTTACATTAACATCTTATATAGCCATAGAAGAGTTACCAAAACTAAGAAATTAACCATGTTATAATATTATTAACTAAATTTTCAGAATGTATTCAGATTTGACCAATTTTTCAACTAACAAACTTTGGCTCTTTCAGGACCCCACATTGCATTTATGTGCATGTGTCTTTAGTTTCTTCCAATATATGACAGTTCCTAAGTCTTTCCTTATCTTTTGTGACCTTGACACTTTTGTAGACTACTGGTTAGTTATTAGAATGTTCCTTAATTTGGGTTTGTCTGATGTTTTCCATGATTAGATTGAGGATATGTGTTAATGGGAAGGATGCTTCAGAGGTGATTTGCACTTCTCTGTGTGTCATATTGGGGTATGTGATGTTGACATGGATTATTAGTGATGTGACATTTCATCACTTGGGTAAGTGCTATCTGCCAGGATTCTCTACTATAAATTTATTATTTGCCTCCTTCAATTACTAAATATTTGGGAGGAGATACTTTGAGACTATGCAAATATTCTATTTCTGCTTAAATTTGGCTTACTAATTTTAGCACTCCTTGATGGATCTAGGCAAACCATTTTGAAACAGAATATTTAAACATCAAGACTTGCCTAATCAGATTATAAATGACTGTATAGCTTATATGATTTAAAGAAGTATGAAGAATAGACAAATAGATTAGTGGATAAGAAAAGAGAGCCCAATAAAAAGTCCAAGTGTATATGCAAATATAGGCATAATAAACACTGAGGGAAGGATGTATTATTCAATAAATTATGTGGAGATAATTGGCTAACCATTTGAAGGAAAATAAAGTTAGATCTCTATTTTATGTATGCACAAATATGTATTCCAAATATGTAAATATAAAATTAGATCTATAAATGTGCTAGGATAAAGTACTGGAGAATAGTAATATAATCTTGAAAAGGGGAAATCTTTGCCAAGCATGATTCAAAACTAAAAGCCTTAAATGGAAAAGCCGACAGATTTGACTGCATAGAAGTTTAAACATTTATCCAGTGAAACATATTATAAACAAATACTTTTTTTAAAAAAAAGGAACAGAGTGGGAAGTGTGTGTATGTCTGTGTGTGTTTGTGTGTGTGTATCTGAGAGCTCTTACAAATCAATGTAGAATAACAACAAACCACACCAAAAAAATAGGCAGGAGTCATAATCAGGAATGTAAAAAAATACATATGCCATACATATACAGATTTCATTGTAGAATTACTTGAAATATCAAAAACTGGAAACAAATATCAACCTGTAGATGCATGGTTAAATCAATTATAGTATAGTCATACAAAGGGTTAACTACACAGCTGTTAAAAAATAATATGAATGTTCTATGTGTTCTGACATCCAGGAACCATAACTTAATTAAAGTAAAAGTAGAGTCAGACTGGGAAACGATACACCAAAAACTCACGAAAAAAATGTCCATTTTTTTTAGTGATTACAGAAACTAAAGACAGAGCAATGAGAATGCAATAGAATCACCCCTCTCTTTCTCGCTCTCTCTCATTCAGACCCTTTTACTAAATTATCCCACCTCTGTTGTTTTTATCTTATGGAAATAATAAGGATGTGACAAAATTTATGCTCACAGGTTTTCATTAAAGTATCATCAAAAGTGGTAAAACCAATAGCTAGTGGGAAGCAGTCACATAGCACAAGGAGATCAGTTCTATGCTTTGTGACCACCTACAGGGGTGGGATAGGGAGGGTGGGAGGGAGGGAGATGTAAAAGGGAAAAGATATGGAGATATATGTATATGTACAGCTGATTCACTTTGTTATAAAGCAGAAACTAACACACCATTGTAAAACAAATATACTCCAATAAAGGTGTTAAAAAAAAGTGCAATGTCCCACATTTGGGGAACTTATAAGTAATATAAATATAATGTGAAACTAAAAAAGCAAAAGAGGTACATATGTGTAGTATGCTCTCAACTTAGTAAAAATGCATAGAAAAAAGGGAGAGAAATTGTTCTATGTTTTAAAAAGTTTATTTCCTTCAGATCAGAAATTCCAAACCTGGGAATCTGAATTTTCTCATCCAAAGGGTAGACATTATTGAAACATTATTTGCTGCAGCATTATTTGTTACATCTAAAACACTGGAAACTAAATAAATAACCAGAAATTCGGGAACTGTTAAGATAAAATTTGACACATTCATATGATGGATTATTTTTTGGCTATTAAAAATAATATTAAAAAAGAATTTTAAGGGACATGCAAAAATACAGTGTCATACAAAAAGCTGGAAATAGAAAGGTAGCTGGTCTTAACTGTAAAAATATATGCTTTAGAAGAAATTCAATAAGAGGTAAGAAGAAAATGTACTTGTTTTTCTTTGTGGTGGGGTTATGGGCAATCTCAACATTTTCCTTTACCCTTCAATTTGCACATTTTCTCCTATGAGTATGAGTCAATATTAATCTCAGCAAATAACATTTGTTTTAAAAACAAGAAAAAGTATGAGGAATAGGTGTTTTTCAGAAGGGAGTTCTATTCAATAGTATCACTAGCTTCCCCAAAAACAAAGTGAGGCAGCAAAAAATTGGCCTTTAAACTTGAACAACCCATAGATCTGAGAGAAAGTGAAGGGCAGACCTTTAACTGTTGATTTTCCTCTAGCTGAGGGATGAGGCATACAGTAAAAATAATGTTAGGGATAGACAGATAATTGGTGCCTTGAGGTCTGCACTGTACTGCTTTGAAAGAAAAAATTGTGATAATAATATTTCTGAGTCAGTCAGACATAGACCTCTTGGTGTGAATAAAAACCTAAGAGAAGTGCATGTTAGAAAGCCAAAGGAGGGAGGGAAGAAGATGGCAGAAGAGTAAGACGTGGAGATCACCTTCCTCCCCACAGATACATCAGAAATACATCTACACGTGGAACAACTCCTACAGAACCCCTACTGAATGCTGGCAGAAGACCTCAGACCTCCCAAAAGGCAAGAAACTCACCACGTACCTGGGTAGGGCAAAAGAAAAAAAGAAAAAACAGAGACAGAAGAATAGAGACGGGAATGTGCACCAGTGGGAGGGAGCCATGAAGGAGGAAAGGTTTCCACACACTAGAAGCCCCTACGCAGGCCGAGACTGCGGGTGGCAGAGGGGTGGAGCTTTGGAGCCATGGAGGAGAGCACAGCAACAGGGGTGTGGAGGGCAAAGCGGAGAGATCCCCGCACAGAGGATCGGTGCCGACCAGCACTCACCAGAGCGAGAGGCTTCTCTGCTCAACCGCTGGGGCGGGTGGGGCTGGGAGTTGAGGCTCGGGCTTCAGTCGCAGTGCAGGGAGAGGACTGGGGTTGCCGGCATGAACACAGCCTGCAGGGGGTTAGTGCACCACGGCTACCCGGGAGGGAGTCCGGGGAAAGGTCTGGACCTGCCGAAGAGGCAAGAGACTGTTTCTTGCCTCTTTGTTTCCTGGTGTGCGAGGAGAGGGTATTAAGAGCGCTGCTTAAAGGAGCTCCAGAGATGGGCTCGAGCTGCGGCTATCAGCACGGACCACAGAGACGGGCATGAGACATTAAGGCTGCTGCTGCCACCAGCAAGAAACCTGTGTGTGAGCACAGGTCACTCTCCACACCTCCCTTCCGGGGAGCCTGTGCAGCCCACCACTGCCAGGGTAGCGGGATCCAGGGACAACTTCCCCAGAAGGACTCATGGCACGCCTCAGGCTGGTGCAACGTCACGCCGGCCTCTGCCACTGCAGATGCGCCTCACACTCCATACGCCTCCCCCCGCCCAGCTTGAGTGAGCCAGAGCCCCCGAATCAGTTGCTCCTTTAACCCCATCCTGTCTGAGAAAAGAACAGACGCCCTCCAGGGACCTACACGCAGAGGCGGGGCCAAATCCAAAGCTGAATCCCGGCAGCTGTGAGAACAAAGAAGAGAAACGGAAATCTCTCCCAGCAGCCTCGGGAGCAGCGGATTAAATCTCCACAATCAACTTGATGTACCCTGCATCGGTGGAATTCATGAATGGACAACGAATCATCCCAAATTGAGGAGGTGGACTTTGAGAGCAAGATTTATTATTTTTTCCCCTTTTCTTCTTTTTGTGAGTGTGTATCTGTATGCTTCTGTGTGAGATTTTGTCTGTATAGTTTTGCTTTCACCATTTGTCGTACGGTTCTATCCATCCATTTTTGTTTTGTTTTGTTTCACTTTTTAAAAATATTTTTTTCTTAATAATTATTTTCTTATTTTAATAATTTTATTTTATTTTACCTTTCTTTTCTTTTCTTTTATCCTCTTTCTTTCTTTCTTTCTACTTTTTCTCCCTTTTATTCTGACACATGTGGATGAAAGGCTCTTGGTGCTGCAGCCAGGAGTCCATGCTGAGCCTCTGAGGTGGGAGAGCCAACTTCAGGACACTGGTCCAAAAGAGACCTCCCAGCTCCACATAATATCAAACGGTGAAAATCTCCCAGAGATCTCCATCTTAACACCAACACCCAAATACACTCAACGACCAGCAAGCTACAGTGCTGGACACCCTATGCCAAACAACTAGCAAGACAGGAACACAACACCAACCATTAGCAGAGAGGCTGCCTAAAACCATAATAAGTCCACAGACACCCCAAAACACACCACCAGATGTGGACCTGCCCAGCAGAAAGGCAAGATACAGCCTCATCCACCAGAACACAGACACTAGTTCCCTCCACCAGGAAGCCTACACAACCCACTGAACCAACATTAGCCACTGGGGACAGACACCAAAAACAATGGGAACTACGAACCTGCAGCCTGCAAAAAGGAGGCCCGAAACACAGTAAGATAAGCAAAAAGAGAAGACAGAAAAACATACAGCAGATGAAGCAGCAAGATAAAAACCCACCAGACCTAACAAATGAAGAGGAAATAGGCAGTCTACCTGAAAAAGAATTCAGAATAATGATACTGAAGATGATCCAAAATCTTGGAAATAGAATAGAAAAATGCAAGAAATATTTAACAAGGACCTAGAACTAAAGATGAAACAAGCAATGATGAACAACACAATAAATGAAATTTAAAATACTCTAGAAGGGATCAATAGCAGAATAACGGAGGCAGAAGAATAGATAAATGACCTGGAAGATAATATAGTGGAAATACTACTGCAGAGCAAAATAAAGTAAAAGGAATGAAAAGAACTGAGGACAGTCTCAGAGACCTCTGGGACAACATTAAACACACCAACATTCGAATTATAGGGGTTCTAGAAAAAGAAGAGAAAAAGAAAGGGACTGAGAAAATATTTGAAGAGATTATAGTTGAAAACTTCCCTAATATGGGAAAGGAAACAGTTAATCAAGTCCAGAAAGCACAGAGAGTCCATATAGGATAAATCCAAGGAGAAACACACCAAGACACATATTAATCAAACTGTCAAAAATTAAATACAAAAAAAAAAAAATATTAAAAGCAGCAAGGGAAAAACAACAAATAACACACAAGGGAATCCCCATAAGGTAAACAGCTGATCTTTCAGCAGAAACTCCGCAAGCCAGAAGGGACTGGCAGGACATATTTAAAGTGATGAAGGAGAAAAAATCTACAACGAAGATTCCTCTACCCAGCAAGGATCTCATTCAGATTTGATGGAGATATTAAAACCTTAACAGACAAGCAAAAGCTGAGAGAGTTCAGCACCACCAAACCAGCTTTACAACAAATGCTAAAGGAACTTCTCTAGGCAAGAAACACAAGAGAAGGAAAAGACCTACAATAACAAACCCAAAACAATTAAGAAAATGGGAATAGGAACATACATATTGACAATTACCTTAAATGTAAATGGATTAAATGCTCCCACCAAAAGACACAGACTGGCTGAATGGATAGAAAAACAAGACCCATATATATGCTATCTAAAAGAGACTCACTTCAGACCTAGAGACACATACAGACTGAAAGTGAGGGGATTGAAAAAGATATTCCATGCAAACGGAAACCAAAAGAAAGCTGGAGTAGCAATTCTCATATTACGCAAAATAGACTTTAAAATAGAGACTATTAGAAGAGACAAAGAAGGACATTACATAATGATCAAGGGATTGATCCAAGAAGAAGATATAACAATTGTAAATATTTATGCACCCAACATAGGAGCACCTCAATACATAAGGCAAATACTAACAGCCATAAAAGGGGAAATCGACAGTAACACATTCATATTACGGGACTTTAACACCCCACTTTCACCAATGAACAGGTCATCCAAAATGAAAATAAATAAGGAAACACAAGCTTTAAATGATACATTAAACAAGGTGGACTTAATTGTTATATAAAGGACATTCTATCCAAAAACACCAGAATACACAGTTTTCTCAACTGCTCATGGAACATTCTCCAGGATAGACCATATCTTGGGTCACAAATCAAGCCTTGATAAATTTTAAAAAATTGAAATTGTATCAAGTATTATTTCTGACCACACACTATGAGACTAGATATCAATTACAGGAAGAGATCTGTAAAAAATACAAACACATGGAAGCTAAACAATACACGATTTAATGACGAAGTGATCACTGAAGAAATCAAAGAGGAAATCAAAAATACCTAGAAACAAATGACAATGGAGACACGATGACACAATACCTATGGGATGCAGCAAAAGCGGATCTAAGAGGGAAGTTAATAGCAATACATTCCTACTTAAGAAACAAGAAACATCTCAAATAAACAACCGAACTTTGCACCTAAAGCAACTAGAGAAAGAAGAACAAAAAAAAAACCCAAAGTTAGCAGAAGGAAAGAAATCATAAAGATCAGATCAGAAATAAATGAAAAAGAAATGAAGGAACCGATAGCAAAGATCAATAAAACTAAAAGCTGGTTCCTTCAGAAGATAAATAAAATTGAAAAGCCATTAACCAGACTCATCAAGGAAAAAAAGCATAAGACTCAAATCAATAGAATTAGAAATGAAAAAGGAAAAGTAACAACTGACACTGCAGAAATACAAAAGATCATGAGAGATTACTACAAGCAACTCTATGCCAATAAAATGGACAACCTGGAAGAAATGAACAAATTCTTTGAAATACACAACCTGCCAAGACTGAATCAGGAAGAAATAGAAAATATGAACAAGCCAGTCACAAGTACTGAAATTGAAACTGTGATTAAAAATCTTCCAACAAACAAAAGCCAAGGACCAGATGGCTTCACAGGCGAATTCTATCAAACATTTACAGAAGAGCTAACACCTATCCTTCTCAAACTCTTCCAAAATATAGCAGAGGGAGGAACACTCCCATACTCATTCTACGAGACCACCCTGATACCAAAACCAGACAAGGATGTCACAAAGAAAGAAAACGACAGGCCAATATCACTGATGAACATAGATGCAAAAATCCTCAACAAAATACTAGCAAACAGAATCCAACAGCACATTAAAAGGATCATACACCATGATCAAGTGGGGTTTATTCCAGGAATGCAAGGATTCTTCAATATATGCAAATCAATCAATGTGATACACCATATTAACAAATTGAAGGAGCAAAACCTTATGGTCATCTCAATAGATGCAGAGAAAGTTTTCGACAAAATTCAACATCCACTTATGATAAAAACCCTCCAGAAAGTAGGCATAGAGGGAACTTTCATGAACATAATATTGTCCATATATGACAAACCCACAGACAACATCATCTTCAATGGTGTAAAACTGAAGCATTTCCACTAAGATCAGGAACAAGACAAGGTTGCCCACTCTCACCACTCTTATTCAACATAGTTTTGGAAGTTTTAGCCACAGCAATCAGAGAAGAAAAGGAAATAAAAGGAATCCAAATCGGAAAAGAAGAAATAAAGGTTTCACTGTTTGCAGATGGCATGATACTATACATAGAAAATCTAGAGATGATACCAGAAAACTACTAGAGCTAATCAATGAATTTGGTAAAGTAGCAGGATACAAAATTAATGCACAGAAATATCTTGCATTCCTATACACTAATGATGAAAAATCTGAAACTGAAATCAAGAAAACACTCCCATTTACCATTGCAACAAAAAGAATAAAATATCTAGGAATAAACCTACCTAAGGAGACAAAAGAACTGTTTGCAGAAAATTATAAGACACTGATGAAAGAAATTAAAGACAATACAAATAGATGGAGAGACATACCATGTTCTTGGATTGGAAGAATCAACACTGTGAAAATGACTACTACCCAAAGCAATCTACAGATTCAATGCAATCCCTATCAAACTACCACTGGCATTTTTCACGGAACTAGAACAAAAAATTTCACAATTTGTATGTGAACACAAAAGACCCCGAATAGCCAAAGCAATCTTGAGAACAAAAAACAGAGCTGGAGGAATCAGGCTCCCTGACTTCAGACTATACTACAAAGCTACAGTAATCAAGACAGTATGGTACTGGCAGAAAAACAGAAATATAGATCAATGGAACAGGATAGAAAGTCCAGAGATAAACCCACAAACATATGGTCACCTTATCTTTGATAAAGGAGGCAGGAATGTACAGTGGAGAAAGGACAGCCTCTTCAATAAGTGGTGCTGGGAAAACTTGACAACTACATGTAAAACTATGAGATTAGATCACTCCCTATCACCATACAAAAAAATAAGCTCAAAATTGATTAAAGACCTAAAGGTAAGGCCACACACTATCAAACTCTTAGAGGAAAACATAGGCAGAACACTGACATAAATCACAGCAAAATCATTTTTGACCCACCTCCTAGAAAAATGGAAATAAAAATAAACAAATTGAACCTAATGAAACTTAAAAACTTTTGCACAGCAAAGGAAACCATAACCAAGACCAAAAGACAACCCTCAGAATGGGAGAAAATATTTGCAAATGAAGCAACTGACACAGGATTAATCTCCAAAATTTACAAGCAGTTCATGCAGCTCAATAACAAAAAAACAAACAACTCAATCCAAAAATGGGCAGAAGACCTTAATAGACATTTCTCCAAAGAAGATATACAGACTGCCCATAAACACATGAAAGAATGCTCAACATCATTAATCATTAGAGAAATGCAAATCAAAACTACAATGAGATATTATCTCACACCGGTCAAAATGGTCATCATCAAAAAATCTAGAAACAATAAATGCTGGAGAGGATGTGGAGAAAAAGGAGCACTCTTGCACTGCTGGTGGGAATGGGAATTGGTACAGCCACTATGGAGAACAGTATGGAGGTTCCTTAAAAAACTACAAATAGAACTACCATATGACCCAGCAATCCCACTACTGGGCATATACCCTGAGAAAACTGTAATTCAAAAACAGTCATGTACCAAAATGTTCATTGCAACTCTATTTACAATAGCCCGGAGATGGAAACAATGTAAGTGTCCATCATTGGATGAATGGATAAAGAAGATGTGGCACATATATACAATGAAATATTACTCAGCCATAAAAAGAAATGAAATTGAGCTATATGTAATGAGGTGGATGGACCTAGAGTCTGTCATACAGAGTGAAGTAAGTCAGCAAGAGAAAGACAAATGCCATATGCTAACACATATATATGGAATTTAAGAAAGAAAAATGTCATGAAGAACCAGGCATAAGACAGGAATAAAAGCAGACCTACTAGAGAATGGACTTGAGGACATGGGGAGGGAGAAGGGTAAGTTGTGACAAAGTGAGAGAGTGGCATGGACATATATACACTACCAAACTTAGAATAGATAGCTAGTGGGAAGCAGCCGCATAGCACAGGGAGATCAGCTTCGTGCTTTGTGACCACCTAGAGGAGTGGGATGCGGAGGGTGGGAGGGAGGGAGACGCAAGAGGGAAGAGTTATAGGAACATATGTATATATATAACTGATTCACTTTGTTTTAAAGCAGAATCTAACACACCATTGTAAAGCAATTCTACTCCAATAAAGATGTAAAAAACAAATAAATAAAGCCAAAGGATGAGAAAACAGCCTACAATTCAATGAGGTTGAGGATAGGGTTTTGTTTGTTTGTTAATTTTAAACCTGATTAAAAGAGAAGTCTGCAAAGTCCCTATAGAAGCGGGTGATGTCTCACTTTTCTAAAAAATGATTCTAGAGTTCCTTAAGGGCAAGCTTTATTGATTCACATAAATGTTCACTTTTTAATCATTAAGACTGTCAAGAAGAACTAGATGGAATAAGGAACAGTTAAGGTGGGGGAGAATCACTGCCAAATTTCAGACCCTCAGAAGTGAAGACAAATGAGAATAGAAATCAGTAGGATTAGATATGTAAACACTCGTTTATAGACATTTCTTTGGGAATTCAGCTGCAGGGACCCTGCAAAGTAGATTGATTCTGAGTTACTTATGAGAATATGATCAGTTAGTAGAAGCTTCAAAGTGTCAGTATTCCATTTCAAGGTAAAGGTAATTTTTTCTAGCCATTAAAAATATATTCAACGACTTTGGTTACCTTCTGCACCCATGAGAGATCATGTCATTGCAACTGGGTGGATGAAACTCCCATACCACATAATATTTGGTCACCTTACCATCCCATACGTTTCTCCTTCAGTATTCTGATCTAGCTAATGGCATCACTACACACTGCCCATTTGCCTAAATTGGGAGGCGAAAGGGCATTTTTGTCTTATTCCACCTTCTTATAGAAAATTGGGTACCAACGAAAACTTTAGGAAATGCATGTATTAGTCCAAGAATTTCCCAGTCAATCCACTCCTGCACTGCCATGCCCTTCAGGCTCTTGTCATCTTCCACCGACCTATCACAATAGCCTTCTTATTAGCCTCCAATGCTGTTATTCTTACTCACCCAACCTTATTGAGAGAAAGATTATCTCGGGTTTGTAGCTCAGAGCCTCACACTTTGTAGGTGCTCAGTAAATATTTGGTGGATGAATGAATGGATAAGTACATCTAATGAATAATAAAATGCCAATCAAATGATGCCTTCCCCTGCTTAAAGCCCCCCATCTCCACCCCCTTTATGTATGTGTTAAAGCTAAAATCCTCTAACTTGATCTGGCTCTGTGTTATTGTGATTTATAATAACATATACAGACCTTCCTCAATTTACAAAGAGGTTCCATCCTGATAAGTCAAAAATGCATTTAATTACCTAACTTACCAAACATCCTAGCTTAGCCAAGACTACTTTAAACATGCTCAGAACACTTCCATTAACCTATAGTTGGGGAAAATCATCTAACACAAAGCCTATTTTATAATAAAGTATTGAATATCTCATGTAATTTATTGAATACTCTACTGAAAGTGAAAAACAGAATGGTTGTCAATGTATCAGTTGTTTACTGTCGTGATCCTGTGACAGGGCTGCTGCCTTGCCCAACCTCAGGAGAAGGTATAGTGCTGTGTATTGCTGGCCCGGAAAAAAATCAAATTTTGAAATTCGAAGTATAATTTCTACCAAATGCTTGTTGATTCACACCATCTTAAAGTGGAAAATCATAAGTCGGGACCCTCTGGTCTTCATCCTAGTTTCTGCCAAAGAACTCCTAAAACCCTCGGCATTTTCTAAGTGTTGAGAGGATGAAGGTGTCTTTTTTTTTGTTAATGAAGTAACTTTTGGACCCCACCTCAGGAAGGGGGCTGGTTGCCAGGAAAACTAACGGTGTGATTAGAGGGTAGTAACTTTCAGTTATAACCCCCTGATTTCCAGAGATGGGAGAAGAGCTGGAGGTTGAATCGATTACCAGTGAACAACAATTTCATCTATCATGCCTATGTAATGAACTCTCCATAAAAACCCAAAAAGGACACTTTGGTGAGCTTCCAAGGTGAACATGTGGAGATTTGGGAAGACTGACACTTGGAGAGAACGTAAAAACTTTGGCCCTTTCCCCATATCTTGCCCTATGTAGCTCTTCCAACTGACTGTTCCTGAGTTAAATCCTTTTATAATAAATCTAGTAAGTAAAATGTTTCTCTGATTTCTATGAGCTGCTCTAGCAAACAAATCAACCCCAAGGATGGCATCACGGGAACTTCTGATTTATAAACAGTGGGTCAGAAATGCAGGTGACAACCTGGACTTTCAACTGGCATCTGAAGCCAGTGGGTGGAGCAGTCTTGGAGAAAATAACCACTAACCTGTGGAATCTGATGCTATCTCCAGGTAAGTAGTGTCAGAATGATTTGAATTGTAGGACACCCAGCTGGTGCCCTGAGAATTGCTTGTTGGTGAGGGGAACCCACTCCACACATTGAAATTGGGTCCAGGAGACCCAAAGAGGCCCCTACAAATCTTTCTAAGTTCACTTCTTGACACTTATAGATTCTGGTGCACAGTATATCTCAAATGGTATATGCATGATATTGAGCTAGAATAGTGGTTCTCAAACCTCACGGTACATCAGAATCAGCTGGAGGGCTTGTTAAAACAGATTGATGGGTTTCACTTTCAGAGTTTATGACTCAGTAGCTCTGGAGATGAGCCTGAGAATTTGCATTTCTATCCATTTCTCATATGATGCTGATGTTGCTGGGCTAGAGAACTTCTGAGCTAGATTATCTAAAAAACCCTTTAGCTGTGATATCAAAGGATATTGAGTATTATAAACATCTGTAAGGTGTTTTTTTATAATTCAAAATAATTTTATCCAAAATAATACTATTTGAAGTTATTATTTTGTTTCTAAGCAGACCAGAGAAGCTAGAGCAATTTTATAAAGGGAATATGATTATCTTAGGGAATACATTTTTATACTCTTGAGTTCAGAAAGAAAACAAAAGAAAACCTATCTCTGACCCTGAATAGTTATTAAGTTCTAAAGTTCTGGTGGTGAATAGTATGGGCTTTTTTTACTCAGTATGATAATCCATCCATGTGGCTGTAAATGGAAATATTTTATTCTTTTTTATGTCTGAGTAATATTCCATTATATATATATGTGTGTGTGTGTGTGTGTGTGTGTGTGTGTGTGTGTGTGTGTGTGTATCTCACTTGTACTGAGTGGAGTAAGCCAGATAGAGAAAGAAAAATATTATATGATATCACTTATATGTGGAATCTAAAAAATAGTACAAATAAACTTATTTAAAAAACAGAAACAGGCTAACAGACATAGAAAACAAACTTATGGTTACCAAAGGGAAAAGTGGGGGGTGGGGGAGGGATAAATTAGGAGTATGGGACTAACAGATACACACTGCTGTATATAAAATAAACAGCAAGGATTTACTGTATAGTGCAGGGAACTATGTTTGATATCTTGTAATAATCTGTAATAAAAAAGAATTGGAAAAAAATATATGTATATGTATAACTGAACCACTAGGCTGTACACATGAAACTAACACAATATTTTAAATCAACTATACTTCAATTTTTTAAAAAAAGGAAAAAAGTATGGGCTTTTTTATTGTTGAGTTCCAGCCTTGCTACTTACTACCTGTGAAATCTTGCACAACTAGCTTAACCTCAATAAGTCAAAGTCCTTCAAATGGAAATGATAGTAAGATCTACCTCTTAGGTTTGTTAAGAGGATTAAATAATGTGCTTAGCTAGATGCTTGGAACATAGCTGAAGTGTAACAAGTAATGTCATTAAAATCTTAACAAGTAAGAAACTTGGTCAACAGAATCAGTGGCAAAAACTGTAATTTGTCTATTTTTATATGACTCAGTTTCTCTTAAGAGTACATATTCTATCACTTGACAAAAAAGAAAATCAAGTCAATTCAGTCCCCATCCAATCACGTTTTCTTCAAGGAACATCTGCTTTCTAGGGACTTGTGTGGTGCTTAGCATGGAATTTGGGGATATCTCATTAGTTCTTTGTCATTAACAATCTACACTTGTATCCACCAAGATTGTATTTGTGACTGGCCTTCAGTCATGAATCCAAGCAGATCACTGCTATGTCATTCCAAACCATATGACCACACCCCATTCAGTTTCCTTGCCACCCTTGGGGACCCAAGAGAAATTCAGCTCTGTCCTGACCTACTTTGAACCATGGAAATACATTGAATTTGTGTAAGAGCCTGCCTCTGTGGTTCCCTAGGTAGCACAGGAAATTGTTTCACTGCTTCTAGCTTCTCACTGGGGTGCATAGAACTATGGGAATATGCCTCAGTCCAATGCACCCAGAGGCACTGTGCCTTCTCTATTCTACTTTTCCTGGGCCTTACTGGGATGTGGGCAAAGGGGTGCTATAAAGTCTCACTGTTTTCCAAGATGCCATCCAGAAAGAGAGGAACCAGTTTTGAAATCACCAAGGCACTTGTAGTTTCTGTGCACCTCTAGGCTGGTTTGGAAACTTGAATGAGGGAAGCAAGGGAAGGGCCCATTTCTCTGAATACTTGCATCTCAAGTTCTGAGTCAGCTTTCCTCCCCACAGCCCAGGCTAATTTTATGTCATTTCAAGAACAGACAAAATCAGTTCTGCCTACTCTAAGTCTTTCTCTTATCCTTTGTCATCACTTTTAAAATTCAAAGACCAAAAATATGATGATTTTAAAATTTGCATTCTGTCCTTGAGGCATTGAATGCCATTGTCCAAAAAGGGAAAAGGCAAAAGTGTGGTGAAGAATAAAATATGCAGAAAATAAAGACATATTTTAATACCTCCATATCTTATCTAATATCATCATCCTTACTCATCCTCATCCTCATCATTTCTCCTCAGCTAAGTAGACCTACATGGATTTGGGCACAACACACCTGGAAGTCTATTCTACTTCTGCTTTATCATCTGCTTCCTCACATCCTCCACCCCTCACCAGTATACCAACACACAGGACATTTCTGTACCCATTTCCTTAATTGTAAAATGGGGGAACTATATCATACCCCAAAGAATTAATTTATAAACAATAATTAAAAGTACTGGTTTCCTGTTTTTTACTGGAGGAGATATAAAACTGAAAAGAAATCACTCTCAATCTTACAATTAAAAAAACAATTTCATGACTTTTCTTGACACTACAGGAGCACTGAGGTTGCAGGCCAATCAACTGGCCCCAAAGTATAAGAGACAGATGTCAGCCATGATAGAGGTATGCTAGTGCTGCAGGAGAAGAAAATATCACATCCTGGGACACACACGAGCCCCTGGGATGGACCACCAAGTGACGGTCCTTGGCTTTGCACAGGAAAGAATTCAAGAGTGAACCAAAGTAAAGTGAAAGCAAGTTTATTTAGAGAGATACACATTCCATAGGCAGAAGGTGGACCTTCTCAAAAAGTTAGAGCAGCCCAGGGTTGTGGGGGTGGTTAGTTTTTAATGGGCTGAGTAATTGCATATGTTAACAAGTGGGAGGAATATTCTAACTATTTTGGGGAAAGGGGAAAGGGATTTATAGGAATTGGGCCACTGCCCACTTTTTGACCTTTTATGGTCAGCCTTGGAACCGTCATGATGCTGGTGGGTGTGTCATTTAGCATATGCTAATATATTACAATGACCATATAATGAGACTCAAGATCTACTGGAAGTCAAATCTTCTACCATCTTGGGCCTAGTGGGAGTCGTAAACAGTTTTTGACCTATCTTGTTTTTCTCAACAGCTGTGTCATTCTTTTAATTGTTGTGCCCAGCCCTCTTCCTTCCTGTCTCATTAGCAGTTGGTTAGCTAGGAAAGATGCAACTGGACACCAAGGGGAGGTTGCAAAGCCTCTGGAGAACTGCAGAAACTGGAGGATTCTTCAATTTCTTGTGTTTTTCTCCATGAACTCTACTGGGTGCTCTCAGAAAAGATTGGTGAGAGTCCTCTGATAGTGTCCCTTGAGGTATAAATGTGGGGGAAGGGAAGAACAGCCAATGAAGGAGGGTCATGGAACTCTACTGAGACCCTTTTCTCCAGTCTCACTATAGAGCAAAAGCTTAACTGTGTAGCAGAAAGGACAAAAACACACTTTAGGGCATTGATGAAAATTCACCACAGCTGGGGGAAAGGAATAGAAAGGAAAAACTCCCAACCTGAGGGAAAGCAGGGCTAGTATGGGGAACAGGCTATAACTAGAAGAGGAGGAGACCACATCTTTGAGACCCTGGGATATGGTGCCTGCTAAAAGACTGAGGCTTAGTCATAAGTACAGAGAATACACCTCTCCCACCACTACCAGGCTAACTAGTGTGAAGTAACAAGTAAAAATGGAACATTGCTGGGAGAAGTATGGAAGAGAATCACAAGTGTGGAGACCTTCTCTGAGACATGGTGCACAAAGAAGACCTAGAACTGATGGTAGAGCAGACATTGAGATACACCCTTTTGCAAATAGCCCACACCCTAAACACAAGATATCACCAGAGAAACCTGAAGCCTATGGTGTACTGAGAGTGAACATAGCACCATCAGACCAAGCATTTCTAATTAGAATGCTCCAAAATAACTGAGAGAACCAAACTCCAAGTCCAAGAAACTCAGAAATAGCCAAGGAGAATAAGTACCTAACATAAACACATACACACCCCTAGTCATTCATATCATATTCAAACCACTGAACACAAAGACAAAGAGAAGTTCTTGAAGACAGCTAATGGAAAAAATACAGATTTATACAAAGGAAAGAAGATAAGAATTACAGACAGACTATTTTGATTTCATATAGAAGTAAGAACTTATCCAGACTAACAAAAACTGAGAGAATTTGATGCCAGCAGACTTAATGTTCTAGAAAAAAAATGTTCAAAGAAGTTGTTCTGCAGGCAGAAGACATACGCTATAAGATAGGAACTTGGATCAACAGAAAGAAAGGAAGAGCCCTGCAAATAGAATAAATAAAGGTAAAATGAAATGGATTTCTTCTTATATTTAATCACTCTCAAAATTAATTTGTCTAAAGGAAAAATAGAGGCAAGGTATTATGAGATCATAACAAATGCAAAACTAAATTATGACATCAATAGAGCAAAAATGAAAGGAAGGAATATAAGGTATTCTGTGTTTCTTAAATTACATATGAAATGGCATATTATTTGAAGGTGGTCTCTGATTAAAGTTGTATACTGTAAACCCTAGAGTAACCACAGAAAAACATTTAAGTAAAAATATTTAAATAATAAGCCAAGAGAGAAGATAAAATCAAATTATAAAAAAATGCTCCATTAACCCAAGGGCAGCTATAAAAATAGAAAAACAGAAAAAAAGATCAGATAAACTAAATAGAAAAGAGCTAACAATATGGTAGATTTAATCCAGTCACACTGGCATCATATTAAATGTAAATAGTCAAAACACACCAGTTAAAATACAGAGATTGTCAGAATGGATAAAAAACAAGACCCAACTCTATGTTATCTAAAAGAAACCCAATTTAAACATAAAGACATAAATACATTGAAAATAAAGAGCTGGAATAGACACTAGTAAAACAGAGTGGGAATAACTATACTAATAACATCAAGCAAAGCAGAAATCAGAGCATGGAATACTATCAGGAAAAAAAAGAAACAGTAGGTAATGATAAAGGGTTTGATTTTCCAAGAAAATATAAAAATTCTAAATATGTATGCACCCAACAGTAGAGCTTCAAATGCATAAAGTAAGTCAATAGAATTGAAAGGAGAAATAGAGAAATCAATGTTTGATTGCACTAATTGCAGGCTGATTCTTCTACTATTTTTGACAATGCCCTGAGGCAGAGTAGAGAATGAGAGTTGGGAGAGGCAGGAAGTCAGAACCATAGGTAATCATGAAAATCTAAGTTCCCTTGGGAATTTGAGGAACTTTGGGAGATTTCCCAAGAGTTCACTCACTAGGATTTCCAGGATATGGAATAGGCATGGGAAAGGGGGCTTAGTTCCACCCCATTCCCTTCTGGGTTCCAGGAAAGAAGAGGCTTTTGTTCATCGGGCAGATTTTGGTTTTGAGATATAGGCCATTACCTCAGAGGCACATTCTACAAAGGATATGCTAGAAAGACAGTCAAACCAAACCTTTGCATAACTCTCAGAGGTGGCACAACTTATCCCCTTAGAATGAAAAAGTAGGGCCCCATTGAACTGGGGAATTGATGTTTGTCTCTGGTTTTGGCAAGGAACAAAATGTTATACAGCCCAGGAAGAATTGCCCATTTGACTTAATTTCTATGTTTTGAAATTCTTCAGAAAAGCATAAGCACAACTTTATTTCTTGTATTAAAAAAGCAAGCTTCCCCATCTGAAAAGACCAGACCAAAGCTAAACCTTGCTGTCCAGGCTTACCTCTGACAAAAGGTTAGTGATCCCATCTGCGGGCAGTTTCAGCTTTAGCAAGGCTGGTTTTAGGGGTGAAATTGACACTTTCAGGAGGCTAGTAGAAACTCCTGGGGAAGGAGGGCAAAAATCTTATTGCTTTGCTCACTGTTCTGTGACTTTGTGGAGCTCTGTGGTTGTTCTTGCCCTTGGGATATGTTAATAATTACCAGACTATATTACTGAACAAAATTCAGCTCTTGGGAGGCCAGAGTGTTCTTTAGCAGTGTGAGCTAATATAAAAAACAATATCCGAATATTAACACTGGAAGGGTTGAAAGACCTCAATGTTTTCAACCACATTTTGTGGAGCCCAAGGTTCTGGAGAGGTACTGAGAAGAATGAGAAGGAAGCTAAGGGAACAGTGTTCTAAGCTCTCCACTAAAGCCTCTCAGCTCTTCAGCCAGAGCAGTTCTCCCTATTTGTTTCATTTGGATTTGGTCCCATGTGAGATTTCACTTAGTAGAAACGGATATTTCCTGATTTTTTTAAAAAAGCCAAAATTGACAATTAATGATCCAGTTCAGAGGTCGGCAAAACGTTTTTGTAAAGAGTCAGAGAGTAAATATTTTAAACTTTTGGGCCATCCATGGTCTCTGCCACATGTTCTGCTTTGGTTTTGTTTTTATAATCCTGTAAAAATGTAAAGAAACATTCTTAACTTGTAGGCCACATGCAAACAAGGCTGAGAGTTGCCCTAGCTTGACTATCTCAAGTCAAATTTTGACTTTGCCTTTGATCAAGAGACCTACAAGGGCATGAGATGCATTGAGCCTATCAGAAACTGTATGACTCAGAAACCGGTAGACTGATAGAATGTTGGAATTTTCTCTTAAAGGTATCAGAGTTGGGTGTACTATCTTTCAAGATTTGGTATATACACTGAACCAAAGGCCATTTTATGGTGCTGAACACCAAAGGGTAAAAGTAGTACTGGCTCCTCTCACCATCACTCCTAGTGGCTCCCTTGGCTAATTTGTGATCCCTGATCCCACAATTTTAGAGTCTGCTGGTCTAAAGCTACTGGTTTCCAGGGAGTAGCTGCTTCTACAAGGGGACATGGTAAGAGTTTCACTAATCTAAAATCAGAGCTCCTACTTGGTTGTTTTGGGCTCTTTGCACCAATAGCTCAACAAGCAAATAATAAGCTACTATATTGCCAGAAAACTGACCCTGATTATCATGAGAATATTGGGTTGCTGCTACATAAGGGAGCCAGGGAGGGTAACATCTGGAAGTCAAGGGATACACTAGGACATACATTGGTGCCTTTATCCCCAGTGGGAACCATACTTGCATACTGCAACAACACTGGCCTGACAAAAGTATAACCAGGATTTAGTCACCTCAGGGATACACTAACAGTCAAACAACCTAGACTAGCAGAAGTTCTGGTTCAGGATAAGGGGAATGTAAAACAGGTAGTATTAAGATAAACATGATGAATATCATTTGGATATGAATAGTGCAAGAGAAGGACTACATGAAATGCCGTACATACATATAGCCAATCCATAACCCCTTGCCTTTATCACTTCGGTGTACACTAGTACTTACCTGCACTTCTTTTCTTGAAGTTTCTTGTTTTTGTTTTTTTAATCACCAAAGCTTGTTTTGCTGCCTACAGTGGAGCTCATAAATGTTAGGGAATTCCTGCCCCTTGGAAGAAGTCCCCAACCAATGACTGATCGTAATCAGGGTATAAACATCATAACTGTCTCACACTATGAAAATCATTTTACACAGTCCTTTTACATTGGCTCCAAGAGTTTGTCCAGCTCAATTAAGCTTCAGTTGCCTTCCTAGGTAGCTGGTTTGATTCTGTGCCATTTATTTGCTGCTTTCCCCTTCTTGTTTCTCATCCCTACTTGTCTACTTGTGCTTTCGTTCACCTCCAAATGTGCTACTTGCATGTGAATCATTTTCTCAGGATCTTCTTTGGGGAACCAAAAAAAAAAAAAAATTGGGAAAAAATATGGGTTATTATTGGTTGCTTTTCATACATAATCATGAGTTAAATTGCGAGCTATGTTTGGTGCCCAGGTATCTCATATATTAATAAGTCAGAACCTCGCAGAAGCTAGAAGTATAAAGTGTAGTTCAAATCCACACCAACTTATTTTAATGTAAATATTAATAAATAGCACTCAGTTAAAAATGAAATTTCCAAAGCATATGCTAAACTGAGTTGAAATTGTAGGTATAAAATGGGATTGTCCTGGGAAATTGGGACTTACTTCCACCCTACAAATATACTTAGTCCCTGACTATCCATTACAATTTGGACTGACCTCATCATTTGGATTCCATTTTTGGTTTCACATTCCTATGAGCTCCAAGTAACAGAATCCTGGCTGTTCTTCTATGTTTTGACTCTTGACCTTAGCCCAGTGCTGAAGATATCTCTGAATCTCAGTTTTCTGGGTCCAGGACATTCTACCATGATTTGAACCTCAGCCATATAACTCAGCATCCTACTATCACAAGCCATTGAAATATTTGAAGTCATAATTATTGTCTGTTATTATTTTTGCGAATAATCTAAGGACATTTTATTTTTCTATCTCTTTTCTATCATTTTGATGTCCTTTGTACTTCTCAATTCCCCAGAACCTCAAAAGATTTTGGATATTTCCAGTGTTCTAGGGAGCATCCCAGTCTGATTAGGAAGCAACCATTTCTAAATAAGATAGCTTTTATTTCACTGTCCAGCCTGGACCTTTTCCAGATATGACTGAGCATCCTTGGCCCTTGGGGATATCCTCCTCTCTCAACAACTCTGGGAAGCAGAGTGATGCCCAATTCACACATCCCAAGCTTTTAGCAAGAAAGAGCATTTTATTGAATTCCAAATTTGGGTCCTGGAAATTCATCACTGCCTGTGGGTGGCCTCTTGAGAGTAGTGTGTGTGTGTGTGTGTGTGTGTGTGTGTGTGTGTGTGCATGTGTGTGGTGGGGGGGTTGGTGTGCATGTGTGTATTTTTTTTCTTCTTTTGGATGGGTCTAACTAAGACATGTTTTGTGTACTGAGTCATACAAACAAATACAGCTCTAGCCCCAGCCACGCTCCTGGATCATCAACTCTGCATAATATCCCTTTCTTAATTATGAAGGAGCCAAGGCCTACTTACAACAGGATATTCGCCTAGTACTTGAGTCGACTCCCTGATGATGCCTGATGAATCCCACAGAAGACTTGTCTGTCTTTTTTATTTGTGACCTCACCTCTATGTCCTTCCAGAATGGCACAGTTAGCTAAGATAGCATTTTAATTGAGAAATTTAAAAATATCCCAGAGAGCATAATTTAACAATCAAAATATTCCACCTTCAGGGAAGAGTAATTACAGGCCTCCTGTCTCTTCTATCTTTTGTGGAAAATCTGCGCGGCTATCTTCTATTCTCTCATTAAAGGAGAAGAGTTCTGTGTCTACAGAGAAAATTGTTTCACACTGGGAGTCCAGAGCCTTCGGTGGTCAACTCTGATTAGTGTCCCCTACCCCTAGAAGAAAGAATTAACTGATTTGCTTTGCTGTACCAGAGACCTCCTTTGAGGCTCATATGCTCTCCTGGTATAGAAATTTAACCAGATTGTGAGATCAGGAATAATTTTTGTAGAATGTGAAGCCTGAGCTAGCAAAATTTTAGAAAGATTGTTATAGGCTGGCTGAGACCTATATCACCACAAACTATCCCAGACTACCCAGACTACACCTGAATCTTTCCAATGATGTCAGAATTCCTCTCTTACCCTCAGAAATAAAGTACAGTCAGTGTGCCAGCAACCAACTATGAGGCCTAGCTCTTCTTTCTGTCTCCCCTGAACACCATCCTCCTTCTGCCATCGTGTAGGAGACATTGAAAAAATGAGCAAGACTTCCTTTTTTCCTGTTGTTTGATTGAGATATAAGCCTGAACTTTCCCATGGTGCATTTTGTAATCTCCATTCCTTACTTCACATTAATCCTATATCCTCAGCCTGTCTGAATGCTGTTGCCTGTAACAGAAGACTTCTTCTCCCTCAAGGGCACAATTTACCTTTGTAGTTCATCCTAGGTAGCAATGATAATAATGACAGTGGATCACAGTGATAAATTTTCTCACATTACAGTTGGATGGGAATGTGATATGGAGCTCCTTTTTTCCTAGAATTTGTCTGGTCATTTTTATAAGCATACCCACCCACCTGCTGCTATTTGGGAGTGTGCTGGCTTAGCCCCATCCCTGTGCATTCTGTGAACATCCTCTGCTGATGACGCTGTGATCCATTCACTTTTGGCCCAATGGCACAGCCCCATTGACTCAGCCTCCCCGGGCTCCTGCAGTCTTTGCAGATACCTCTGATGCCTCATCCAGATGCCTATCCATGTGAAGCCCTTGCATTTCTGAGACTCCATGGCCCCCATCTTTTCCTTTTCCTCTTCTCAATCATTTCCATGCTCTGTACCAGACCTGTCTAAGGTAGGTTTGGGTTAATTCTGCTATGCGGTTTGGAAGCAGTGCCAGTTTCCTCCTAAAATCTGGTGTTCCTGGTATTAGTCCCAGGTGTGGGGTCTCAGGGCATATTTTCCTTCCACCCAGCAGTTGTCTTACCCTTGTAGGCCCTGATCTCTGATCTTTATCGGGTTTTAAATCCCCTCCTTTATTTCAGATCATCTTGAACTGATTTATAATCCCCTTTTTCTAACTTGCTTGGCATTAGTTGAGCACAGGTCTTTTGTACTCACCTTGATTCATACTTTAGGTCTATTTGGTTTGCAGCACACATTTTCACTAGTTTATTCTTTAACAATAACCTAGCAATCTTTTATGGAAATAGGGAAGAAGAAAGGAATAGGAACATTCACTAAGTACCACCTGTAGGCAGTTATCATATGCGTTCTCTATGTAGCTTACCTCATTTAATCCTCATAACCCAGGTGAAATTTGCGTTATCATCACCATTTTAGAGATAAACAAACTGAGTCTCAAGAAGATTAGGTTAAGTAGCTTGTCCAAGGTCACAGAGACAATAAGAAGGAGAGATAAGATTAAAACTCTGGTCTGAATCTAACGTGCATACCTCTCCCATTGCTCTATTGCACCAGCCTTGCCATGTTTGGCTGTTTCACCAACTCTCCTAAGTTCTCCAACAAGGATAGGTCCCATTTGACCTTGATGGAGAATACCTTTGTTTCTGTAACTGACTTCTTAATGCTGGTTCTAGATTACAGCTAAAAAAAGACTGCTGCTTCTTCCTGTTTCAGTTTTTGTTCCCCAGTGGCCAATACATCCAGTGTTTTCTGTTTTGATTTATTTTGTTTATTTCTGTCTACCTATGGAATATATTAATGTGATCACCTTATTGGTGGCAAACATATTGGAGGTGTCTTAAAACCAATGCATTCAGCCATAATTTTTGCCTCAGATTATCAGATGTGTGTCTTTCCAAAATATAGAAGAAATTCTATTGAAAAGCTCCAGTTCTCTGACTTATTTTCCACAACCCTAATTCTATTTCTCAAAGGCACCACTTTTTTTTTTAACATCTTTATTGGAGTATAAATGCTTTACAATGTTGTGTTACTTTCTGCTCTGTAACAAAATGAATCACATATACATATATCCCTACAGCCCCTCCCTCTTGAGTGTCCTTCCCACTTTCCTTATCCCACCCCTCTAGGTGGTCACAAAGCACTAAGCTCACCTCCCTGTGCTATGCAGCTGCTTCCCACTAGCTACCTATTTTACATTTGGTAGTGTATATATGTCAGTGCCACTCTCTCACTTTGTCCCAGCTTACCATTCCCACTCCCCACGTTCTCGAGTCCATTCTCTACAACTGCATCATATTCCTGTCCTGTTCCTAGGTTCTTCAGAACTTTTTTTTCATTCCATATATATGTGTTAGCTTACAGTATTTTTTTTTCAATTTCTGATATACGTCACTCTGTATGACAGATTCTAAGTCCATCCACCTCATTGCAAATAACTCAATTTCACTTCTTTTTATGGCTGAGTAATATTCCATTGTATATATGTGCTACATCTTCTTTATCTATTCATCTGTTGATGGACATTTAGGTTGCTTCCATGTCCTGGCTATTGTAAATAGTGCTGAAATGAACACTGGGGTGCATTGTGTCTTTTTGAATTATGGTTTCTTCAGGGTGTATGCCCAGGAGTGCAATTGCTGTGTCATATGGTAGTTCTATTTTCAGTTTTTAAGGAACCTCCATACTGTTCTCCATAGTGGCTGTATCAATTTACATGCCCACCAACAGTGCAAGAGGGTTCCCTTTTCTCCACACCCTCTCCAGCATTTATTATTCGTAGATTTTTTGATTATGGCCCTTCTGACCAGCGTGAGGTAATACTTCATTGTAGTTTTAATTTGCATTTCTCTAATGATTAGTGATGTTGAGCATCCTTTCATGTGTTTGTTGGCAATCTGTGTATCTTCTTTGGAGAAATGTCTGTATACTTCTTCTGCCCATTTTTGGATTAGGTTGTTTGTTTTTTTGATATTGAGCTGTATGAGCTGCTTGTATGTTTTGGAGATTAATCCATTGTCAGTCGCTTCATTTACAAATATTTTCTCCCATTCTAAGGCTTGTCTTTTCATTGTGTTTATGGTTCCCTTTGCTGTGCAAAAACTTTTAAGTTTCATTAGATCCCATTTGTTTATTTTTGGTTTTATATCCATTTCTCTAGGAGGTGGGTCAAAAAGGATGTTGCTGTGATTTATGTCATAGAGTGTACTGCCTATCTTTTCCTCTAAGAGATTTAGAGGGTGTGGCCTTATATTTAGGTGTTTAATCCATTTTGAGTTTATTTTTGTGTATGGTGTTAGGGAGTATTCTAATTTCATTCTTTAACATGCAGCTGTCCAGTTTTCCCAGTACCACTTACTGAAGAGGCTGCCTTTTCTCCATTGTCTATTCTTGCCTACTTTATTAAAGATAAAGTGACTGTAGGTGAATGGGTTTACCTCTGGGCTTTCTATCCTGTTCCACTGATCTATATTTCTGTTTTTGTGCCAGTACCATACTGTCTTGATTACTGTAGCTTTGTTATATACTCTGAAGTCAGGGAGCCTGATTCCTCCAGCTCCATTTTTCTTTCTCAAGATTGTTTTGGCTATTCAGGATCTTTTGTGTTTCCATACAAATTGTGAAACTTTTTGTTCTAGTTCTGTGAAAAATGCCATTGGTAGTTTGATAGGGATTGCATTGAATCTGTAATTGTTTTGAGTAGTTTAGTCATTTACACAATCTTGATTCTTCCAAACCAAGAACATGGTATACCTCTCCATCTGTTTGTAACGCATTTAATTTCTTTCATCAGTGTCTTATAGTTTTCTGCATACAGTTCCTTTGTCTCCTTAGGTAGATTTATTCTTAGGTATTTTATTCTTTTTGTTGCAGTGGTAAATGGGATTGTTTCCTTAATTCCTCTTTCACATTTTTCATCATTAGTGTATAGGAATGCAAGAGATTTCTGTGCCTTAGTTCTGTATCCTGCTACTTTATCAGATTCATTGATCAGCTCTAGTAGTTTTCGCATAGCATCTTTCGGATTCCCTATGTATAGTATCACCTCATGTGCAAACAGTGACATCTTTACTTCTTCTTTTCTGATTTGGATTCTTCTTATTTCTTTTTCTTTTCTGATTGCTGTGGCTAAAACTTCCAAAACTATGTTGAGTAATAGTGGTAAGAGTGGAAAACCTTGTCTTGTTCCTGATCTTAGTGGAAATGGTTTCCGTTTTTCACCATTGAGAATGATGCTGACTGTGGGTTTGTCATATATGGCCTTTATTATGTTGACGTAAGTTACCTCTTTGCCTACTTTCTGGAGGGTTTCTGTGATAAATGGGTGTACGATTTTGTCAAAAGTTTTCCTGCATCTGTTGAGATGATCATATGGTTATTATCTTTCAATTTGTTAATATGGTGTATCACATTGATTGATTTGTGTATATTGACGAATCCTTGCATTCCTGGGATAAATTCCACTTGATCAAGGTGTATAATCCTTTCAGTGTGCTGTTGGTTTCTGTTTGCTAGTATTTTGTTGAGGATTTTTGCATCTATGTGTATAAGTGATGTTGGCCTGTAGTTTTCTTTTTCTGTGACATCTTTGTCTGGTTTTGGTATCAAGGTGATGGTGGCCTTATAGAATGAGTATGGGAGTGTTCCTGCCTCTGCTATACTTTGGAAGAGTTTGAGAAGGATAGGTGTTAACTCTTCTCTAAATATTTGGTAGAATTCGCCTGTGAAGCCATCTGGTACTGGGCATTTGTTTGTTGGAAGATTTTTAATCACAGTTTCAATTTCAGTGCTTGTGATTGGTCTGTTTATATTTTCTATTTCTTCCTGGTTCAGTCTTAGATGGTTGTGCTTTTCTAAGAATTTGTCCATTTCTTCCAGGTTGTCCATTTCATTGGGATATAGTTGCTTGTAGTAATCTCTCATAATCCTGTGTATTTCTGCAATGTCAGTTGTTAATTCTCCTTTTTCAATTCTAATTCTGTTGATTTGAAGCTTCTCCCTTTTTTTCTTCATGAGTCTGGCTAACGGTTTATCAATTTTGTTTATCTTCTCAAAGAACCAGCTTTTAGTTTTACTGATCTTGGTTATTGTTTCCTTCATTTCTTTTTCATTTATTTCTGATCTGATCTTTTTGATTTTTTTTTCTTCTGCTAACTTTGGGGATTTTTTTGTTCTTCTTTCTCTGATTGCTTTAGTAATAAGGTTAGGTTGTTTATTTGAGATTGTTCTTGCTTTTTGAGGTAGGATTGTATTGCTATAAACTTCCCTATTAGAACAGCTTTTCTGCGTCCCATAGGTTTTGGGTCATCATGTTTTCATTGTCATTTTTTTCTACGTATTTTTTTATTTCCTCTTTGATTTCTTCAGTGATCTCTTGGTTATTTAGTAGTGTATTGTTTAGCCTCCATGTGTTTGTATTTTTTAAAGTTTCTTTCCTGTAATTGATATCTAGTCTCACAGCATTGTGGTCAGAAAAGATACTTGATATTATTTTTATTTTCTTAAATTTACCAAGGCTTGATTTATCACCCAAGATATGATCTATCCTGGAGAATGTTCCATGAGCACTTGAGAAGAAAGTATATTCTGTTGTTTTTGGATGGAATGCCCTGTAAAGATCAATTAAGTACATCTTGTTTAATGTGTCCTTTAAAGCTTGTGTTTCCTTATTTATTTTCATTTTGGATGTTTTGTGCTTTGGTGAAAGTGGGGTCTTAAAATTTCCTACTATTACTGTGTTACTGTCGATTTCCCCTTTTATGGATGTTAGCATTTGCCTTATGCATTGAGGTGCTCCTGTGTTGGGTGCATAAAGATTTATAATTGTTATATCTTCTTCTTGGATTGATCCCTTGATCATTATCTAGTGCCCTTCTTTGTCTCTTGTAATAGTCTTTATTTTAAAGTCTGTTTTTTCTGATATGAGAATTGCTACTCCAGCTTTTTTCTGATTTCCATTTGCATGGAATATCTTTTTCCATCCCTTCAGTTTCAGTCTGTATGTATCCCTAGGTCTGAAGTGGATCTTTTGTAGACAGCATATATATGGGTCTTGTTTTTATATCCATTCAGCCAGTGTATATCTTTTGGTTGGAGTATTTAATCCATTTACATTTAAAGTAATTATCTATATGTATGCTCCTATTACCATTTTCTTAATTGTTTTGGGTTTGTTATTGTAGGTGTTTTCCTTCTCTTGTGTTTCCTGCTTAGGGAAGTTCCTTTAGCGTTTGTTGTAAAGCTGGTTTGGATGTGCTGAATTCTCTTAGCTTTTGCTTGTCTGTAAAGGTTTTGATTTCTCCATCGAATCTAAATGAGATCCTTGCTGGGTAGAGTAATCTTCGTTGTAGGTTTTGCCCTTTCCCTTCTGGCTTGCAAAGTTTCTGCTGAAAGATCAGCTGTTAACCTTATGGGGATTCCCTTGTATATTAATTGTTGCGTTTCCCTTGCTGCTTTTAATATTTTTTCTTTGTATTTAATTTTGGATAGTTTGATTACTATGTGTCTTGGTGTATTTCTCCTTGGATTTATCCTGTATGGGACCTTGTGCACTTCCTGGACTTGATTGACTACTTCCTTTCCCATATTAGGGAAGTTTTCAGCTATAATCTCTTCAAATATTTTCTCAGTCTCTTTTTTCCCCCTCTTCTTCTTCTGGGACCCCTATAATTTAATGCTGGTTCATTTAACAGTGTCCCAGTGCTCTCTGACACTGTTCTCAATTCTTTTCATTCTTTTTTTGTTCTGTGATAGTTATTTCCACTATTTTATCTTCCAGGTCACTTATCTGTTCTTTTGCTTCAGTTATTCTGCTACTGATGCCTTCTAGAGAATTTTTAATTTCATTTATTGTGTTGTTCATCATTGTTTGTTTGCTCTTTAGTTATTCAAGTTCCCTGTTAAACATTTCTTTAATTTTCTCCATTCTATTTCCAAGATTTTGGATCATCTTTACTATAATTACTCTGAATTCTTTTTCAGGTAGACTACCTATTTCCTCTTCATTTTTTTGGTCTGGTGGGTTTTTGCCTTGCTCCTTCATCTGCTGTGTATTTCTCTGTCTTCTCATTTTGCTTAACTTACTGTGCTTGGGGTCTCCATTTTGCACTCTGCAGTTTTGTAGTTCCTGTTGTTTTTGGTGTCGGCTCCCAGTAGGTATGGTTGGTTCACTGGGTTGTTTGTGTAGGCTTACTGGTGGAGTGGACTAGTGCCTGTGTTCTGGTGGATGAGGCTGTATCTTGTTTTTCTGGTTGGCAGGACCATGTCTGGTGGTGTGTTTTGTGGTATCTGTGAACTTATTATGATTTTAGGCAGCCTCTCTGCTAATGGGTAGGGTTGTGTTCCTGTTTTGCTAGTCATTTTGTGTGGGGTGTCCAACAGAGCAGTTTGCTGGTTATTGAGTGGAGCTGGGTCTTACCATTGAGACGGAGATCTCTGAGAGAGTTCTCACCAGTTGATATTATGTTGGGCTGGAGGTCTCTGGTGGTCCAGTGTCCACCTGACCACTCTTGTGGTCTCAGTTTAGCCAAGCTGAACTCGGCTCTCCCACCTCAAAGGCTCAGGCCTGGCACCTGGCTAGAGCACGAAGGCCCTGTCAGTCACATGGCCAGGTAGGTGGGGAGATTTTTGCCTTTTAGGAAGTGTGAGGTCTTCTGCCAGTGTTCAGTATGTGTTCTGTATGAGTTCTTCCACATGTAGATGTATTTTTTGATGTATTTGTGGTGAAGAAGGTGATCTCCATGTCTTATCCTTCTGCCTTCTTGAAGGTCCTGTCAAAGGCAACCCTTTTTAGCGCTTCTCTTTTTTGTTTTTATCTCTCATTATGGTTACTTCTCTGTCTTTAAATAATAGACTTGTCACTCTGTCTGTTGAGTTATTAAATTTAGTTATCTGTTAAATTCTTGCTATGATAAATGAGGACTCAGCTTACACTATGGCCAATGCCATCCCAATCTCTAAAATAGCTAATTATTCTTTTAAATCTTCTAATAGTTAACAGTTAAGTTTCAATATTATATTTATTTTTTCTTCTATCACATATAGTTTTTTTTCTCTAGACCCCTCATATTTTAAGATTAGGATGTTACATCCCTTTTCTTCTATTCTCCTCTATATTCTTTTATTTTTTTTTTAAAAATTTTATTGGAATATAGTTGCTTTACAATGTTGTGTTAGTTTCTACTGTACAGCAAAGAGAACCAGCTATATATATACATATACCCAATTTTTTTTGGATTTCCTTCACATTTAGGTTACCAAAGAGCACTGAGTTCTCTGTGCTATAAATAGGTTCTCATTACTTATCTATTTTATATTTAGTATCAATAATGCATATATGTCAATCCCATTTTCCCAATTCATCCCACCCCCTCTTTTCCCCCTTGGTATCCATATTTTTGCTTTCTAGGTCTGTGTCTCTATTTCTGCTTTGTAAATAAGATCATCAATAACAAAATTTTCAGGTTCCACATATATGCATTAATATATGATATTTGTTTTTCTCTTTCTGACTTACTTCACTCTGTATGACAGACTCTAGGTCCATCCATATTTTTACAAATGACCCAATTTCATTCCTTTTCATAGCTAGTAATGGTCCATTGTAATATATATACCATATCTTCTTTATCCATTCATCTGTCAATGGACATTTAGGTTGCTTCCATGTCCTGGCTATTGTAAATAGTGCTGCAATGAATACTGGGGTGCATTGTGTCTTTTTGAATTATGGTTTTCTCAGGGTATATGCCCAGGAGTGGGATTGCTGGGTCATATGGTAGCTCTATTTTTAGCTTTTAAGGAACCTCCATACTGTTCTCCATAGTGGCTGTATCAATTTACATTCCCACCAACAGTGTAAGAGGGTTCCC
Source organism: Phocoena phocoena (assembly GCF_963924675.1). Classification (NCBI taxonomy): domain Eukaryota; kingdom Metazoa; phylum Chordata; class Mammalia; order Artiodactyla; family Phocoenidae; genus Phocoena; species Phocoena phocoena. Next base: position 32,499,154 of record NC_089237.1, on the reverse strand, counting down.
TTTCCTCCACAGCCTCTCCACATTTACTGTTTGTAGATTTTCTGTTGATGGCCATTTTGACTGGTGTGATGCAATATCTCAGTGTAGTTTTGATTTGCATTTCTCTAATAATTAGTGATGTGAAGCATTGTTTCATGTGTTTGTTAGTCATCTGTGTGTCTTCTTTGGAGAAATGTCTATGTCCTCTGCCATTTTTGGATTGCATTGTTTGTTTTTTTGATATTAAGCTGCTTGTAAATTTTGGAGATTATTCTTTTGTCAGTTCCTTCATTTACAAATAATTTCTCCCATTCTGAGGGTTGTATTTTTGTCTTCTTTATGGTTTCCTTTGCTGTGCAAAATTTTTAAGTTTCATTAGGTCCCATTTGTTTATTCTTATTTCCCTTACTCTAGTAGGTGGGTCAAAAAGATCCTGCTATGATATAGGTCAAAGAGTGTTCTGCCTTTTTTTCCTCTAAGAGTTTTATAGTGTCTGGCCTTTCATTTAGGTTTTTAATCCATTTTGAGTTTATTTTTGTGTATGGTGTTAGGGAGTGTTCTAATTTCATTCTTTTACATGTAGCTGTCCAGTTTTCCCAGCACCACTTATTGAAGAGACTGTCTTTCCTCCATTGTATATTCTTGCCTTCTTTGTCAAAGATAAGGTGACCATATGTGTGTGGGTTTACCTCTGGGTTTTCTATCCTGTTCCATTGATCTATATTTCTGTTTTTGTGCCCGTACCATACTATAGCCCTGTAGTATAATCTGAAATCAGGGAGTCTTATTGCTCCAGCTCCATGTTTTTTCCTCAAGATTGATTTGGTGGGAGAGAGGAGTCAAGATGGCAGACTAGGAGGATGTGGAATTCGCATCTCCACACAACTAGAGTACCTACCAGGCACTGGTGTGGTACCACAGACACCTAAGGGAATGGAAGGAATGTCCAGCGAATAGGTAGGGCTTGGGGCATGAGAGGGAGTGAGGGGGGAGGTGAAATGGATGGAGGATGGGCCTGGTGCCCCTGAGAGGCGGCTGGTGGAGGGGAAGGGATGCCATGCCCAAAGGGGAAAGTTGGGGGACAATTGGGAGGGCAGAGTATCAAAAGAGAGAATGGCCATGTTTCCCTTGCCCTCTTGAGACCCCAGGAGCCTGCTGAGATCATGGGCCTGATCCTCTGCTCACTGAGGCGCCCTCCAGCAGGGTGGATCCTGAGGTAGTGAGAGGGAGGGAAGGGGGAGCAAAAGTAAAGAATGCACCTATGGGTCTGACACTCTTGAGGGTCAGCTGGGGGAGGGGAGGAGTTCCTACACCCAGTGGGACCCACCCTCTGTTAGGGCCCCAGCAGGAATGGGGAAGACCCTGGAGGAGGTATGGGGGTACATGAAGGGATGGAAGGGAATGTGGCCAGCACTTTCCCTCTCCACTTAGGCACTGGGTAGCCTGTTTTCTTCCCAGGCCTAATCCTCTGCCCTTGCACCCTCCCTCATACTGTGCAGAACCCAAGCCCTATTCCCACATCCCCACACCCAGGGCCCTACCTCTACACTTGGAGACTCCCTCTGAGACCCCCTCCAACCACACTGGGCCTAAACTCCACCCACACACCCCCACACAGGACTTTACCTCCAAACTCTAGAACTCCACACTCTGGAGGCAGCCCTTTGGATGTGCTGTCTCTCCGCTTCTGGGGGTTCCTAAACAGAGATCTTACCCCATGCTTGAAAGTCGCCCCCCTAGGTCTCACCCCCCAAAGCCTTTTCCAACTGTGTGGGTCCTGAGCCGAAGCTCCACCTCATGCTCAAATGTCACCCCACTGCCTAGGTCCTGCCCCATCCTAATCCCCACCCCTGCATAACTTCCACCTCGGCCTAAACTTGGCTCCCTCATCACCAAGGGTTATTTTTTTTCTTTTTTTCTCTTTTATATTGGGGTTCTGTTTAACATGTTTTTGATTCATTGTTGTCGATTCATTTATATTTTTATTTTTTCTAATAAATCTTTTATTTTTCAAATTTTATATTATTCTTCATAATTTTTTATTGTTCTCCTTTTAGCTTTTTCCTCTTTTCTGTTTTTTTTTTCTCTTGTGGTTTTGTTTTACCTTATTGCAGTTGTTTCAATTATATTTATTTTTCCTAATAGACTTTTTATCTTTCTAATCTTTGTTATTGTACTGCTACTTTTTTTTTTTTTTTTTGCCTCACCACGTGGCTTGCGGGATCTTGGTTCTGAGGCCAGAGATCAGGCCCAAGCTCCTGTGGTGAGAGCTCTGAGTCCAAGCAATTGGACTAACAGACAACCTCAGACACCAAGGAATATTCATCAGACTGAAGCCTCCTGGAAGTCCTCATCTTGGCACCAAAACCCAGTTCTATTAAACTGCCTGTAAACTTCAGTGCTGTACACTTCAGGACAAACAACTAGTAAGACAGGAATACAACCCCATGCATCAGAAAAAAAGAAAAAGGGAAAGAAACTACCAAAAAATATATTACATACAAAGGAGCAAGGTAAACACATGCAAGACCAAATAAATGAAGAAGAAATAGGAAACATACCTGAAAAAGAATTCAGAGTAATGATAGAAAAGGTGATCCAAAATCTCAGAAACAGAATGGAGAAAATACAAGAAAAATTTAACAAGATTCTATAAGAACTAAAGAGCAAAAAACCAGTGATGAACAACACAATAACTAAAATTAAAAATAATCTGGAAGGAATCAATAGCAGAATAAATTAGTCAGAAGAACAGATAAGTGACCTGGAAGATAAAATAGTGGAAATAGCTGCCACAGAACAGAATAAAGAAAAAAGATTGAAAAGAATTGAGGACAGTCTTAGAGACCTCTGGGAAAACATTAAATGCACCAACATTTAAATTGTAAGGTTCCAAGAGGAAGAAGAGAAAAAGAAAGGTTCTGAGAAAATATTTGAAGAGGTTATACTCAAATACTTCTCTAACATGGGAAAGGAAATAGCCAATCATGCCCAGGATGCTCAGAGTCCCATACATGATACACACAAGGAGAAACATGGCGAGACACATATTAGTCAAATTATCAAAAATTAAATACAAAGAAAAAATATTAAAAGTAACAAGGGAAAAGCAACGAATAACATACAAGGGAATCCCTCTTATCCCTATAAGATCTAATCTTTCAGCAGAAACTCTGCAAGCCAGAAGGGAGTGGCAGGACATATTTAAAATGATGAAAGGGAAAAACTTACAAATAAGATTACTGTACCTGGAAAGTATTTAATTCAGATTTGATGGAGAAATCAAAAGATTTACACACAAGCAAAAGCTATGAGAATTCAGCACCACCAAACCAGCTTTACAACAAATGCTAAAGGAACTTCTCTAAGCAGGAAACAGAAGAGAAGGAAAAGACCTACAATAAAAAAACCAAAACAATTAAGAAAATGGTAACAAGAACATACATATTAATAATTACCTTAAATGTAAATGGATTAAATGCTTCAACCAAAAGACATAGACTGGCTGAATGGATACAAAAACAAGACCTGTATATATGTTGTCTACAAGAGACCCACATCAAACCTAGGGAAGCATGCAGACTGAAAGTAAGGGGATAGAAAAAGATATTCCATGCAAATGGAAATCATAATGTAGCTGGAGTAGCAATACTCATATTAGATAAAATAGACTTTAAAATAAATACAGTTATAAGAGATAAGGAAGGACACTACATAATGATCAAGGGATAAATTTAAGAAGAAAACATAGCAATTATAAATATTTATGCACCCAACAGAGGGGCAATTCAATACATAAGGCAAATGCTAACAGCCATAAAAGGGGAAATTGACAGTAACAAAATAATAGTAGGGGACTTTAACACCCCACTTACACCAATAGACAGATCATCCAGACAGAAAATAAATAAGGAAACACAAGCTTCAAATGACACAATAGACTGATAGACTTAATTAATATTTTTAGGACATTCCACCCCAAGGTGGATGAATACACCGTCTTCTCAAGTGCACATGGAACATTCTCCAGAATAGATCACATCTTGGGTCACAAATCAAGCCTTGGAAAATTTAAGGAAATTGAAATCATATCAATCATCTTTTCCAACCACAATGCTATGAGAATAGATATCAATTACAGTAATTAAAAAAACAGTAAAAAACACAAATACATGTAGGCTAAACAGTGCACTGGTAAATAATCAAGAGATCACTGAAGAAATCAAAGAGGAAATACAAAAATACTTAGAAACAAATGACAATGAAAACACGACAATCCAAATCCTATGGGATGCAGCAAAAGCAGTTCTAAGAGGGAAGTTCATAGCAATTGAAGGCCGACCTCTGGCCTCAAGAAACAGAAAAATCTCAAATAATCAATCTAACCTTACACCTAAAGCAACTAGAGAGAGAAGAAAAAAGAAAAGCCAAAGTTAGTAGAAGGAAAGATATCATAAAGATCAGAGCAGAATTAAATGAAAAAAAATAGCAAAATCAATGCAACTAAAAGCTAGTTCTTTGAGATGATAAACAAAATTGATTAACCTTTAGCCAGACTCATGAAGAAAAAAAAAATAAAAAGGGAGAGGATTCAAATCAATAAAATTAGAAATGAAAAAGGAGAGATTACAATTAACACAGCAGAAATACAAAAGATCATAAGAGACTACCACAAGCAAATCTCTGCCAATAAAATGGACAACCTGGAAGAAACGGACAAATTTTTGGAAAAGTACAACCTTCCAAGACTAAATCAGGAAGAATTAGAAAACATCAACACACCAATCACAGGTAATGAAATTGAAACTGTGATTAAAAATCTTCCAACAAACAAAAGTCCAAGGCCAGATGGCTTCACCAGTGAATTTTATAAAACATTTAGAGAAGAGTTAACACCTATCTGTCTCAAGCTCTTCCAAAAAATTGTAGAGGCAGGAACCCTCCCAAACTTGTTCTACAAGGCCACCATCATCCTGATACCAACAACAAAGATATCACAAAAAAGGAAAATTATACACCAATATCACTGATGAACATAGATGTAAAAATCCTCAACAAAGTACTAGCAAACAGAATCCAACAACACATTGAAAGGATTATACACCATGGTCAAGTGAGATTTATCCCAGGGATGCAAGGATTCTTCAATATATGCAAAAGAACAATGTGATAAACCATATTAACAAATTAAAGAATAAAAATTATATGATCACCTCAATAGATGCAAAAAAAGATTTCAACAAAACTCAACACTCATTAATGATAAAACCTCTCCAGAAAGTGGGCATAGAGGGAAACTACCTCAACATAATAAAAGCCATATATGACAAACCCACAGCAAACATCACTCTCAATGATGAAAAACTGAGAGCATTTCCTCTAAGATCAGGAACAAGACAAGGATGTCCACACTTGCAACTATTATTCAACATAGTTTTGGAAGTCCTAACCACAACTATCAGAGAAGAAAAAGAAATAAAAGGAATCCAAATATGAAAGGAAGTAAAACTGTCACTGTTTCCAGGTAACATGTTACTATACATAGAAAATCCTAAAGATTCCACAAGAGAACTACTATAACTAATCAATGAATTAGGTAAGGTTATAAAATTAATGCACAGAAATCTGTATGCATTCCTATACACCAAAAACAAAAGATCAGAAAGAGTAATTAAGGAAACAATCCCATTTACCATTGCAACAAAAAGAATAAAATACCTAGGAATAAACTTACCTAAGGAGGCAAAATACCTGTACTCAGAAAAGTATAAAACACTGATGAAAGAAATCAAAGATAACATAAAGAGATGGAGAGATATACCATGTTTTAGATTGGAAGGATCAATATTGTGAAAATAACTATACTACACAAAGCAATCTACAAGTTCAATGAAATAGCTATCAAATTACTTATGGAATTTTTCACAGAACTAGAACAAAAAATTTTACAACTTGCATGGAAACACAAAAGACCCTGAATAACCAAAGCAACCTTAAGAAAGAAAAATGGAGCTGGAGGAATCAGGCTCCCTGACTTCAGACTATACTACAGAGCTACAGTAATCAAGACAGTATGGTACTGGCACAAAAACAGACATATAGATCAATGGAACAGGATAGAAAGCCCAAAGATAAACCCATGCACATATAGTCACCTTATTTTTGACAAGGGAGGCAAGAATAAACGATGGAGAAAAGACAGCCTCTTCAATAAGTGGTGCTGGGTAAAATGGACAGCTGCATGTAAAAGAATGAAATTAGAATACTCCCTAACACCATACACAACTCAAAATAGATTAAATACCTAAATGAAACATCAGACACTATAGCTCTTAGAGGAAAACACAGGCAGAACACTCTACGACATAAGTCACAGCAAGATCCTTTTTGACCAACCTCCTAGAGTAAGGGAAATAAAAGCAAAAATAAACAAATGGGATCTAATGAAACTTAAAAGCTTTTGCACAGCAAAGGAAAACATAAACAAGATGAAAAGATAACCCTCAGAATGGGAGAAAATGTTTGTAAATGAAACAACTGACAAAGGATTAATCTCCAAAATATACAAGCAGCTCATGCAGCTCAATATCACAAAAACAAACAACCCAATCGAAAAATGGGCAGAAGACCTAAATAGACATTTCTCCAAAGAAGACATACAGATGGCTAACAAATACATGAAAAGGTGCTCAACATCACTAATCATTAGAGAAATGCAAATGAAACTACAATGAAGTGTCACCTCACACCGGTCAGAATGGCCATCATCAAAAAATCTACAAACAATAAATGCTGGAGAGGGTGTGGAGAAATGGGAACCCTCCTGCACTGTTGGTGGGCATGTAAACTGATACAGCCACTATGGAGAACAGTATGGAGGTTCCTTAAAAAACTAAAAATAGAACTACCATACAACCCAGCAATCCCACTATTGGACATATACCCTGAGAAAACCATAATTCAAAAAGTGTCATGTACCACAATGTTCATTGCAGGTCTATTTACAACAGCCAGGACATGGAAGCAGCCTAAGTGTCCATCGACAGATGAATGGTTAAGGAAGATGTGGCACATATATACAATGGAATATTAGCCATAAAAAAATGAAATTGAGTTATTTGTAGTGAGGTGGATGGACCTAGAGTATGTCATACAGAGTGAAGTAAGTCAGAAAGAGAAAAACAAATACCATATGCTACCACATATATATGAAATTTTAAAAAGCAGTAATGATGAAACTAGTGGCATGGCAAGAATAAAGACACAGACATTGAGAACGGACTTGAGGGTATGGGGTGAGGAGAGGGGGAAACTGGGATGAAGTGAGAGAGTAACCTTTACATATATATACTACCAAATGTAAAATGGATGGCTAGTGGTAAGCTGCTGCATAGCACAGGGAGATCAGCTTGATGCTTTGTGAAGACCTACAGGGATGGGATAGGGAGGGCGGCCGCAAATAGCCACAAGAAGGAGGGGATATGGGCATATATGTATACAAATAGCTGATTCACTTTGTTGTACAGTAGAAACTAGCACAACATTTTAAAGCATTTATACTCCAATAAAGATGTGAAAAACAACAAAAAAGATTGACTTGTCTATTTGAGGTCTTTTGTGTTTCCATACAAATTGTAAAATTTTTTGTTCTAGTTCTGTGAAAAATGTCATTAGTAATTTGACGGAGATTGCATTGAATCTGTAGATTGCTTTGAGTAGTATAGTCATTTTCACAATAACCATTTTTCTATACAAGAACATGGTATATCTCTCCATCTGTGTCGTCTTTGATTTCTCTCCTTAGTATCTTATAGTTTTCTGCATACAGGTCATTTGTCTCCTTAGGTAGGTTTATTCCTAGGTATTTTATTCTTTTTGTTGCAGTGGTAAATGGGATTGTTTCCTTAATTTCTCTTTCTGATTTTTCATTTTGAGTGTATAGGAATGCAGGAGATTTCTGTGTATTCATTTTGTATCCTGCGACTTTACTAAATTCATTGATTAGCTCTAGTAATTTTCTGGTGGCATCTTTAGGATTTTCTATGTATAGTATCATGTCATCTGCAAGCAGTGACAGTTTTACTTCTTTTTTGCCAATTTGGATTCCTTGTATTTCTTTCTCTTCTTTGACTGCCGTGGCTAGGACTTCCAAAACTATATTGAATAGTAGTGGCTAGAATGGTCACCCTGTCTTGTTCCTGATCTTAGAGGAAATGTTTTTAGTTTTTCACCATTGAGAGTGATGTTTGCTGTTGGTTTGTCATATATGGCTTTTGTTATGTTGAGGTAGGTTCCCTCTATGCCCTCTTTTTTGTAGAGTTTTTATAATTAATTGTTGTTGAATTTTTTCAAAAGCTTTTTCAGGATCTATTGAGATGATCATATGGTTTTTATTCTTCAATTTGTTAATATGGTATATCACATTGATTGGTTTGCATATATTGAAGAATTCTTGCAACCCTGGGATAAATCCCACTTGATCATGGTGTATGATCCTTTTAATGTATTGATGCTTTCATCTTGCTAGTATTTTGTTGAAGATTTTTGCATCTATGTTTATCAGTGATATTGGTGTATAATTTTATTTTTTTGTGGTATCTTTCTCTGGTTTTGGTATCAGGGTGATGATGGCCTTGTAGAACGAGTTTGGGAGTGTTCCTCCCTCTGCAATTTTTTGCAAGAGTTTTCAAAGTATAGGTGTTAGCTCTTCTCTAAATATTGGATAGCATTCGCCTGTGAAGCCGCCTGGTCCTGGACTGTTCTTTGTTGGAAGATTTTTAATGACAGTTTCAATTTCATTACTTGTGATTGATCCGATCATATTCTCTATATTTTCCTGGTTCAGTCTTGGAAAGTTGTACCTTTCTAAGAATGTGTCAATTTCTTCCAGGTTGTCCATTCTATTGGCATATATTTGCTTGTAGTAATCTCTCATGATCTTTTGTATTTCTGCAATATCAGTTGTTACTTCTCCTTTTTCATTTCTAATTATATTGATTTGAGTCTTCTCCCTTTTTTCCTTGATGAGTCTGGCTAATGGTTTATCAATTTTGTTTATCTTCTCAAAGAATCCGCTTTTAGTTGTATTGATCTTTGCTACCATTTCCTTAATTTCTTTTTCATTTATTTCTGATCTGATCTTTATGATTTCTTTCCTTCTGCTAACTTTGGGGTTTTTTTTTTGTTCTTCTTTCGCTAATTGCTTTAGGTGTAAGGTTAGGTTGTTTATTTGAGATTTTTCTTGCTTCTTGAGGTTGGATTGTATTGCTATAAATTACCTCTTAGAACTCCTTTTGCTGCATCCCATAGGTTTGGGGGCATCTTGTTTTCATTGTCATTTGTTTCTAGGTATTTATTGATTTCCTGTTTGACTTCTTCAGTGATCTCTTGGTTATTTAGTAGCATATTTTTAACCTCCATGTGTTTTTGTTTTTTACATTTTTTTTTTCTGTAATTGATTTCTAATCTCATAGCATTTTGGTCAGAAATGTTGCTTGATACGATTTCAATTTTCTTAAATTTACTGATGCTTGATATGTGACCCAAGATGTGATCTATTCTGGACAATGTTCCATGTGCACTTGAGAAGAAAATGTATTCTGCTGCTTTCGGATGGAATGTCCTATAAATATCATTTAAGTCTCTCTTCTCTAATGTGTCATTTAAGGCTTGTGTTTTGTTATTAATTTTTTTCTGGATGATTCATCCATTGGTGTAAGTGGAGTGTTAAAATCTCCCACTATTATTGTGTTACTCTTGATTTCCCCTTTTACAGCTGTTAGCATTTGTCTTATGTACTGTGGTACTCCTATGTTGGATGCATAAATATTTATAATTGTTATATCTTTTTCTTGGATTGATCCCTTGGTTATTATGTAGTGTCCTTCCTTATCTCTTTTAACTGTCTTTATTTTAAAATCTATTTTGTCTGATATGAGAATTGTCCAGCTTTCTTTCAATTTCCATTTTCATGGAATAACTTTTTCCATTCCCTCACTTTCAGTCTGTATGCTTCCCTAGGTCTGATGTGGGTCTCTTGTAGGCAACATATATACAGGTCTTGTTTTTGTATCCATTATCCAGACTTTGTCTTTTAGTTGGAGCATTTAATCCATTTACATTTAAGGTTATTATCAATATGTATATTCCTATTATCATTTTCTTAATTGTTTTGGATTTGTTTTTGTAGGTCTTTATCTTCTCTTGTGTTTCCTGCCTAGAGAATTTCTTTTAGAATTTGTTGCAAAGCTTGTTTTGTGGTACTGAATTATCTTAGCTTTCACTTCTCTGTAAAGCTTTTGATTTCTCCATCAAAGCTGAATGAAAGCCTTGCTAGGTAGAGTAATCTTGGTTGTAGGTTTTTCCCTTTCATCACTTTAAAATGTGTTCTGCCATTCTCCTCTGGCCTGCAGAATTTCTGCTGAAGGATTATCTGATAACCTTATGGGGATTTCCTTGTATGTTATTTGTTGCTTTTCACTTGCTGCTTTTAGTATTTTTTCTTTGTGTTTAACTTTTGATAGCTTGATTAATATGTGTCTCGGCATATTTCTCTTTGTGTGTATCGTGTATGGGTCTCTCTGCACTTCCATAACTTGATAGGCTATTTCCTTTTCCATGTTAGGGAAGGTATTTCAACTGTAATCTCTTCAAATATTTTCTCAGACACTTTCTTTTTCTCTTCTTCTGGGATCCCTATAATTCGAATGTTGGTACATTTAACGTTGTCCCAGAGGTCTCTGAGACTGTTCTCAATTCTTTTCATTCTTTTTTCTTTATTCTGTTCTGCAGCAGTTATTTCCACCATTCTACTTCCAACTCACTTATGCATTATTTTGCCTCAGTTATTCTGCTTTTGATTCCTTCTAGTGTATTTCTAATTTTAGTTATTGTGTTGTTCATCACTGTTTGATTGTTCTTTAATTCTTCTAGGTCATTGTTAAATGTTTCTTGTATTTTCTCCATTCTATTTCCAGGATTTTGGATTAACTTTACTATCATTATTCTGAATCCTTTTCAGGTATTTTGCCTATTTCTTCTTCATTTATTTGGCTTTATGAGTTTTTAGCTTGCCCCTTCATCTGCAACATATTTCTCTCTCCTCTAATTTAGTCTAACTTACTGTGTTTGAAGTCTCCTTTCTGCAGACCTGATGTTCATAGTTCCTCTTGCTTCTGGTGTCTGCTCTCTGTGAGGTTGGTCCAGTGGATTGTGTAGGTTTCCTGATGGGGGGAACTGCTGCCTCCGTTGTGTTGGGTGGAACTGGATCTTTTCCCTCTGATGGGCAGGGTTGCATCAGGTTGTGTGTTTTGAGGGGTCTGTGGGCTTAGTACAACTTTAGGCAGCCTGTCTGCTGATGGGTGGGTTTGCCTTTCTGTCTTTCCTGTTGTTTTGCATGGGGTGTTCAGCACTGGAGCCTGCAAGCAGTTGGGTGGATCTGGGTCTGGGAGATGAGATGGAGACCTCCAGGAGAATTCTTGCTGATTAATATTCCCTGGGGCTAGGAATTCTCTTGCACTCCAGCATCCTGAGCTCAGTGCTCCCACCCCAGAGGCTCTGACCTGAGCCAAAAACCTGGCAACCAAGACCCCCACGAGCCACACAGCTCAGCAAAAAAAGGGGAAATAAAGAAAATGAAAAAGAAGAAAAAAGGGGCAGGAAGAAAACAAATGAAAACAGACAGACAAACAAAATCCAAGACAAATAGCCAAGACAAAGACAAGCAAATAGCAACAGCAACAATTGAAAACCAATGAACAAACAAAAACCTAAACAAATTGTAAAAGCAAAAGCAAACAAATGAAAACAAAGAAACACAGACACATACAAAAGAAAAAACAAAAACAGAGAAAACATAAGACCAGAGAAGAACTAGAGAAACAAAAGAATACTGAAATGAAATCCAACAATTAAAAACAAAATGAACAAAAACAAAGAGTAGGCAGCTAATAGCACGGACCCCAGAGGCAGGCATGAGATGCTAAGGCTGCTGCCACTGCCACAAAGAAGCTTGTGTGCAAGCACAGGTCACTATCCACACCTCCCTTCTGGGGAGCATGTGAAGCCCGCCACTGCCAGGGTCCTGGGATCCAGGGACGACTTCCCAGGGAGAATGCACAGTGCACCTCAGACTGGTGCAACATCACTCCAGCCTCTGCCGCCGGAGGCCCAGCACACATCGTGCCGGCCTGAGTGAGCCAGAGCCAACGAATCAGTGGCTTCTTTAACCCCGTCCTGTCTGAGCAAAGAAGAGATGCCCTCCGGCGACCTACATGCAGAGGATGAGTCAAGTCCAAAGCTGAGCCCCAGGAGATGTGCGAACAAAGAAGAGAAAGGGAAATCTCTCCCAGCAGCCTCAGGAGCAGCGGATTAATTGTCCACAAACAACTTGATATACCCTGCATCTGTGGAATACCTGAATAGACAATGAATCAACCCAAATTGAAGGAGGTGGACTTTGAGAGCAAGATTTATGATTTTTTCCCCTTTTCCTCTTTTTGTGAGTGTGTATGCTTCTTTATGAGATTTTGTCTGTATAGTTTTGCTTTCACCATTTGTCCTAGGGTTCTATCCATCCGTTTTTTTTTAACTTTAATAAAAGATTTTTTTCTTAATAATTATTTTTTATTTTAATAACTTTATTATATTTTCTTTTATCCTCTTTCTTTCTTTCTATGTTTTCTCCCTTTTATTCTGAGCCGTGTGGATGAAAGGCTCTTGGTGCTCCAGCAAGGAGTCAGTGCTGTGCATCTGAGGTGGAAGAGCCAACTTCAGGACACTGGTCCACAAGAGACCTCCCAGATCCATGTAATATCAAACGGTGAAAATCTCCCAGAGATCTCCATCTCAACACCAGCACCCAGCTTCAATCAACAACCAGCAAGCTACAGTCCTGGACACCCTATGCCAAACAACTAGCAAGACAGGAACACAAACCCACCCATTAGCACAGAGGCTGCCCAAAATCATAATAAGTCCACAGACACCCCAAAACACACCACCAGACATGGACCTGCCCACGAGAAAAACAAGATCCAGCCTCATCCACCAGAACACCAGCACTAGTCCCCTCCACCAGGATGCCTACACAACCCACTGAAACAACCTTACCCGCTGGGAAGAGACACCAAAAACAATGGGAACTATGAGCCTGCAGCCTGCAATAAGGAGACCCCAAACACAGTAAGATAAGCAAAATGAGACAGAAAAACACACAGCAGATGAAGGAGCAAGAGAACTACAAAATGCAGAACTAAACGAGAGCTAAAAAATGAAGAAGAAATAAGCAGTCTACCTGAAAAAGAATTCAGAATGATGATAGTAAAGATGATCCAAAATCTTGGAAATAGAATAGAGAAAATGGAAGAAACATTTAACAAGGAACTAGAAGAACTAAAGATGAAACAAACAATGATGAACAACACAATAAAGAAATTTATAAATACTCTAGAAGGGATCAATAGCAGAATAACTGAGGCAGAAGAACAGATAAGTGACCTGGAAGATAAAATAGTGGAAATAACTACTGCAGGGCAGAATAAAGAAAAAAGAATGAAAAGAACTGAGGACAGTCTCAGAGACCTCTGGGACAACATTAACCACACCAACATTCGAATTATAGGGGTTCCAGAAGAAAGAGAAAAAAGAAAGGGACTGAGAAAATATTTGAAGAGATTATAGTTGAAAACTTCCATAATATGGGAAACAAAATAGTTAATCAAGTCCAGGAAGCACAGAGAGTCCCATACAGGATAAATCCAAGGAGAAACATGCCAAGACACATATTAATCAAACTGTCAAAAATTAAATACAAAGAAAACATATGAAAAGCATCAAGGGAAAAACAACAAATAAGACACAAAGGAATCCCCATAAGGTTAACAGCTGATCTTTCAGCAGAAACTCTGCAAGCCAGAATGGACTGGCAGGACATATTTAAAGTGATGAAGGAGAAAAACCTACAACCAAGATTACTCTACCCAGCAAGGATCTCATTCAGATTTGATGGAGAAATTAAAAACTTTACAGACAAGCAAAAGCTGAGAGAGTTCAGCACCACCAAACCAGCTTTACAACAAATGCTAATGGATCTTCTCTAGGCAAGAAACACAAGAGAAGGAAAAGACCTACAATAACAAACCTAAAACAATTAAGAAGATGGGAATAGGAACATACATATCGATAATTACCTTAATTGTAAATGGATTAAATGCTCCCACAAAGAGACACAGACTAGCTGAATGGATACAAAAACACGACCCATATATATGCTGTCTACAACAGACCCACTTCAGACCTAGAGACACATACAGACTGAAAGTGAGGGGATGGCAAAATGTATTCCATGCAAAAGGAAACCAAAGGAAAGCCGGAGTAGCAATTATCATATCAGGCTAAATAGACTTTAAAATAAAGATTATTACAAGACACAAAGGAGGACACTACATAATGATCAAGGGTCGATCCAACATGAAGATATAACAATTGTAAATGTTTATGCACCCAACATAGGAGCACCTCAATACATAAGACAAATACTAACAGCCATAAAAGGGGAAATTGACAGTAACACATTCATAGCAGCGGATTCTAACACCCCACTTTCACCAATGGATAGGTCATCCAAAATGAAAATAAATAAGGAAACACAAGCTTTAAATGATACATTAAACAAGATGGACTTAATTGATATTTAAAGGACACTCCATCGAAAAACAACAGAGTACACATTTTTCTCAAGTGTCATGGAACATTCTCTAGGACAGATCATGTCTTGGGTCACAAATGAAGCCTTGGTAAATTTTGAAACATTGAAATTGTATCAAGTATGTTTTCTGACCACAACGCTATGAGACTAATATCAATTACAGGAAAAGATTTGTAAAGAATACAAACACATGGAGGCTAAACAATAAACTACTTAATAACGAAGTGATCACTGAAGAAATCAAAGAGGAAATCAAAAAATACCGATAAACAAATGACAATGGAGACATGACGACCCAAAAGTTATGGGATGCAGCAAAAGCAGTTCTAAGAGGGAAATTTATAGCAATACAATCCTACCTTAAGAAACAGGAAACATCTAGAATAAACAACCTAACCTTGCACCTAAAGCAACCAGAGAAAAAAGAAAAAAAATCCCCAAAGTTAGCAGAAGGAAAGAAATCATAAAAATTAGATCAGAAATATATGAAAAAGAAATGAAGGGAACGATAGCAAAGATCCATAAAACTAAAAGCTGGGTATTTGAGAAGATAAAAAAGAATTGACAATCCATTAGCCAGACTCATCAAGAAAAAAAGGGAGAAGACTCAAATCAATATAATTAGAAATAAAAAAGGAAAATTAACAACTGACACTGCAGAAATACAAAAGTTCATGAGAGATTACTACAGCCACTCTATGCCAATAAAATAGACAACCTGGAAGAAATGGACAAATTCTTAAAAATGCACAACCTGCCAAGACAGAACCAGGAAGAAATAGAAAATATGAACAGACAAATCACAAGCACTGAAATTGAAACTGTGATTAAAAATCTTCCAACAAACAAAAGCCCAGGACCAGATGGCTTCACAGGTGAATTCTATCAAACATTTAGAGAAGAGCTAATACCTATCCTTCTCAAACTCTTCCAAAAAATAGCAGAGGGAGGAACACTCCCAAACTCATTCTACGAGGCCACCATCACCCTGATACTAAGACCAAACAAAGATGTCACAAAGAAAGAAAACTGCAGGCCAATATCACTGGTGAAGATAGATGCAAAAATCCTCATCAAAATACTAGCAAACAGAATCCAACAGCTCATTAAGAGGATCATACACCATGAGCAAGTGGGGTTTATTCCAGGAATGCAAGAATTCTTCAATATATGCAAATCACTCAGTGTGATATACCATATTAACAAATTGAAGGAGAAAAACCATATGGTCATCTCAATAGATGCAGAGAAAGCTTTCAACAAAGTTCAACACCCATTTATGATTAAAACCCTCCAGAAAGTAGGCATAGAGGAGCTTTCTTCAACATAATAAAGGCCATATATGACAAACCCACAGCCAACATCATCCTCAATGGTGAAAAACTGCAAGCATTTCCACTAAGATCAGGAGCAAGAGGAGGTTGCCCACTCTCACCACTCTTATTCAACATAGTTTTGGAAGTTTTAGCCACAGCAATCAGAGAATAAAAGGAAATAAAAGCAATCCAAATCCGAAAAGAAGAAGTAAAGCTGTCACTGTTTTCAGTTGACATGATATTATACATAGAGAATCCTAAAGATGCTACCAGAAAATTACTAGAGCTAATCAATGAATTTGGTAAAGTAGCAGGATACAAAATTAATGCTCCGAAATCTCTGGCATTCCTATACACTGGCATTCCTAATGATGAAGAATCTGAAAGTGAAACCAAGGAAACACTCCCATTTACCACTGCAACAAAAAGAATAAAATATCTAGGAATAAACCTACCTAAGGAGACAAAAGACCTGTATGCAGAAAATTATAAGACACGGATGAAAGAAATGAAAGATGATACAAATAGATGGAGAGACATACCATGTCTTCTTGGATTGGAAGAATCAACATTGTGAAAATGACTCTACTACCCTAAGCAATCTGTAAATTCAGTGCAAACCCTATCAAACAACCACTGGCATTTTTCACAGAACTAGAACAAAAAATTTCACAATTTGTATGGAAACACAAAAGACCCCGAATAGCCAAAGCAATCTTGAGAACGAAAAACAGAGCTGGAGGAATCAGGCTCCCTGACTTCAGACTATACTACAAAGCTACAGTACTCAAGACAGTATGGTACTGGCAGAAAAACAGAAATATAGATCAATGGAACAGGATAGAAAGCCCAGAGATAAACCCACACACATATAGTCACCTTATCTTTGATAAAGGAGGCAGGAATGTACAGTGGAGAAAGGACAGCCTCTTCAATAAGTGGTGCTGGAAAACTGGACAGGTACATGTAAAAGTATGAGATTAGAACACTCCCTAACACCATACACAAAAATAAGCTCAAAATGGATTAAAGACCTAAATGTAAGGCCAGAAACTTTCAAACTCTTAGAGGACAACATAGGCAGAACACTCTATGTTATAAATCACAGCAAGATCCTTTTTCACCCACCTCCTATAGAATTGGAAATAAAAACAAAAATAAACAAGTGGGACCTACTGAAACTTCAAAGTTTTTGCACAGCAAAGGAAACCATAAACAACACCAAAAGACAATGCTTAGAATGGGAGAAAATATTTGTAAACGAAGCAACTGACAAAGGATTAAGCTCCAAAATTTACAAGCAGCTCATGCAGCTCAATAACAAAAGAACAAACAACCCAATCCAAAAATGGGCAGAAGACGTAAATAGATATTTCTCCAAAGAAGATATAGAGATTGCCAACAAAGACATGAAAGAATGCTCAACGTCATTAATCATTAGAGAAATGCATATCAAAACTACAATGAGATATCATCTCACACCTGTCAGAATGGCCATCATCATTAAATCTAGAAACAATAAATACTGGAGAGGGTGTGGAGAAAAGGGAGCACTCTTGCACTGCTGGTGGGAATGTGAATTGGTATAGCCACTATGGAGAACAGTATGGAGGTTCCTTAAAAAACTGCAAGTAGAGCTACCATATGACCCAACAATCCTACTACTGGGCATATAACCTGAGAAAACCATAATTCAAAAAGAGTCATGAACCAAAATGTTCATTGCAGCTCTATTTCCAGGAGATGGAAACAACCTAAGTGTCTATCATTGGAGGAATGGATAAAGAAAATGTGGCACATATATACAATGGAATATTACTCAGCCATAAAAAGAAATGAAATTGAGTTATTTGTAGTGAGGTGGATGGAACTAGAGTGTGTCATACAGAGTGAAGTAAGTCATAAAGAGAAAGACAAATACCGTATGCTAACACATATATATGGAATCTCCCTGGTGGTACAGTGGTTGAGAGTCTGCCTGCCAATGCAGGGGACACAGGTTCGTGCCCCAGTCTGGGAAGATTCCACATGCCGCAGAGTGGCTGGGTCCGTGAGCCATGGCCGCTGAGCCTGCACGTCCAGAACCTGTGCTCCACAACAGGAGAGGCCACAACTGTGAGAGCCCTGCGTACCGCAAAAAAAAAAAAAAAAAAATTAAGGAACAAAACTAAAGCAGAATGCAAACTGAAGGAAACAGCAAACAAAACAAACACATAATAATGATTTAAAAAAAGATAAGAACAAATAAAGCAAGGGACAAATGGATAAAAAACAAAATAGAACAAAGAAAAAAAAACAAGGAATATACACAACAGAAATGTAATGTAGAATTAGAAATATAAAAAAATAAAAACTATATTGAAAAAAAGTTTAAACTAAATAAAAATAAAAACAAATAATAATAAAAAGCAGAATAAAACAAAACATTTAAAAAATAGTAATGATTATATTTTCTTGGGGTCTCTGCTGTCAGTGACCTTGCCCCCACCATGATTCACAGCCAACCTCTGCCTCCCCAGTAGGCCCTCCAAAACCTCTAGGTAGGTCTCTGTTCCCTCTGTGGGCACTGTGGGGGCAGCTCAGACTCTGACCTGGCCCAACTCCCACATGTACTAATCCCCAAAGTCCCCAGTTGCTAGAGCTAGACTGGCTTCAGTTCTGGGAACACTCCTTGTCCATTTAGATATTCCACAGATGCAGGGTTTACCATGCTGATCATGGGGATTTAATCTGCGGTTTGTGCAACTACACAGAAAGATTTTTTTTCCTCTTCCTTAGTCACCCCACCCCTGGGGCTCAGCTGTGGTTTTAACCCCACCTCTGCATGTGGGCCAACCACAGGAGTCTGCTCCTCAGGCTGCCCTGGAGGGCTTGGGTCTGCCCCGGTAAGGAGAATGTGTGGACATGGCATGACTCCCTGGATTGTGGGGGCCCTGACAGCAATAGGTGCACAAGAAAGCCAGTGGCCATGGGTGTGAGAGATCTGGCCCTAGTGAGAGCATTTCCTAGCACCTGGTGGCTGATGTGAGAAGGCCATCACTGGTGGGGTATTTTTCTAGCACCTGGCAGGGCAGGGGGCCAGTGTGTGGGGAGAGAGATGCTGCAGTGGCAGCTCCACCCCCTGTGCATCACTCAACAGTGGCGCCTTGCTTCTATGGCAGTCTGGATTTCCTCCACAAACATTCCCAGTTGCAGATTCCCTCCCTCCCATCCCCATAGGCTGTCTCCTCACAGCCAACAGCAGTCCTCCCCCAGTGTTTGCGCTCCAATCCCCATGTTGTAGCTCTCAGCCCCCGTGTGCACCAGTGGACATGCATCCCAGTCTGGGCTATGCAGGGCTGTGGCACGGACTATCTGTGTAGGTCTCACTCTGTCCTGTCTGCCATAGACCAGACATTTCATCCTGCTCTGACAGCTTCAGATGCCCCCCATCTGTCCCAACTGACTTCTCCATCAGTGAGGGGGCTTCCTCGGATACAGGAAACTCTCCTCAGCTTCAGCTCTCCCCCAGGGTTGCAGATCCAATCCCACTTCCTCTCCTCTTCTTTTTCCCTTCTTTCTTTCACCCTACGCAGTTATGTGGGGATCTTTCTTGTCCTTTCTGGAGTCCACGGTCTTCTGCTACTATTCAGCCAGTGTTCTGTGGGAATTGTTCCATCTGTAGATGTATTCTTATGCATTTGTGGAGAGAGATGAAGTCCACATTCTCCTACTCCTCCACCATCTTGGTTTTCCCCTCTATATACTTTTATATCCTACTTCCATATCACAAATTTACTTTTAAAATTTACTGTTGTTCTGTCTTCAAATTTACTTTTAAAATGTCAGACTGATCATATTTACATTTTGTTCTGTAAGTATAATGAGCCTTCCATGCCTTGTGTATAGACTGATTTTTGAATTTAAATGTCTCATTGTTGTGACCATGTAAGATCATTCACTGAAGAGCCAAATAATGTGCTATGATCACATTTCCTTTGATAACCATTTGCTTGTCACCTTGTTTCCAATTTTCCCCCTTTGTACCTTTATCATGTCCCCCAAGTACTTTAACCTCTACCTCAGGGATTCCAGCAAATCTTCCAAGTCTTCCTTTGTTTGAGCTCCATTTCTCCTGCTCCTCCTCCTCAACACTGACATAATTCTTCTCTGGCTTGATGAGCAGCTATCATCATGGGACTTTCCTTCATTACTCTGCTGGTTTGGATTCACTATCCTATGGCTCTCATTTCTTCCTCTCTCTTTATTTAAACCTTCAAGGAACTTCTGGGTGTGGGGGGGGATGCATTGGCAGCAATGTTATGAGCCTTGCTTTTGTTTCATCTGCACACTTCGTTGGTAGTTTGGCTGGATTTGGAATTCCCTCAGGCCACTGACCATCATCCCATCACCTTGGGGCATGCAGGGTTGCAGAGGAGAAGTCTGAGACCAGCATCACTCTTCTTCTTTTATGATGACCTGTTGGGGGTTTTTTGTTTGTTTTTTTGTCTCTCTAGACACTTGGAACCAACTTTTCTATCCTACTTACTAAGACAGATACACAGAAAATGCTTTTAATTTGAAGATTCATATCCTTTAACTTTTTAGCATTTACCTCTACTACCTATTTGATAATTTCTTCCCTTCTGTTCTATTCTCTCTCTAGCAATCTTATTAGTCAAGTGGCAGACCTCTAGTCTCAAATTTTCCACCGCTGTCTCATATTCTATATTCTGTGAGATTTCCTCAAGTTTTTAATCCTCTATTCTTTATTATTTCTGTAATCATATGTTTAATTTTTAAAAACTCATTCTTTTGTTGTACCTTTCTTGGCATTCCGATTCAATAGATGAAATTTTTATGCATCTCTTTGAGAATTGTAATTAGATTTAATTTTTTTCTCTCTTCAGTTTGCTGAATTACCTGTTTCCTTCAGGATCAGCTTTGGTATTGATTTCCTTGTTGGTATTTCTCTTTTATGTTGGAAGCTTTTCTCAAGCACCAAATGATCCTGGATTTTTCATTCATGTGTAAGAATTAAGTGCCAGGAAAGTTGACAGTGTTTGGGAGTAGAGTTTGTTCACTAATTGGCTTCATTTTAAGCTAAGCAGGCAGGCATCCTGCTGTTACATGGAGGGATCCACGTGTGCCAGAATACAAGGGCCACACCTTCACTGGCTGATCAACATTTTACAATTTATTTTTTTAAATGTAGGTAAAAATAAACTTTATCTAACCACCCCCCCCCCCACCATGGTAGATTAAAACCTATTTCCTTGGTGGACATAGGAGTAGAGAGGAGAATAGGAGAGTTAACTTCTGTGTACAGATTTTCACAACAGTCTTTATGCCCTAACCCCATTATACCATGTGTCTCTGAGTCAAGAGTCTGTATGGAGTTCTGCAATGCTCAGCTTTCTCTTCCCACCTGCTTCAGCAGTCAATACTCCTGCATCTACTTTGGGTCTACCGATATGTGTTGAAACATTCTATTACTGATGACTTTACCCCCATTCTCTTTGTTTTATGGGGGCAAATGAATTTTTTTCTGACCTTAGAAAGGTAAAGGGGTAAACTTACATGCTTAATCCTCTATCTTGGACCAGAAGATTTAATTTCCATTTTAAGACGATCCCAGTGATTGTTGTGGGGTAAATGGCATGCATGAGGGTTAGAGGGGATTCAGGGAGACAAGGAGGTGACTGTTACATAGTTCCCGAGAAAATGAGTTGGAGAAAAATGGACATTTTTTAAATAATTCTAAGGTTAGGACCTATATGGCATGCTTATTGGATGTGGGAACATAAGTAAGAGAGAGGAATTAAGGATAACTGTAAGTTTCCAGATTGAGCACTTATGTGGTGACATTTAATGTTTGAGAAGGAAAAGGAGCGGTCCAGTTTTGGAGAGAAATAGAAGTTTCATTTGTGACAAACTAAGGTTAATATGCCAATTAGACATCCAAGTGGAGATGTCAAGTAGAAAGTTAGATGCACATATTTGGAACCCAGAGAAAGATATCTAGGGTTGAGAAAAATTGGAGTGTTCCTCAGGAGATACATGGTATTTATATTTCTCACCAGGAGCTCACTTGGGTAATCTCTAGGAATAGTCTTCTGAAACATTTCAACTAAATCAAAACATTCATTAATACAGCAAGAATAATACAATTTCCATGAATGTTAATTTAGTCATTTGAAATGAAGAATCTGTAAGGAAAGACTTATGTAATTTTCAAAATCCATTAAAAAAAACGTACTTCTCCTGCCACTGAGAAAATCATGAGAGTGTACCTTTGGGTTTGTATTGATTCTCTGTTCTTAACCTAAATAACCTGAGCTACAGTAGCCCTCCTTAAAATTCTCAACCCATCAAGGTAATGGTTAAGCAAGAGGTCTTGGAAAGGCACAAGTTAACATTTTGTCAGCCAGGTGTAATGACTTTATAATGTGGCTAGCAATTGAATCAACAACCCACAACACCAACACTACTTATTAATTACTCACCATGGGTCTATCACCAAACACTTGAGAACTTATCCTAAAGATTCAACATTAAAAAATGATTTGTAAGCATTCAGGCAAAGAGGTTTTCCAGAAAACTAGAAGGCTGGGGGCAGAGCTGCCATGTGGGATGCCTGAGCTCTGATTCTGCTTCCTGCACCTGCTGCTTAGAGAGAAATTGACGCTATGTGCTTCCAATTAATCTCTGTCTGACAGATAATAATGTTTTTATGCCTGAGATGTTATTTAAGTGCATGCATATATGTGCACAAGTACACACACACACACTTTTAGTCTTAGAACAAAAAGTTTCATTTTGCCAGTAGTCAACCAATACAAAATCATTCCAAAGGTTGGAATGTGCCCTAAACTGGCCAAGTATTTTTTCAACTCCTAACAGCAGTTGATCAGGAAATCTTTCTCCTACAGTGTTATTTCTGGGCTAATAACATGAAAATGTCTCAGATACCAGAATAGGTACAAAGTGTTTTATGGTGTACATTTGAGAGACAGAATCATTCAAGCAAAGGAGCATGAGATTTTGGATAAAACAGACTTGAGTTCAAATTCTGGCTCACTATTGCTGATTCATTAAAACTGACTTTCTCTCACTCAAAGACAATATTTTTCTTACTTTAACAAAAGCAGGAAGATTAGGTGTTTTTTAGGTTATTGATTAAATTTTTCTCATTCACCAGATTTCTGAGACATAAGACCCATCAGTTTTATTTACCAAGGGTCTTGGGAGATCTTGAAAAAGCATTGCAAACATCCTCATAAAAGAAAATGTATCCTGAGAAGGAGAGAGATGACAGGCTGACTTTTCATTCCCCATGAATTCTGGCTGTCTACGTAGGCTTCAGGGTGTCCTCTTTCCCCAAGACTTTTTCTCATGTTTCAGTGACTCAGTCACTTTACTACTTTTACCTGAGTTGGAAAAAAGAGGGATGCCTTATGTAGCATCAGGATTCTTTCAGATAGTTTTCAAGCTTTAGGTCCAACTCACATTCTCCATTAGCTCTATTCCGTGGGTCCACTTGTCTACTCTGCATCTTTGTAATGTTCATGAGAACTCTTTGTGCTGTGGTGACCTGTAACAGCCTGTTAATGGAGTTTACAGGTTCCACATGTATTGTCCCCAGTGTGGTTCAGTGACAAGAGTGTAAGAATGATGTTAGACAATACATTGGGAGCATTGAACTAGTGGAGAAAGTTAACCAATGAGAAATTCCTAGTGACTGGGTGCTGAAGAACTTTCATGAAGAACCATGCCTAATAATCTCATATAATTATTAACAATGATACAAGATGTGCTACTATTTCCCCAACTTTCAGCAAAGCCTAATAGACCCCCTACAGCCTTGTGTGTTAGTGGAGTGTAAAGGACATGGAAGTAAGGAGAGTAGTGACCTGCTCTACATGAACTCCACCTGTGCCTGTTTCTCACTGGGGCCCACAGAGTTACAAACGTCATATATAAAGAGGGAGCAGTTCCTGGAGGTTCAGGAGGTGATCTGAGAGACTGTCATTGAAAGTGGCACAGAGAAGCAGACACAACATGGAACATAGGAAACTCCCCTCTCCAAGTGACCAAAGCACCACAGTGACTGACTCTGGATTATGCCAGTGGTACCTAGTAACCACCCAGTAGATGATATTTATCTTCTCACATATACCACTAAAAATGAGGGTCACGAGAATACCTACCTCATAGTGTTGTTACGAAGATTAATTGAAACTTACATATTCTTGTGGTTGTATTTTCACTCTGTTGTGTTATAGTTTTCCCAAGACAGGATGATCTTCTCTCTTCTTTTGCTCCTTCTGCCCTTCTCTGAGCACAAATCCATGGAGCCCCAACACGTGCTATAGACATTCTTGACACCTTGCTTGCATTCATTTCTTCTTTGGTTCCATTAGAATATGTCTTTGGCCTTCTTAAATTGCCAACCTGTGGCATTACATTTGGACCGATTTTAAAATGTGAGGACACATATGTATTGTCTCTGTGTCTTATTTTAGAACATATGTCTGATTCCTATTGTGGTTGAATTAAATATTCTGATTCAAATTCTGAGAATGTATGTAATATTAGTGTTGGGGTTTAGGGCCCATACAGATCTAAGACACATTTTGGAGCTGAGAGGGTAGGTGAATTACCCATCTGGGGTCTTCTCTGTGAATGGAAGATGTCACCCACGTATTGCAAGATACTAAGAGCCCCAGTGAAGAAGATCACATCACTGGATGAAACCCTTGATTAGAAGGAGATAAATTTATAGACTGGCTCCTTTCTGTATTATGGATAATATCCCACTGACCACTTTGGGTGGTAGGTTGTCAAAGATATAATGGGGCTGTGTGGCAGAAGGATTATGAAAGTTGTTGCTTTGTATTGATCTGAACCTACAAAACTCTTGTAAGAAATGACTCATGTAAAATCATTTCTGGACCCCACATTGTGCTGTGTGATATAGGCTGGCATTATAAGGCCAATGAAGATATCTGTGATTCTGTGGTTTTTATGTTACCCTGGAACTCCAATAGTCACAGTCACTGAGTGGGTGGACCCTACCCTGGTCAACATTAATTATCCCACTTCCTGTGATCACAAGAAGTCACAGGAGATGAAAAGGAAGCCGTGGGCTGACGTCTTTCCAAAGGCAGTGACAAATACTACTGTCAGTCTGAAAATTGTATGTGAATCCTGCATATTAATAGCTCCTCAACATGAAGGGGAAGGCGAGCCAGACAGTCTATCTCTGTAGACAGATAGCTGGCTTCAGAGAGCATCTCTGAATGGGAAGATGCTATCTGCACACAGAATAGATAAATCGTGATGGAGGAAGCAGGGCCGGGGGTCAGAAAGTTGTTCTCATGTGTTGTAGGATGTTTAGCAGCATCCTTGGTCTCTACTTACTAGAGGCCAGTAGCATCCTCTCCCCAGTTGTAACAACTAAAAATACCCCTAGAAACACTACCAATGTCTCCTAGGGAGACAAAATCAGCCCTGTGCCTGAGGCTGTGGTCTTTGTTCGCATAATCAAAGCTGGTGTACTAATACCATATTCACATTTCAATTCATGGGATGGAGAAAGGAAAAAAAGTGGAAAGCAAGCAACTTCCTTTTAAGAGGGTGATGTAGATATTGTATATATCTCTTATGCTCATGTTCCTTGCGCTAGGACTTGGTCATATGGCAATAGAAAGATGTAGAGAGAGGCTGAGAAATTCGGTGGCATGCTAAAAATCAAGGGGGTTCTATTTCTAAGAATATTTGGGGAATATGAATAATGGGGGGAGCAATTAGTCTCATTACCAGTATGGAATTATTACATAATTAAATATGATAATGTACCTTAAGTACCCAGCATAATACCTGACATAGTAAATGCTCAATGAATATTTGTCCTCCTCTCCCTCCTGCCTCTCCATCCCCAAGCACTTGGCCTGTGTCTCTTTCACACTGAGATTTTGTCTTAAATTATTCTGATAAACATTAATAATAATTACTCTCCTTTATACTTGGTAAATACTGAGACTATAGACCACTCTCGATGTATGCTTTAAGCCCACCCTCTCTTTCAGGTTTTTTCTGACTTTGCCTTTTGCCTGCTATGGGCTTGCCATTAACACAATCTCCATAAACACAGACAAATATGGACCCTTAGGTGATGCTTCCTGGAGGTCCTACTTCAAAGTGAATGACATTTTGGTATTGAATCAGTTTT
The DNA here is from genome assembly GCF_963924675.1 of Phocoena phocoena. NCBI lineage: Eukaryota > Metazoa > Chordata > Mammalia > Artiodactyla > Phocoenidae > Phocoena > Phocoena phocoena. The sequence goes on along the minus strand of NC_089237.1, from coordinate 32,472,939 downwards.
AACCCTGGGTCTAGAATTTACCAGGACTGTCACTTTGGGGTAGTTGCTTATGTAGTTACTTAATTTGGGGCCCTCAATTTCCTTATCTGTAAAATGGGCAGAACAATACCTACTTTGTAAAGATGTCATAAATTATCCCAAATAAAAATGTTTCAAGCCACTAATAGTCTGGTCCTGTAAATATTATTTCAAAAAATTTTTCATAATGCCATATAGCTTCTGAAATAATATGCCAATTTTATAGAAAAGTAAGTGTGGCTAAGAGGGGTAAATTTGCTTGCCCAAAATTTTATGTGCACACAATTTTAGGAGGATAAAGAAATGGGATTTGAACTCAGGTTTCTCTGACACCAAATTGAGCCTCTTTACAATGCCAAAGGTTTTCTTCCACTTCTTTTGTGAACACATATTACTCAACAGCTGTTAAACCACTTCTGTCCCTTAAAGAAGCTGCGTGTGGACTGACAGAATATGGGACAACGGCTTCCCCAAGAGGGAGACTACAGCCCACAGTGGACTGTCCCCTCTTCCCCGGGAAAGAGGCTTGATATGGAGAGTGACAACTGGGAATTTTCAGCCACTGACCATCCACCTGTGCCCGGCTCTGTCACCAAGAGCATGGCCAGGGGTCCCTGTGTGCTAAGCTTATCACTGGGGTGCTGGCACCCTCCAAGGGGCTGACCCACCCTTTCTCTCCTCGCCTCAGCTAGTTGTGCAAGTTGCTGACCCAAATGGAAAGCACTGCATTTCATGAGAATGAAATAAGTACATTGGACAAGAGCTCCACATTTCTCACCATCAGCTTCCCTTCATTTTCGGGAATGGCCCTACTAACCTGTGATTTTGAAGGATTCCAAAGAATTTTGGAGTCTAGGAATCAATTTTACTGGTAGTTTATTTTTTTCTGGATGTCTCAATGTGGCATGTTCCTTTCTCTCTCTCTCTCTCTCTGTGTGTGTGTGTGTGTGTGTGTACACATGTGTGAAGGCAGTATTTGTATATCTGCTCCAGATATACCAAGGTGTCTTGTGATATGTAACAGCAGCTGTGGTGTAATGAAATGACCTTAATACTTGGTGTCAGAAAACCTGGATTCAAATCCTAGGTGTCTTACCTGCAATGTGACCTAGGGGATCTTTCTGGGTCCTAGCTTCCCCCAAAGGAAAATGAAACCTAATAAACCCTACTTTGGAAGGCTGCTGAAGAATTCAGTGATATTACAGATGGATGGCAGTGTGCTGTAGTGGAAAGAGACCTGAGTTCAAATCTATCTCTAAAAAGTCTTGTGAATCAGGAAAATTTACTCAACTTTGTTGCTCAGTTTCCACATCTTTAAAATGATATTTCCAACAGATTTGTGTGGGTCAAATGAGAAATCTGTGAATTCTCTTATATAGTCCCCAAGCAAATGATATGACTCATTTCACGGGGCTTAGGAAAAGATGAGGGGATGCTCTGAGACAGAGCAGGCTGGACTGTGTCTCAGTGAGCCTTCTTCAAGGGTGTCTGTTACTGCAGCTGGGTCCCTGGAGCTTCTTCACAAGTTAATGGGCTGGTTAATGGACTCAATGGAGAACCCACTTGTCTCCCTCTTGTAACACAAAAGGCATCTTGCCTGCTTTGATTGCTCTTTAACATTTACTTCTGCAGCCTAATTTGGTTACAACAGGATTGTCTTCTCCAAGGGCCATCTCCCAAATTACCAGCTCCAGATAAGAGTGATTGCTTTTGTAAAGATCCATCTTAATCATGGACCCTCCCTCTCACCTTAGCTGCCTTCTTAGCTCCATAAGGAGCAACCAGCTTGAGTACTGGGTGAGGTTTAACGTGGTCCCCAAGAATGTATGTTGGGGCACTCATCCCAACTCTTTGAGAGAAACATTTGGGGTAATGCCTCACTTTTCATGACAAGACCAATGGAATGCACCTTCTCTTTCAGGCTCTAGAGAAGACTTTGAGAAGAATTCAAACTTTGTCTTCTGACCCCACCCTGACTACCTATTCAGTACTTCTCACCAACTCCATTAGCCACACCCTCACTTTCTGTCCAAAAGGACAGAGTTCTCACTCTGTGCCTTGGCTTCCAAAGCTACCCACTGCAGTGTCCCACCCATGCAATCCTTCTCAAGTGTTTGTCGTAGTACCTCAAGGGTCCACAGGTGAGAGATGATATCCTGAACTAATTTATTACTTATTATTAAAGAATGATAATGAGTTATTTCAATTTGATTCAAATCTACCTTATATTCATAAAGCAGCCATGGTCCAGGTACTGGGTCAGGTACTATATAGACAGCTACACTATGCTAGAGAGTTTACACTCATTATCTCATTTAATACCCAAAAAAGTAGACATAATTATTCTTGCTCTCAGGGGGGAAACTCAGACTCAGAGAGGTTTGCTGATTTGCTCAGTGTTACTAGGACCTCTGCATTACACAGTGCCACAGGACACCATTCCCATGGTAGTCCATGCAAACAGCACTCTCTGGATTTGTGTTCTGGGACACAATGCAAAAGGAATGGTATCCTGGAGCTGTGCAAAGCTGTGGTTTTGGTGCTTACCCAACAGAGTCAAGATTTCTAGTTCTTCTCATCCTGAGTTTAGTGATTCTTCTAGCCCACACAAAAAAAGATTAACCTCTAGCATGATGCCAACTCTCTTCTGATGAATTAAATAAGAAAAGTGGTGATTAAAGGTTTCTTCTAAATTATTTGAGCACTCAGGTGAGGATGGTGAACACAAACAATGCTTAGTGTACGGCCCAGGTGATTCATTGCAGTTCAGAAAGGGATAGTGAACAACATTCCACATGGGAAATCATCTGGCAGTGGAGAAATAGCAGAGGTCAGACAGAACTAGGTTCAGATCCTAGATGTGCCACTTCTTAGTGTGCTCTAGGATAAACAGTAAGTTCTTTTACACCTCAGTTTTATCTTCTGCAGAAAATGGCCCTTTTGCTTGGACCAGGATACCTTAAATTCATCAGATAAGATTCACTCAAGTGTTTAGAATACCATAACTGAGTGCTTTAAAAAGTGAGTAAAATTTTGGTGCTATCTCAGGAAAGTTTTAAGTTACATTGGTAATTTAAAAATTTCCTTTATTCTGAATCAGTATTTTTTTAACATCTTTATTGGAGTATAATTTCTTTACAATGGTGTGTTAGTTTCTGCTTTATAACAAAGTGAATCAGCTATACATATACATGTATCCCCATATCTCCTCCCTCTTGTGTCTCCCTCCCACCTTCCCTATCCCACCCCTCTAGGTGGTCACAAAGCACCAAGATGATCTCCCTGTGCTATGTGGCTGCTTCCCACTAGCTATCTATTTTACATTTGGTTGTGTATATATGTCCATGCCACTCTCTCAGTTTGCTCCAGCTTACCCTTCCCCCTCCGCGTGTCCTCAAGTCCATTCTCTATGTCTGCGTTTTTATGCCTGTCCTGCTCCTAGGTTCTTCTGAACTGTTTTTTTTTTTAGATTCCATATATATGTGTTAGCATACAGTATTTGTTTTTCTCTTTCTGACTTACTTCACTCTGTATGACAGACTCTAGATCTATCCACCTCACTATAAATAACTCAATTTCGTTTCTTTTTATGGCTGAGTAATATTCCATTATATATATGTGCCATATCTTCTTTATCCATTCATCTGTCAATGGACACTTAGGTTGCTTCCATGTCCTGGCTATTGTAAATAGAGCTGCAATGAACATTGTGATACATGGTTTTTTTTTTTGTTTGTTTTTTGTTTTTTGCAGTACGCGGGCCTCTCACTGTTGTGGCCTCTTCCATTGCGGAGCACAGGCTCCGGATGCGCAGGCTCAGCGGCCACGGCTCAAGGGCCGAGCCACTCCCCGCATGTGGGATCTTCCCGGACTGGGGCACGAACCCGTGTCCCCTGCATCGGCAGGTGGACTCTCAATCACTGTGCCACCAGGGAAGCCCCACGACTCTTTTTGAATTATGGTCTTCTCAGGGTATACCCTGAGAAGACCATAATTTAAAAAGTCTTACTGATTTTTAAAGTCAATGTCCTTTCTGTTATACTCCTCTGCTCCTCAACTGTTTTTAACTCATTTTAAAAGTATAAGACAATGTGTATTTCATACATGCTTCAGTGATTGCAAATACTCAGTCCAGTTTTCTCTGAGCCTGGTCGTATCCCATCTTTTCACTTTGATGGTGGCATAGGGTGTTTGCAAATATGCTGCTTCCTACACGAGGGCCAGTGTCCACACATACACACTCATCTCTCTTCCCCTTGGCTGCTCAAATATTCCCCATGCTGTCCTGGAGAGTTTTGTGCTTGAAGAATCAATCAAAGGATTAGCAGATGTGCTGACAGCCACACAAGCTGATTTCCTGAACCTCTTAGCCCTCGGGCCCAGAAAGGAAGCACAGCCCCTAATGGACTCTCATTTGTAATTAAATGACAAGGATATTGTGGTGGGAAGAGTTGTCTCTTCCTTATTAGGGCCACTTGCTGGTCTTTTTATTCATTTTTATGTGAGTTCAGTTCCCATTGATGTGGGTGATGATTGTTGGCCAAATACCACTCCTGCATCTGAGTCGACATGGCATTCTCCCCCAATGTCCCTGTGGTAAACACGGAGGACTTGAAAGACAGAATGATTTCACCTCTGAAGTCCTATTTGGTGCACATTTTGAGCCCAGGGACCAACCACGCAGGAGGCCTGGGGTGTTTTCACTAGGGCACAACCATGAAAGTGTTGTGTATATTTTTCCCCTTGGTGGAAAAATGATGGCTTTACTTTCTTGAAGCATTCCTGTTGACTTATTCATGGAACCCAAAGAGGGTGACATCCAAGGAGGGCAACATGCAGCCTTCTGTTTCCCAGCCAGAGTCAGGGTTTGGCAAAGAGTGAGAGTTGGAGGGAGGCAGGACTGCCCAGTGCAGTAGGTGAGAAAAGAGTTGGCCAAAAAGTAGGAAAGACTTGAAACCAAAATCCACACTCTGATGTGTGGGGCCTCCCAGTGAGAAAAAACACTCACCAAACACCCACATACTTATTTGGGTTGGAAGAGGGTATGCAGTGCCCAGGAGGCTGTTGAAACAGAGAACCGACCCCCTTCAATGGGCTGTAAGAGCTGCGGAAAGCTGGGGCAGGGGCTGGGAGGAGGGATGAAGTGGAGCATGCCCAAGACAAGGCTGTAGATACTTGGCCCAAAGAACCCATTTTGCAGGTTTACTTGGGATGAAACTGTAGGCTTTGCCTTGTGTGGGTGGTGGATGGAGAGACTTAGGAGAAGAAGGAATATGACTTTTCTTTGGAGCCAGACAGACTTAGGTTTGAATTCAAGCTCCACCACCTATGAACATTGGAACCTTGGGGAAAGTCACTTAATTTGTCTGGGCCTCAGTTTCTTAGCCAGTAAAATGGGAATTAAATTGTGGTTTTTAATGAGGATTAAATTTGGCCTCGGTGTACTGGCCCTAACCAGTTTTCAGTACACAGCTGCCATCATTCCCTATGTTTGATGACTAGTTGAATATAAGGAGGAAAACCTAATATAATGGTTTTAGAGCATCTCAGCCTAGCTGTAAATCCTGGCTCTACTTTGCATTAGCTTTGTGACTTAGAATAACTTTCTTAACTTCACAAAACCACAATTTCTTCCATCATAAAAAGATGATCACAATAAGATTTACCTCACAATGTTATCGAGAGTTGAGATAAAACACTTGCATAAAAACAGTTGCATAAAAGCACTTAGCACAGTCTCTTACTAAGCAAGTGTATTTAGGTTTTTGTAAGTGTTAGCCAAGATGATAGGAGTAGTAGTCTCTGAGGATGGGAATTGCACAGTCTAAACCATGGTTCTTAATTGGGTGCCTCCAAGAGACATTTCACAGTGTCTGGAGACATTTTCAGCCATCACACTTTTGCTGTGTGTATGCTGCTAACAGGATCCAGTGGGTAGAGAGAGACCAGGGATGCTACTAAACCTACAGTGCATAGGGCAGCCCTCCACAACAAAGAATTATCCATCCCAAAATATCAGTAGTGCCAAGGTCATGAAACCCTGATCTACACCTGGCACTTTGGCAAGACAAACAAAATAAAGTAGATATCAGAGATCTGCCTGAGTTGGTATTAGGGATAACTAAGTTTTTCGGTTATTTAAATACAAAACATATACCACTTTCTAGATTGTATCTCCTTGAGTATAGGGACTGTGTCTTCATCACCTTTATCCCCTGTAGCTTGGCACAAGTTTTGTATTCACTAAATGTCTTTCAAGTCAGTGCATAAGTTGATGCAGTAGCTCCAGTGCAAGGTCAAAGATATAACTATTATTTGATAATCCATGGAGAATTTTCCCCTTGAAACAAAATGGAAAAATGGTTCAGCTTTTGGATAGAACACCACCCAGGGTAATCAGAACTGGAACTGAAAAACCAAAGTGGCAGAAAACACAGGAAAGTTACTGCTTGGCATGGACCACCAATTTGGGGCTGAGAAGGCGGGGAGTGGATTTGCCTTTCTAATTAGGTTTGACTTGGGCTAATATTGAAGTGGGCTTTTGTTCCCTGAGTAGACACCAGCTGGGAGGTACTCCAGGAACGTGCTGGGTGGCAGGGTGAAGTCAGCCTGATATTACACATTTTCTCTGGGTGATCCATAAATAGATGGTTCATACATGGACATATGAGACCAGTCTATAAACTTAGCTCTGACGCAGAATGTTCAGAGAGGTCAGACTCTTGAGTCACTCTGTATGACAGTTCAAACCCAGTCTCTGTTACTAGCTCGCTATGTGGCCTTGCACAAGATTTCAGCTTTTCTGAGCCTCATTTTTTTCTCAGTCAAGAAAATGCAGATGGATAAGATCTACCTCAAGAGGTTGTTGTGAAGGATAAAAAACAAATGAGATAAGAAGTTATATTGACTTTTATCACAAAAAGCTTGGAATAACCCCAAATTCATCACACCATATACTGATTTAGGGAAGAATTCCCCTACATAAGTGATTTATTGTTTACTTAATTTTTGTATTGCCTCTAGTATCTACCACCTCTTAACCACACGAATGGATGGTTAGTCTCCTAAACATTCTTGCTACTTCCCTTCCACCTCACCCCAACAACTGTCCTTAGAACATACTCCAGATAACTCCTCCTAAATCATAATGCTGGTCAAGACATTCCCACACTTAGAAATGCTTCTTGTGACCTACAGAATAAAGGCCTAGACTTACTGGCAAGGCATTCAAAGCCTTGCACCATCTGGTCTCCACGGACTCTCCACCCCTAATCCTTACCAATTCTGGACCACACCGTTTCCACGTTATTTTCTATTCCTGAAACATCCCCTTGATTTTTATGCCCTTAGGTATTTGCTCCTGATCCTCCCTTAGCTTGAACTTCCTTTTTAAATGAAATCATATCCAGCTTTCAAGACTCAGGTCAAATCCCATCTTCCTCAGAGGAATGTTTCTTAATTTCTCCTTTTGTACTTAGAATTATAACTCTTATTCCTCTGGCCTCCAAAGCACTTGCTGGCTCAAGTTTTCTGTTCCTGCTGTTATAGCAGTTTGGGTATGCATTTTTACTCCCTTAAGAAATGAGAAGTTCCAGACAGGTATTAGGAATCTTTATGACCCCTCCAACCACCCCTACTCCAGCGTTTGGAATGGTATCTTACACAGGGGAGGCACTCAAAAATGTTTGTTGGATCAAACGTCAAGATCATCAAGGGATTCATTTCTTAAGGGAGATTCTGTTGCCAAAGGTATATCCTTCTATGCTAACAAAATATCCGCCCCCGCCAAAGGAGTGGTAGAATAAATTTCATTTTCTCTACACCAGAACAAGTTCATGTCCAGCAGTGCTAGAAGCTGGGTGTGATGGTGGGTGTGTGATTTAAAGATTTAGTGTTTCACACCCACTTATCCATTAAATAATCATTCTTGTCATGCAAACAGACTGTGCTGTGTGTGCACATGTGTTTGTGTGATTTCTCTCCATTTAGACTTGAGTTAATTGGAAGGTCCATGTGTTATTTCTTTATACTTCTTACAGGTCTCATCTCAAGGCACTGCTTTGGACTTCCAACGTGTACAGTATGCATGGAAAAAGGAGGGAATAACTTTGCAGTGGAGAAAGCTGGCAAACTGTCTCAGCCAGGTGGTCAAGGCTACCACCAGCAGTGATGAGTTGTCTTGATAAATTTCATACCCTTGACGTGACACAAAGAAAAGGGAACTTTACTTCTATGGTCTTCCTCTCCCAAACCCATAAGCCCTATCTAACCATGAGAAAAACATCAGACAAACCCAAATTGAATGACATTCTACAAAATGCCTCAACAGTATTCCTCAAAACTCTCAAGATCATTAAAAAACAGCATAAAATCTTGGAACCTACTACATTCTACAGCAGTCCAAGAAGTCATGACATCTGAATGTAATGTATCCTGGATGGGATCTTGGGAAAAAAAAGGACATTCAACTTCCACATGAAGAATTAAAAAGAAACTGTTAAAACATGTGGTTATGTTATGGTAATTGGATAACCCTGAGCAAGTCATTTGAATGTCTTTGTTTCTTCATTCATTTAATAATACTTTTTAAAAGTGCACAACTTGTGGGTTAGAACAAATTAAATGACTCTGGATGGAATACCTAGCATTTAGTAGGTGCTCAATGCACGTTCCTTTCCCTTTGTCATAATGACTTGGGTGCGAGTCACTGAACCTCTCTGTGCTATTGAACAGAATTAAAAGAAAAGTTCTTTCAAACAAAATCTGTAGCTACTACTACCTTCTCATGAGTGGGGTAGCATAAGTTTTATCAGTGAGGAAGTAAGTCTCTGTACGCTCCCCTTCCAGGATGTTGGGAGGAGAGAGGAGAGATGGACATTTCAAACCTTCTTCCATTTCTTCTGGCTACTATGAGTCCAAGGGTGGATGAAACTCTGTTTCAGCAGGCACACTAATGAGGTCGTATTTTTAAAAATAAGCCTAAACAGTAGAGGGTAGAGAGTTCAGAAACAGCTGAACTCTTCTGCATAATTAAAGTAGGGAATTAAGATAATAGGAGTATAAACATGTGTGTTGGGGGTTGGAGGTGGGTGGGTGGTGGTGGTACTGAGCCACAGAGCAGGAAGCTACCATCTTTATAGAAATGTGACCAGCAATAAATTCTCTGTGGAGGCACAACACTAGGACTATTAAAGCAAGTGTCTAAACTCTCCTTTTAACTTATTTGTTTTTCTGTAAAGTAAATGCCCTTCATCATCTCAAATTTCAAAAGGTCTGCTAAACATACAAATTCCTGGCATGAAAGATTTTGGTGGAAATCGAAATCCTCATCCACATTTATAATAATCCAAAGAAAAAATACAACCTCAGTGGTGAGGTAGGATAGATGAAATGAGATTTTGGTTTCAGCCAAAAGAGGAAATTGGACATAGAAATGACCATTGATTCCACATATCCCCGGGAATTTGCAGCAAGTTGGGGTGCAGCATTAGATATTACATTTGGACTGATTTTAGTAAGTGGGGCCCATGTGTGTGTGTGTAGGAAGCAAAGCTATACTGCCACTAATGAACAGACACATCCAATTCTTATCTATCTTCCCAGAGCAGAGGTCTGGGGCAGTGGGAAGGGCTGACATTTCCTAGGCTCTCAGTGTGTCAGAGATGTGCCCTCCCCATGGCTGAAGCGTCCAAATGCACAAACACACTATACTGCATCCTCCCACCTTCTCAACCTCATTCCCTAATACGCTCCACATCCTGGAATTGCCGTACTAAGTCATTTACACATCCTGGAACACGGTGTCCTTTATTCTTCCTCCATGTCATACACATGCTATTTCCTTACTGCTCACTTTTCAAATCCCAACTCATCCTTTAAGCCTAGCTCTAGTACTGTATCCCTCCCACTGTAATGCTTTCCTAAGCACGCTTTCTCCCTTCTCAGATCCCAGATTCTCATAGTAGAGTTCACTCTCTCCATAGTAGTTGCATTGTTATCTATCTTTATCTCCATCTCCATCCCTACCTCTATTTCTATCTATCTGCAAATAACTGCTGTCCCCTCTAGAGATACACATCTCCTGCAGCTCATAACAGAGGGGACTGTGATCATTTGTAATTATTTTATTACATACCAGTCCCCACCTCCCCAAGACTGCAGGGGCAGACAGTGGGGAGACCCGAAGGGCCTCCTTATCATGTTCTGGGATCATTTAACACAGTGCCTTGTTCTTAAGGTGCCCAATAAATATTTGGAGAGCGACTAACTTGAGATCTCTCTTCCATTGCAGGTATAAGTATCTGGTCCTAACAGCAGCTGTTGATGCTTTGACTGGTTAGTTCCTGTTAGTGCAGAGATTTCCAAGCCTGCTGGCACACTGGAATCACTGAGAGATTTAACAATTACCGATGCCTAGGTTTCAGCCCAGGCGTCCTCAGTTCTCACTTAGCTGGTCTAGCTGCAGCTGGGTAAGGGGACTTTGGAAGCCCCTCGGCGGGTGCTGATGCACAGCCCTGGTTGAGGCACCTGCCTTCGGGTCCAGTGTCTGTCTTGTTTGGGTTCATTTGCCCCCCTCACTCTCACTCCTGACACTGTTGCTGTTCCCTCTTTCAAGACCAGACTTCCAGAACTACCTATAAATAAAATAAAATAATAGATATGACAGTCCTCTGAGGTAAAAAGTGTGCTGGGACTATTAGATTGATACAGAAACATCCCTTCAGTTGGATTTGATTTTCCAAGCCCTAACTGAGGTCATTCAACTTTCCTCTGAAGCAGACTTTGGTGAGGAACAAATAAAGAACAATGGTAGAGACTTGCAGGTTCCTGGGAGTTGTGGGCTTTTGTTCCTCCTCCCAGTAGCCATTCTAGAAGGGTGGGCGGAGAGGGAGAGTGTGAGAAAAGGAGAATGGGGACATTCAGCTATGGCTCTGTGCTGCTTTTTCTCCACTGACCTCCCTGGAGTTAGCAAATGCAGAGTCCCCACATCAGAACTGTGGCAGAAGAAGCTCAAGCGGCTCTGAGGTCAGGGGCAGGAACAGACAGCAGAACCCTCATCACGGGTCCATCTCAAAGCTGCTCCATCTCAAGTTGGTCCCCTGGAATCTCTTACCAGGTGATGGAAAAGAAAATGCTTAAAAAGTGCCTCGTTCAAAGAGAGGTGCACACAGACAGCGACCATCCATCTAGCCTCAGGTCCCTCTTCCTGTTTCCAGGTGCCCCCCCCCCCCCCCCCCCGCTGCCTTGTGAATGCTTTGTTTCTGCTTCTTTGGAAGAAGGCTTTAGGAGTTGCTTTGCTCAGGCTTCAAGAACCGGAGTGCCTGGGAGTGTGTGTCTATCTGGGGCTACCTTAGCCAATGACTGCAGACGAGATAAAGCCCAGCCATCTGGTCCAGAGTTAGATCAGCCTTTGAGCTGTGATTTACACTCCAGGGTCCCCTTGAAGCCCGAGACTGAGACTTTGCCTCAAATCCTATGCTGGCTTGGCCTTTTGCCCTTCCCTGCCCTGCCTCCCCAGTCCCTTACTGCTTCCTGCCAGGAGCACTTCCTTTATCATTTACTTGCACACATATCTTGTCTCAGAGTCTGCTTCTGGGAATCTAAGTCATGAATATAACATGATACAACCGTGTCATTCCTCCTGGCAACTTGATGATTACAGAAACATATACTTATTGAGCATCTTCTTAGACATTGCTAGGTGCTTTTTATTTGAAACATGTATCACCTCATTTAATTCCCAATCCAACACTTCATAAATCAGGAAGCAAGAGTTTAGGAAGTTTAAGTAATTTTCCCAAAATCATGCAGTAGCTTAGTAGTAATTAAAGATTTAACCTAAAACTGATTTAACCTAAAACTCCTGCTTTGGTTTACTCCACCAAATTAAAGGTTTTTGAGGAATGGATTTTTCCCTGTGTTTTTGTTAATTTTTCCTACCTTTCCTTTTTTCTTTACTCCTCAACCCCTTTCATTAATGTTAGCCCAAAGGAAGGTCTAAGGAGAGAATCACGTTCTTCTGTCAGGCAGATGGGAAACGAAAACTCTGCCCACAGCGTGGCAAGGACAAGGGTAGTGATTGATCTTAGGTTGCTGGTCAAAATGACAGCCACTTTAAAATGTTTAATCCTGCCTCTATCCTGGGTGGAAAAAATCATCACTCATCACGTTTCCCATCCTGCTCAAGACACTGCTTGCAGTTTTCAGCTCAGGTGTGAGAAGTAAAGTGAGCTGTCAAAACAGGGTTTCGTTGTCCCGGGAGGTGGGGAGAGGATTCAAGCTGTGATTCTGTGGGGAGCCAGAAGGCCAGTGATTGGCAGGTTATTTTGAATGACTGCTGGTTATTTTATTATTTAGCTCTGCATCGAGTATTGAGCATCTGTTAGATACAGAGCAGAGAGATGGGCAAGGCTTTGTTCCTGGTCTGGAGGAACTTGCAGTCTGTGGTGTTACAGACACATTCAGCCAACAAGAGCCCAAAAAAGAATTTAGGACCTGAGATCAAGGACCATCAGGTCTGCCTTGGAGATTCATAGAAAGCTTCAGATGCAGGGCAGCACTTCCGTTGAAGTGCAGGATGGCTGCAATTTTTTCAGGCAGAATTATAATGGGGTTGTGGGGGAGGGAGACTGGAAAATTGAAGGTATTTCAGGCGAAGTGAAGAGAATGCAGAAAAGCAGAGCTCTCAGTGTGTAGGGAACCTCCTAGGAATCGTCCAGAGTAGCTGGAAATGCTGGGAATGGGTAGTGGTGAGAGGTGCAGTCAAACTTCATGCAAACTTTCTCGCATTCCTACTATGTAGCATGTAGGATGCTAATCACTGTAAAAGATGAAAAATATGAGTAAAATGCAGCCTTTTGTCCTTTAGTTGTTTATAGGTGGAGGAGACAGACAAGCAAAGAGATAATTACAGCAAAATGAAATATATTTATGGGACAGCACAAGGAAATGATCTGATAGAGCTAGGAAGAATTCCTGGAGGAGGAGACACTCAAGATAAGTCTTTTACAGTCGAAGGAGTGATGAGGTAGGAAGGATAGACTGTGGACCAGTTACTGAGTGTTTTATGCAAAATTAGGGAGTTACTTAATCGGGTAGTGAAGATTGGAATCCAGGCATATCTAGGTGCAGTAGGGTTGGGGGACACCATTAGACCTGTGTTTCTGAAAGATCATATAATTTAATAGCTACACATGTGCTCTCTCCTGACCATTCTACTGGTTGATTGATGAAGCTGTGCTCTATGTTTTGAGATATCAGTCTTATTGTTCTAGTTAATTTGTGGGTTTATTTTTGTCTCTATAAATAAGTGGCTTTAAGTTCCTAATGTAACAGAGAGCTGGGGGCAGGGTTGAGAGTGAAGAAGAGAAAGGCTTTCAACTCACCTGCTGTGCTGCATCCTCTCATTCAATGTTCTGTAACAGAAGAGAAAATGGATGGAGACTGATTGCTGATTCCGTAACTATGGTAATATGCAGGCCCCTGTCATTTATGAGGGGTTTGAATGGATTAGAAGCACCTTTTAAAATGCTTGCTTGTGAAGAGGTAGCTAAACACATCTTGATGGCAGAGACAGGGTTTTAGAAGGCTGAGTTTCAAAGGCACACCTGACCTTTGCAAATAGAAGAAGGAGGCTTGGGGGTCACTCAAGCCTGGCTTGCATATTTCCAACTATTGCCACACAGCTGCCCCTAAACCCTCCTCAAGTAACCCACAAACCCAGGGCTTTGCTTTGAAACTAAGACTCTGCCCCAAATACCCATCTATTTAAAACTGCAACAAAAAATACTATCCCTTTGTTTCACATCCTTCTACCAGTTCCACCTTCAGAGTCTCTTTCGAACCTCCATAATAATCCATCTCTACCCCTTTTCTTTAATATCATGAGCCATATTTTGGCTTCTATCAGAACTTCCGAGATAACAAAATTAGACAGACTTGGATTTCAATCCAATTTCTGCTGCTTCCTTCTTGCTGTGTGACCTTAGAAAAATCACTTTGCCTCTCGAGCCTCAGTTGTCTGATCTGTAAGAAAGAGATGACAATGCCTATTGTAAAAATCTATTGCAAGAGTCTTGCAAAGTCTCTAGTGTTCTCTATGCCACAGAATGAAGACTCAGGTAAATGGTGTTTTCTTTAGCCTTCCATATTTATTCATTCCCTCTAAGCTGGGAGCTTTTTAAGGACAGACTCTGAGTCTGTCACATACCTGCTTCCAATTCAGAGTCTAGATGGCCAGTGCATGAGGAAAATGAGTGAGAGAACTGAGTCTGGATCCAAAGATTCTGTTCAGCCACTTTATGTGGTCTGAGGCCAACATCCCAGATTAGTTCAATAGTAGCACTCTCACTTGACCTCTGACCTTACCCAGACCCTACAAGGGGAACTAAAGTAACAGATGTATGCAACCCAGGCCAGCTGGCCTCCATGCCCAGGAGAAAAGGCCCAAGCACCTGATTTATTGGTGGAAAGAATTGTGGTTTTGCAGAAAGGATGGAACTCTGGAACATAGAGACAGAAGGGGTGTTCTCAGAATGCCCCCCAAAGGGCCCTGTCTGATGTCTTGACATTTTCAGGCAGTTTTAGAATCTATTCATATCCCCAAACCGCCGTTCCCACTTCATCACACTCCTCTCTTTGAGTGGAATGCTCTTTGTTTCTCTCTAAACATGCTAGTTTCACCCTTCCTGATAAGCTTTATCTGACCATCTGGTTAAAGTTGATGCCTCCATTTTAGACCAAGAAAAGCACTTATGAATTGTATAGTTACCATTTGAGAATGAATTTCACTTTTTAAAATAACTTTTTTGCATTCTATTTTTAAATTGTAAAGCAAAGGTACCACAATGCTAAAAATGAAAAATTTAAGAATAGAAAAATCAATCATAAATCCATATTCTAATACAACCGTATTTGACATTGTAATATATGAACTTCCCATGTTTTAATTTTATAAGCACTTTAAACTTATGTATAAGAAATAATTATACAAGATTTTATATACTGCAGTCTGAATTTTTTATCAAAATTTTAGCATTTTCCTAAATTGCTATATGGCATCCACAGCCATCACTTTCCAGGATTGCATTACATTTCATTTTGAATAGGTTTATACTCTTAAACTCTCTTTCATAGTGGAACACAATTTGCTTCTGCTTTTTCATTATTATAAATAATGTTCTCTGCATATTTTACTTATACGGTTGTATGGGTCAGTATAGACTAAAGTTTCAATGGGTTAAAAAATGAAAGTTTTCCTCACACATCACAACCTAATGTCACCCTTCCTGATCTCTCCTGTTCAGGTCCACACAATTTATTTAGGAACCTAGGCTTCTTCCATCTGGTGGCTCTTCCACCTTTTAGAATCCCAAAGTTCTCTATAAGATCCTCAGTGTCCAGCAGGCAGATGAAGGAAGAGATAATTTACAAGAGATTTCAAAGGTTTTGGGGGTCTGCCTGGAAGTGGACATATGCAATTTATGCAAATATGTCATTGGCCAAACTCAGTCACATAACTTAACCTAATTGCAAAGGATGCTGGGAGAGGCAGTCCTGATATGTACCCAGGGAAAAGAGGAGGTGGGTTTGATGAGCATCTAACTGATCTCTGCCACAATTGCTTTCTTTATTTTATGTTATTTATTTAGACTAGAAGAGTAATTTAAAACTCAATATTGCTTTTATAGCTATTAATATATATGAAATCACCATCCTTCATCGATTCATTTATTTAAAAACTATTTGAGTGGCTGTATGATACAGGTACCATGCTAGGTAGGCACTAGAATAGAACACAGAACAAGACATATCATTTGAATTCTGGCAACAAGTCAAGCTACCTATTATGTTAATATATTGTTTTGCTCTTGACTGTTTTAAATGTGTATAAATCTCCATCAAAATTTTATATACCTTGAGAACCATGCATTTCTTTTGTAGTCTCGATAGAATCTAGCTCAGTGCTGGGCACACAGAAACCAAAATGTTATAGATTAAATGAAAGATGTGATCAATCACCAAGTATGCTTTATGAATAAAGCTCTGAGAGGCGAAATGCATGGCTGAAGTTCTGCAGAAATCCTAAAACGCAATAAGCAAAGAAAAGTGTCCAACTCAATTGGACAGGACATCAAATAAGCGTTCTCCAAGGAAAAGAAAAATGCTTTCTGAGCATGAGGTGCTCTCTCTGACCTTCACTCTGTGCCTGAAATAAGCAGGACAAACATTGCATTAACTCACAGCAGGAGGGACTTACAGCAAATGCAGAGCTTCCTGTCTCAATGGTTTACATTAAAGTCAAGGGAGATTGCAAACTTCCCATCCAGGGCAATGCTAAGAATGAAAGGAGTTTCCCATTAGCCTAAGGTAATTTGGGAAAGCTCACAGCTCACAGTGAGGGGTAAATCTTTTGTCTGACCTCCATTTCTAATGTACAACTTTTGTTTTAGGCACAATAACTACTTGCTTTGTGCTACTTTGTCTTCTTTTTCTCAATAAAGCATTAAAAGAGAGCCCATTCCCTTCTGGGAAGTATGGTTTTACCCCCTTTTCTCATATTTCTCAACACCTGTTGGGCA
This sequence comes from Phocoena phocoena, assembly GCF_963924675.1. Taxonomy (NCBI): domain Eukaryota; kingdom Metazoa; phylum Chordata; class Mammalia; order Artiodactyla; family Phocoenidae; genus Phocoena; species Phocoena phocoena. Next base: position 32,456,341 of record NC_089237.1, on the reverse strand, counting down.
GCTGCTACAGTCTGCCCAAGCAGTGGCTGCATTTGCAAGGACTAAATTCTAACAATATGGAAAGTTAGTGATACTTAGGGATTAGCAATATGAACTTGACTATAGTAGATTGCTGGAACTACGCTCTCACATTTCCCATGTACTTCTGTGCTCTCTATTAAGAAGCAATAAAAATAACAGAGCTACTGAGTTCACTGGTTGTATAACCCTGAATCTTTCTTACATCTATATATAACCACATAAATGCAATACTTATATAGCTCTATATTGTGAACATATCTGTATACCTAGGTCTTTATCCAGATCTGCTCGGCATAATAATGATTTCTTAATTGCATTACTGTGGCGGTTAACATGGAGCATTTATGAGGTGTCAGGCACTGTTCTAAGCATTTTACAAACATTGATACATTCAAACCTCAAACAACAATAAGAGTTAGCTAGGATTATAATCCTTGTTTCATAGATGAGGAAAATAAAACTCAGAAGGGTTAAGCAGCTTGCCCAGGTCAGAAAACCAGTAAGTGGCAGAGCCAGCATTTCATATGGACAGTCTGGATCCATAGTCCATGATTTTAACTAGTATGCAATACTCACACTTAATATTCTATATTAGATTTATTAAGCTACAACTCATAGTACAAAATGAGGATATTATTATATTTTTAATTTGCAACAAGCCATTGAGATAAGTAGGACAAATATTATGACAATAATTCTTCACATCATTATTTCTCTCCCATAATAAAAGTGAAGCTCAGAGAAATGGAGTGAATTTTTAAAGCTCATGTAGTTGGTAAGTGAGAGAGCAAGAATATTCTGCATCCTGATTTTATGTATAAATTTTATGTCTTTTTATAGTGTATAATATATTGTATATTTTATATGTATATATAAATATACATCTATATAGAGGTGTGCAGGGTCTGATGTACACAGTACTTGGGTATTTATCATACTCAACATTTAATTATATATAATAATATATCTGTGTATAATAATAATGAAAATGCTTTGGAAATAACATTTAAAGACAAACATAGTTACTTGAAATACAACACACTATCCAGATCTGATCAATACAATTTACTTTAGTCTTTTACAAATTGAAATGCCCTACCCTAGGAATACGTAAAGGATATTTTATGATCTAAAAGAATTAAGTTCCATATCTCTTCTGAAAACAAACTTCATTACTTAGTGACAAAAAGGTTGCAGGTTTCTTATAACAGTCTAATAAACCAGGTTATTAAAATTTCACAGCCACTCAACACTCTATGAATACTTTTTATATCTGTAGAGGTTTGAGAGAAATGAGATGAAAGATCTCTTGAGCCTGGGTTCTGCTCTTATTTCTGCTAGTGATTGGTCTCTGGTAAACAGGAACTAGTTTTTTTAGCTTCTCTGGGCTTCAAGTTACTCATTTTAGAAATGAGGCTACGGATATAATTTGTAAATGTTCAAGGGGTCTTGGAGTCTGACCAACAGTCCCTCAACATGCCTTAAGGCAATGAAGGTGACAAGAAAGGGTGGTCATTGTTAACTATGGCCTTGAATCTGTGGGTGTCCTGTATTCAGTGATACTCCAGCAGAACCAGGCAAAAAGAAAGTGTTGTGTTTGGTCTTTCTGAATTTGAGGATTCGTTTATTGCTCCATGAAATAATTACTGAGCACCAACTGTGTGCCAGAACTGTTGTATGCATTGGGGAAAAAGTTGGGAACTAACACCAAAATCCCGTCTCTCATGGACTTTACATTGGGTTTGAGGAAGCGATACCTTAAGCAAATGAACGAACACTGTATATATAATATGTCAAGAGTTGGTAAGTGCTATGGAAGAAAATAAAGCAGAGGAAGGATGAGGAAAGAAAATGGAGAGGGAAATTTTATTTCACATTCAACTGCAAACTATTTAATTGCTATGAGGCTATTTATAGTCATTGTTCATCTAATTAGTGTGGATAGTTATTTTTTACTGCAGAGGTATTTGAATGTTGGGTGCTGCCCCAAATCTTTATTTTTTTGAATATCTTTTTAAATTAAAGTATAGTTGACATACAATATTCTATTAGTTTCAGGAGTACATCATAATAGTTCAACATTTATATACATTACAAACTGATCACCACAGTAAGTCTAGTAACCACCTGTCACCATACAAAGTTATTACATTATTACTGAGTGTATTTCCTATGCGGTACATTACAACCCCATGACATTTATTTTATAACTGGAATTTTGTACCTCTTAATCCCCTTTACATATTTTGCCCAACTCCTCACCCCCTTCCCCTCTGACCACCACCAGTTTGTTTTCTGTATCTATGGGCCTGTTTCTGTTTGGTTTTGTTTGTTCTTTTGTCTTTTAGATTTCACATATAAGCAAAATCATACAGTCTTTGTTTTTCTCTGACTTATTTTACTTAGCATAATATACTCTAGGTCCATTCATGTTGTCACAAATGGCAGTATTTCATTCTTTTTTATGGCTGAGTAATATCCCATTGTATACATATATATACCACATCTTTTTTATCCATTCATCTGTTGATGGACACTTAGGTTGCTTCCATATCTTGGCTATTGTAAACGATGCTGCAATGAACATAGGGGTGCACATATCTTTTCAAATTAGTGTTTTTGTTTTTTTCAGGTCAATAGCCAGGAGTGGAATTACTGGATCATATGGCAGTTCTATTTTTAGGTTTTTGAGGAACATACATACTGTTTTCCATTGGCTGCACCAATTTACAATCCCACCAACAGTGCACAAGTGTTCCCTTTTCTCCATATCCTCACTAACACTTGCTATTTGTCTATTTTGATAATAGCCACTCTGACAGGTGTGAGGTGATATCTCATTGTAGTTTTGATTTGTGTTTCCCTGATGATTAGTGATGTTGAGCATCTTTTCATGTGTCTGTTGGTCTTTCTTGGAAAAATGTTTATTCAGATCCTCTGCCCATTTATTAAGATTTTTTTTATATTGAGTGTGTGAGATCTTTATATATTTTAGATATTAACCTCCTATCCGATATATCATTTGGAAATATCTCCCCCCATTGAGTAGGCTGCCTTTTCATTTTATTAATGATTTCTTTCACTGCATAAAAGCTTTTTAGTTTGATGTAGTCCCATTTGTTTATTTTTGCTTTTGTTGCCCTTTCCTGAAGAGACAGATTCAAAAAATTATTTCTAAGACTATTGTCAATGAGGATACTGCTTATGTTTTCTTCCAGGAGTTTCATGATTTCAGGTCTTACATTTAAGTCGTTAATCAATTTTTAGTTTATTTTTATATATGGTATAAAAAAGAGGTTCAGTTTCATTATTTTGTATGTATCTGTCCAGTTTTTCCAACACCATTTATTTAAGAGACAACTTTGGGCTTCCCTGGTGGCAGAGTGGTTAAGAATCTGCCTGCCGGGAGGCGCCTTTAAGATGGTGAAGGAGTAAGACATGGAGCTCACCTTCCTCCCCACAAATGCATCAAAACTACATCTACATGTGGAACAAGTCCTACAGAACACCTGCTGAATGGTGGCAGAAGACTTCAGACATCCCAAAAGGCAAGAAACTCCCCATGTACCTGGGTAGAGCAAAAGAGAAAACAGAGACAAAAGAATAGGGATGGGACCTGCACCAGTAGGAGGGACCTGTGAAAGAGGAAAGGTTTCCACACATTAGGAAGGCCCTTCACTGGCGGAGATGGGAGGATGGCGGGGGAGAAGCTTTGGAGCCATGGAGGAGAATGCAGCAAGAGGGGTGAGGAGGGAAAAGTGGAGAGATTACCGCACAGAGGATCACTGCTGACAAGAACTCACCAGCCCGAGAGGCTTGTCTGCTAACCCTCCAGGATGGGCGGGGGCTGGGAGCTGAGGCTCGGGTTTCAGAGGTCAGATCCCAGGGAGAGGACTGGGGTTGGCTGCATGAACACAGCCTGAACGGGGCTAGTGAGCCACAGCTAGCTGGGAGGGAGTCCGGGAGAAAGTCTGGATGTGCCTAAGAGGCAAGAGACCATTGTTTTGGGGTGCACGAGGAGACAGGATTCAGAGCACTGCCTAAATGAACTCCAGAGATGGGTGCGAGCTGCAGCTATCAGGGCAGACACCAGAGACAGGGATGAAATGCTAAGGCTGCTGCTGCAGCTACCAAGAAGCCTGTGTGCAAGCACAGGTCACTATCCACACCTCCCCTCCCAGGAGGCTGTGCAGCCTGCCACTGCCAGAGTCATGTGATGCAGGGACAACTTCTCCGGGAGAACACACACTGTGCCTCAGGCTGTTGCAACATCACGTTGGCCTCTGCCGCCGCAGGCTCGCCCTGCAATCTGTACCCCTCCCTCCCCCTGGCCTGAGTGAGCCAGAGCCCCCTAATCAGCCACTCCTTTAACCCCGTCCTGTCTGCGTGAGGAACAGAAGCCCTCAGGTGACCTACACACAGAGGCAAGGCCAAATCCAAAGCTGAGCCCCAGGAGCTGTGTGAACAAAGAAGAGAAAGGGAAATTTCTCCCAGCAGCCTCAGGAGCAGCAGATTAAATCTCCACAATCAACCTGATATACCCTTCATCTCTGGAATACCTGAATAGACAAAGAATCAGCCCAAAATTGAGGCAGTGGATGTTGGGAGCAACTGTAGACTTGGAGTTTGCTTTCTGCATCTAATTTGTTTCTGGTTTTTTGTTTATCTTAGTTCAGTGTTTAGGGCTTATTATCATTGGTAGATTTGTTTATTGATTTGGTTGCTCTCTTCCTTTTTGAATTTTATATATATTTTCCTTTTTCTCTCTTTGTGTGTGTTTATGTGTATATTTCTTTCTGTGATTTTGTCTATATAGCTTTGCTTTTATCATTTGTCCCAGGGTTCTGACTGTCCGTTTTGTTTTTGTTTTGTTTTTTGTTAGTTTTAAGTATAGATTTTAGTGCTGGCTATCACTGGAGGATTTGTTTTTTGGTTTGGATGCTCTCTTCTTTCTTTCTCTTTCTTTTTTTATTACTTTTTAATTTTTTTATTTTTAATAATTCTTTTCTATTTTAATAACTTTATTTTATTATTTTTTTCTTTCTCTTTCTTTCTATTATTTTTCTCCCTTTTCTTCTGAGCCATGTGGCTGACAGGGTCTTGGTACTCTGGCCAGCTGTCAGGCCTGAGCCTCTGAGGTGGGACAGCCAAGTTCAGGACGTTGGTCCACCAGAGACTTCCCAGCTGCACAAAATATCAAATGACGAAAGCTCTCCCAGAGATCTCCATCTCAACGTGAGGACCCAGCTCTACTCAGCAACCAGCAAGCTACAGTGCTGGACACACTGCCAAACAACTAGCAAGACAGGAACACAAACCCACGAATTAGCACAGAGGCTGCCAAAAATCATGATAAGATCACAGACATCCCAAAACACACCACCAGAAGTGCTCCTGCCAACTAGAAAGACAAGACACAGCCTCATCTATTAGAACACAGGCACCAGTCGCCTCCACTAGGAAGCCTACACAACCCACTGAACCAACCTTACCCACTGAGACCAAACTCCAAAAACCATGGGAACTACGAAACTGCAGCCTGCAAAATGGAGACCACAAACACAGTAAGTTAAGCAAAATGGGAAAACAGAGAAATACACAGTAGATGAAAGAGCAAGGCAAAAACGCACTAGACCAAACAAATGAAGAGGAAATAGACAGTCTACCTGAAAATGAATTAAGAGTAATGATAGTAAAGATATCCAAAATCTTGGAAATATAATGGAGAAAATACAAAAAATGTTTAACAAGGAATTAGAAGAACTAAAGAGCAAACAAACAATGTTGAACAACACAATAAATGCAATTAAAAATTCTCTAGAAGGCATCAATAGCATAATGACTGAGGATAAAGAACAGATAAGTAACCTGGAAGATAAAATATTGGAAATAACTACCACAGAGCAGAAAAAAGAAAAAAGAATGAAAAGAGTTGAGGACAATGTCAGAGACCTCTAGGAGGACATTAAATGCAACAACATTCAAATTATACAGGTACCAGAAGAAGAAGAGGGAAAAAAAAGGGACTGAGAAAATATTTGAAGAGGTTATAATTGAAAACTTCCCTAATATGGGTAAAGAAATAGACAATCAAATCCAGGAAGCACAGAGAATCCCATAGGATAAATCCAAGGAGAAACATCCCAAGACACATATTAATCAAACTATCAAAAATTAAATACAAAGAAAAAATATTAAAAGCAGCAAGGGAAAAGCAACATTAACATACAAGGGAATCCCCATAAGGTTAACAGCTGATCTTTCAGCAGAAACTCTGCAAGCCAGAAGGGAGTGGCAAAACATATTTAAAGTGATGAAAGGGAAAAACCTACAACCAAGATTACTCTACCCAACAAGCATCTCATTCAGATTCGACCGAGAAATTAAAACCTTTACAGACAAGCAAAAGCTAGGAGAATTCAGCACCATCAAACCAGCGTTACAAGAAATGCTAAAGGAACCTCTCTAGTCAGGAAACACAAGAGGAGGAAAAGACCTACGAAAACAAGTCCAAAACAGTTTAGAAAATGGGAATAGAAACATACATGTCGATAATTACCTTAAATGTAAGTGGATTAAATGCTCCAACCAAAAGACATACACTGGCTGAATGGATAGAAAAATAAGACCCATATATATGCTCTCTATAAGAGATCCACTTCAGACCTAGGGACACATACAGAATGAAAGTGAAGGGATGGAAGATATTCCATGCAAATGGAGATCAAAAGAAACCTGGAGCAGCAATTCTCATATCAGACAAAATAGACTTCAAAATAAAGACTATTACAAGAGACAAAGAAGGACACTACATAATTATCAAGGGATCGATCCAAGTAGAAGATATGACAATTATAAATATTAATGCACCCAACATAGGAGCACATCAATACATAAGACAAATGCTAAAAGTCATAAAAGGGGAAATTGACAGTAGCACAATCATAGTAGGCAATGTTAACACTCCACTTTCACCAATGAACAGATCATCCAAACTGAAAATAAATAAGGCAACACAAACTTTAAATAACTCATTAAAAAAGATGGACTTAACTGATCTTTACAGGACATTCCATCCAAAAACAACAGAATACACTTTCTTCTCAAGTGCTCATGGAACATTCTCCAGGATAGATCATATCTTGGGTCACAAATCAAGCCTTGGTAAATTTAAGAAAATTAAATTCGTATCAAGTATCTTTTCCAACCCCAATGCTATGAGACTAGATACCAATTACAGGAAAAAATCTGTGAAAAATAAAAACGCATGGAGGCTAAACAATACACTAGTAAATAACCAAGAGATCTCTGAGGGAAGAAAAAAATGCGTAGAAACAAATGACAATGAAAACACAACAAAACAAAACCTATGGGATGCAGCAAAAGCAGTTCTAAGAGGGAAGTTTATAGGAATACAATCCTACCTCAAGAAACAAGAAATATCTCAAATAAACAACCTAACCTTACACCTAAAGTGATTAGAGAAAGAAGAGCAAAAAATAAAATAATTAAAAAAGGAAAGTTAGCAGAAGAAAAAAATCATAAAGATCAGATCAGAAATAAATGAAAAAGAAATGAAGGAAATGATAGCAAAGATCAATAAAACTAAAAGCTGGTTCTTTGAGAAGATAAACAAAATTGATAAACCATTAGCTAGAGTCATCAAAAAAAAAAGGGAGAAGACTCAAACCAATAGAATTAGAAATGAAAAAGAAGTAACAACTGACACTGCAGAAATACAAAGGATCATGAGAGATTACTACAAAAAACTCTATGCCAATAAAATGGACAATCTGGAAAAAATGGACAAATTCTTAGAAAAACACAACCTTCCAAGACTGAACCAGGAAGAAATAGAAAATACAAACAGACCAATCAGAAGGAGTGAAATTGAGACTGTAATTAAACATATTCCAAACAACAAAAATCCGGGACCACATGTCTTCACAGGTGAATTCTATCAAACATTTAGAGAAGAGCTAACACCTACCGTTCTGAAACTCTCACAAAATATAGGAGAGGGAGGAACACTCCCCAACTCACTCTACAAGACCACCATCACCCTGATACCAAAACCAGACAAAGATGTCACAAAAGAAAAACTACAGACCAATATCACTTACGAACATAGGTGAAAAATCCTCAACAAAAAATTAGCAAACAGAATCCAACAGCACATTAAAAGGATCATACACCATGATCAAGTGACGTTTATCCCAGGAATGCAAGGATTCTTCAATATAAGCAAATCAATCAATGTGATAAACCATATTAAGAAACCAAAGGAGAAAAACCGTATGATCATCTCAATAGATGCAGAGAAAACTTTTGACAGAATTCAACACCCATTTATGATAAAAAAAAAATTCTGCAGGAAGTAGGCATAGGGGGAAGTTTCCTCAACATAATAAAGGCCTATGTGACAAACCCACAGCCAACATCGTCCTCAATGGTGAAAAACTGAAACCATTTCCACTAAGATCAGGAACAACAAGGTTGCCCACTCTCACTACTATTATTCAACATAGTTTTGGAAGTTTTAGCCACAGCAAACAGAGAAGAAAAAGAAATAAAAGGAATTCAAATCAGAAAAGAAGAAGTAAAGCTGTCACTGTTTGCAGATGACATGATACTATACATATCCTAAAGCTGCTACCAGAATGCTAAACATGCTACCAGAAAACTACTAGAACTAATCAATGAATTTGGTAAAGTAGCAGGATACAAAATTAACACACAGAAATCTCTAGCATTCCTATACACTAATGATGGAAAATCTGAAAGTGAAATTAACAAAACACTCCCATTTACCAATGCAACAAAAAGAATAAAATATCTAGGAATAAACCTACTTAAGGAGACAAAGACCTATAGGCAGAAAATTATAAGACACTGATGAAAGAAATTAAAGATGATAAAAACAGATGGAGAGATATACCATGTTCTTGGATTGGAAGAATCAAAGTTGTGAAAATTACTGTCTACCCAAAGCAATCTACAGTTTCAATGCAATCTCTATCAAGCTACCAATGGCATTTTTCACAGAACTAGAACAAAAAAAATCACAATTTGTATGGAAACACAAAAGACCCTGAATAGCCAAAGCAATCTTGAGAAAGAAAAACAGAGCTGGAGGAATCAGGCTCTCTGACTTGAGACTATACAACAAAGCTACAGTAATCAAGACAGCGTGGTACTGGCACAGAAACAGAAATATAGATCAATGGAACAGGGTAGAAAGCCCAGAGATAATCCCACACACATATGGTCACCTTATCTTTGATAAAAGAGGCAAGAATATATAATGGAGAAAAGACAGCCTCTTCAATAAATGGGAAAATGGGGCAGCTACATGTAAAAGAATGAAATTAGAACACTCCCTAACATGTACACAAAAATAAACTCAAAATGGATTAAAGACCTAAGTGTAACGCCAGACAATGTAAAACTCTTAGAAGAAAACATAGGCAGAACACTCTATGACATAAATCACAGCAAGATCCTTTTGCCCCAACTCCTAGAGAAATGGAAATAAAAACAAAAATAAACAAATGAGACCTAATGAAACTTAAAAGCTTTTGCACAGTAAACAATAAACAAGACAAAAAGGGAACCCTCAGAATGGGAAAAAATATTTGCAAACAAAGCAACTGACAAAGAATTAATCTCTGAAATATACAAGCAGCTCATGCAGCTCAATATCAAAAAAAAAAAAAAAAAGAAAACCCAATAAAAATTGGGCAGAAGACCTAAATAGACATTTCTCCAAAGAAGATATACAGATTGCCAACAAACACATGAAAGGATGCCCAACATCACTAATCATTAGAGAAATGCAAATCAAACCTACAATGAAGTATCACCTCACACCAGTCAGAAGGGCCATCATCAAAAAATCTACAAATAATAAATGCTGGAGACGGTGTGGAGAAAAGGACACCCTCTTGCACTGTTGGTGGGAATGTAAATTGATACAGCCACTGTGGAGAACAGTATGGAGGTTCCTCAAAAAACTTAAAATAGAACTATCATATGACCTAGCAATCTTACTACTGGGCATATACCCTGAGAAAACCATAATTTAAAAAGAGTCATTTACCACAATGTTCATTGCAGCTCTATTTACAATAGTCAGGACATGGACACAACTTAATTGTCCATCGACAGATGAATGGATAAGAATATTTGGCATATATGTACAATGGAATGTTACTCAGCCATAAAAAGAAACAAAATTGAGTTATTTGTAGCGAGGTGGATGGACCTACAGACTGTCATACAGAGTGAAGTAAGTCAGAAAGAGAAAAACAAGTACTGTATGCGAACACATATATATGGAATCTAAAAAAATAAATAAAATGGTTCTGAAGAACCTAGGAGCAGGACAGGAATAAAAATGCAGACATAGAGAATGGACTTCAGGATATGAGGAGGAGGAAGGGTAAGCTGGGATGAAGCAAGAGTGTAGCATGGACATATATACACTTCCAAATGTAAAATAGATAGCTAGTGGGAAGCAGCCGCATTGCACAGGGAGACCACCTTGATGCTTTGTGACCACCTAGAGTGGTGGGATAGTGAGGGTGGGAAGGAGACACAAGAGGGAGAAGATATGGGGGGGGATATATGTATATGTATAGCTGATTCACTTTGTTATAAATCAGAAACTAACAGACTATTGTAAAGCAATTATACTCCAATAAAGGTGTTAAAAAAAAAAAAAAAAAAGGAATCCTCCTGCCAGTGCAGGGGACACTGGTTCGATCTCTGGTCTGGGAAGATCCCTCATGCCATGGAGCAGCTAGGCCCGTGTACCACAACTACTGAGCCTGCACTCTGGAGCCTGTGAGCCACAACTCCTGAAGCCTGTATGCCACAATTACTGAAGCTTTGTGCCTAGAGCCTGTGCTCTGAACAAGAGAAACCACCTCAATGATAAGCCTTTGCAGTGCAACGAAGAGTAGTCCCTGATCGCTGCAACCAGAGAAAGCCCGTGCACAGCAGCGAAGACCCAAAGCAGCTAATAAATAAATAAATAAAATCTATTTTAAAAATTGTTTGGTAAGAGACTACCTTTTCCTCATTGTATGTTCTTGCCTCCTTTGCTGTAGATTAATTGACCATATAAGCATGAATTTGTTTCTAGGCTTTCTCTTACATTCTAGTGATATATGTGTCTATTTTCATATCATATTTTTTTATTACTATTGCTTTGTAGTATAGTTTGAAATCAGGGAGTGTGTGATGCCTCCAGCTTTGTTCTTTTTCTAAAAAAAGATTGCTTTTGCTGACCTGAATGTTGCTGGAGATATCTATAATATAGAGCATATGCATATAAATTTATAAAACTTAAGAAATGTGTTCTAAAGCACAACTGTACTGAGAGATTTCAGATAAGAGATCATGGAGGTCTACGAGCCAGACTTCAGGAAAGGGGTCAGGACTAGAAATATAAATGTGAAAGGCATCATTTTATAGATGGCATTTTGTTAAAGCTAGGTGGCTGGGTGTTATCTGGTGGTGAGAAGAGGAATAAGGATTGAGTTGTATCTCACTCCACTGTTTAGAGTGATGACCTGGGAGAACAACAAAGAGATTGTCCAGAAAGTAAATGAAGAAAGTGTTTCAAGAGCACTGCAGGAAGGCATGATCAGCCGTGTGGAATGTAGCTAATAGTTCAGGAAAGTTGAGGACTGAGCCTGTGAAAGAAAAGCAGCAGCAACATTGAGCATCCTGCTCGTTTTCATCATCACTGGGAGGGTTCCCTATACAGACAGCCATTCTTGATACATGTTTGATTCTGTATCTGAAATGATTGCATCATAGTCACTTCTATGACACACTACTTAAATTACTGACATTCCTGGATGTGAGGGCTACGTCATGGAAGCAGTTGATACCGTCAAAAAACACAAACTTCAAACACAGATGGACCTGGGTTCAAAACCCACATCTGATTGGGTTACCCACATCATCATAAATCAACCTCAGACAAGTTATATAACATCGCCGTATCTCATTTTCTTACCCGAAAAATGAGGCTATTAATAGCAATCTCAAATGTGTGTTAAAGATTAAAAGAAATAACCTACATAAAGGGCTTTAGCACATAACAGGTCCTCAAGTTCTTCCTCTTTTCTAGGGAAAGTGGACAACCTGTAAACGTAAAGTATGGTGGTAAGGCAAAGCATGCACCGAATGAGACCATAGGAGACATGGACATGGCTCTGGCCCCAGTAGCTATATTATGTGAAACTCCAGGTAACTCACATCACATATAAACTTTAGAATCAAAGATCAACAGCCAACAGATCCAAACTAGCACATTTGGTTTGATTGGAACAATATTTTAGTTCGTTGTTTGGTTAGTATGTATCACTCTCTAGTTTGCCACAGTTCATACTTCCCTCATGACATCACTCATTTAATTTGCCTGCCTGCCCCTGAATCAATTTGTTTGCCGCCCATGGAGTAAATAATTTTTCTGGTCCCTTCATTTAGAGTATGTTATAAGTTTTGTAGCTAGCACTCCAAGATGTCCTTGTTCAGGGCATGTTTATGTATAGAACACTGTAAACACAAAGCTTAGGGTCTACATGCTTTTCAATACACTGCAGAAAGTTTTAGATGTGAAAACAAAATGATTGCCTCTCAAATAAGAAAGATGAACAGAAAAATTAAATTGTAAAAGTTTTTGAACACAAAATATATAACGGCATAGCAACCATTCAACTACAACTGGATTAAGGTAGTTTAATATTAAAAATAAAGTTTATGTCACAAGAATAAAACTAATAATTTATTCATTGGGCAGTTTGGAACTAGAGAAAATTATCAAAGCTCTTTTTAAAATTTTTAGGGCAAATTGCATTTCATTTTAATATGGAGGCATAAGATGGAGGTCTTTATGAACTATAGTTGCTTTTTTGTTCTTTTGTCAGTCTTCTTAGGAAATCTATCCAATAGGTTTTGACTTTCTTCGTCCATTTCCTCCACAGATTTCTCCAAGTTAACAGAGGAATGAGGAAGGGAATGGTTATAGTTGCTTCTTATTCATGCACTTTTACCTTACTATACATCTTTATGTCCTTAAAACTTATCACATTGTAGGTGCTCAATAATGTTTATTGGCTTAAGCATATGCTGAGGGGAAGGCACAGACAGCAGGACTCAGTTGCCTGGAAGGGGCATAAAATATAAGGTTTTAGTTGGTTCTTTATGAGATATATGAACTCTGACATTGCTCAGGAAAGTAGTATTCCCAGCATCCCTTAATTTTTAAGAGGGGACACATGACACAGTTGCTACCAAAGAGGCATAGGTATGAGTCTTCTCAGGTTTCTGGAAAAGCTTTTACTTTTTTGACTTAATGGGATAGATGCAGCTGAGTGGCATTCCTCTTCCTGCCTGGAATCCACGTGTGATATCTGGAGGAGTGGATGACACGTTGACAACATAAGTTGATAAGCCAACATGCTGGGGTTGGTGGAGTGGAGAGGCTGGAAGACACTGGGTCCTTGATGTCATTGACAAACTGCTGCCCTGGGCTTAGACCACATACTTCCACATTGCTTATTCTGAGATAAAATTAAACCTTATTTGTGTAAGTCACAGAAAATCGGGGAGGGGGGTTGTTTCTTTTTTTGTTTTTTTGTTTTTAACTTGCACCCCAAAACATGTCTGATTGTTATACCGTTGGAAGGGATGGTAAAAATAAAAGGGAAATGAAGGTCTTTGGCATTAGGGTCATTCAGAAACTCTGAAGCTAAGAAGCTGGAGGAGTATTCTGGAAGCAAAGTAACTGTTTAGATATACAGCTAAAAATCAAATAAGTAAAGCATTTAAGAAAACCTCCATGGTTAGGGAACTGGGGGATGGGAACTAGATATTTACACCCTGAAGTCCAAAATATCCAAGTGGATGATGGAACTATCAGATACTCATTGGGGACTACCTCAGTCCAGGAACACAGGTACCAGAGATGATATAGGAATAGACCTTACTACAAAGGAAATGATGCCCCTTATAATATTAATCTATGCATCTCAATTTTCTTAGCAATTTTGGCAGGAGTATGGATGGTAGATGATGAAGGTAAACTCCTTAGAATTGCATGAAATAAAGATTTTCTCTGGTCAAGTCATAAAATATTCCCCACTAGACTGTGAGATACTTAAGGGGAGGAAGGGAGGTGGGGAGAAGAAGGTGTTTGTGCATATTGGACTTGAGAGACTGTGGGACAGGGATTTGGAGATGACTCCCAGGCAAATGTATATATAGCTAGGAAGTGTTTAGACTGCTGTAATATGATTTATGAAAAATAATTTATTTTGGAAAGGCAATTGGGGAAGGAAGTTATTTTTGTCCTGTGACTATTTACAATAAATATGTAATCCAGAGGTTACAAAAGCTTGGTATCCTTAAGACACATATTTAGAATTTGTTTTCCAGTTTCATCAGTTCTTTTGGCATTAGAGAAGCCACTCAGTTCATTGTGGCATGGTGCCTTTCATTTCCGTGTCTGTCGTTGAATTCTGTTTCTTCAGCAGAGATATAATCACCAGCAGTGGGATATAGGATGACTCACTGCATCTGTGGGCCTCAGTTTCCACACTTGAAAACAAGGCAGTGGAAGTAGGTTTTCAAGAAAGTGCCTTCCAGCTCTGATATTCTATGGTCCTGGAATTCTACAACACAGATGTTATTACCTCTCAGTCCCGATAAGCAGGTAACTGACTTGATCCAACTCATTTTCCAGAAATGGAAAGTCAAGCATCCTCTGAGGGTAGATAGTTTGCATCAACTTTCTTGTATAAAAGATAACTCATCAATGTTAATATAGTAACTCTGGTATATGAACTTACATCCTGTAGAATTTTAAAACACAAGTAAAAGTCTTTTTTTCTTTGAAGTCTGAGATGAAGTATATCTCTACTGAGAAGGAGAGTGAAATTGTCCTAAAAGCTCAATGTCTGCAACTTGACTCAACTAAATGACCTTAAATTAGCTGCCTTGTTTTATAAAATCTGGACAAGAAAATCCTCTCATTCAGAATTATATAGCTCTAATTAAATATCTGCTGCATGCCATAATCTTTGCTAGGCCCTTTCATGGTTTCATTATCCACTAGACAATTATCAACTCCAAAGGATATCTGTTTTTATACATTCTTGTATTTACAGAACCTAGTACAGCACCTGGCACATTAAAGACACCCACAAATATTTAAGGTATTTGTGGTAACAATTGTTTCCTGTGAAACTTGAAATAACAATATGAGGTAGGTAACTACTACTATTATCTCTATTGTGCAAACCGAGGCTCAAAGAAGTCAGAAAAACTGGTGCCAATGTCACAGACAGACATTGGCAGAGCTATGGCTTGAATCTAAGCATCTTAACTCCAAAGACAATACATTTTCCACTAACTAGATTGTGCCTTCCTACCATGGCTTTCCACCTATTTGCTGCTTCCTTAACACTCCAAACTGTGCAAATAGATTTTCAACTAGAATATGGAAATGATCAGCCTCTGATAAGACAGGATTTTTTGTTTAAAACATTTTGCAACAAAAGATAGCTTTCCTTGAGGTTAGCTTAGAGTAATAAATATGCCCCAATACCATCCCACAGAGAACAGGAAAGAGTTAAAAGACTGACCAAGAACAAGTATACAGATATGGAGGATTCTGAGAAGAGGATAGGAGACACCAAAGGTAAGAGCTATGGGAGAAACAAGAAATAAAAGCTAATGCTAATGGATATAGGTATACATATAGCTGATTCACTTCACTGTACAGCAGAAACTAACATAACATTGTAAATATTTTACTCCAATTAAAAAAAAATTATGCCATAGGACAATAAAAGAAAAAAAAAGCTAATGCAATATTGCAGAGGAGTCATTCCCCAAAGTCCAATGCCCCTATGAACCAGATGGGCTGAGATCCAATCATCAATTTTTTCTTTTATTTTGAACTCTATGTGTGCTTGAGTGACTAGCTTAAATAAGCTATTGAGAATGGGATCTGTTCATCTCTCAAATTCATTTGTGAAGGTCTTGGGTTACAAACCCAATGACAGAGCTATACCATTAATACTCAGTTATATCAAGCAGTCTTTCAACTGCCAGTTTGACTTTAATATTACTAAAACCTCTCTGAAACCCAATTTTCTAGAATTTGAATGAAGTTGGCTGGGTCAGCTCATCACCCTTTCTTTCTTCAGTTACCCATGTATTGGGGGAGTTCTTCTCTTCCTCTGTCAAATATTTACTGAGCTTCCAACCCCCTAAAGACTACCAAGTACCTTCAAGGTTTCAACTGAATAATCCCTTCTTCATGAACCCCAGGAGTCTAACAATTGGTTTTGTTACAGTTAACCAGTCTTGCCATGAAATAAAAGTTTGGCTTCATTGAGATATTATGTGTCAGGTGATATCCACCATACTAAGGGATTATACCAGCCACCTCTCCTTTACCTTTTGGATTTAGGAAAAGGATAAGTAGTAAATTTTAAAACATTGGATGGGAAAAAATATCAAACCAAAATTGTCTTTCAAACTCAGGTTACTCTACATTCTGTATAAAATTTTAGATGTTATCTTCCTGACTTGGTTTGTGTCAGGTTCTGCCAAAATATTAAATAAATGTCTGGAATTCTGAGCTTGAATCATGAATTCAGTGCATTGCTTACTAGCTCCAGAACTTTTAAGAAATTACCTAACTTCTCAGTTTTCTCATCCATAAAATAATACTTATTGTTATCAGATGTATTGAACTAGATAAAGGTGAAACACTAACCATGGTAGCTAGCATATTGTTTTAAGAAATGTAAGCAATTGCTGTTATTAATTCACAAAGAAACCCATTCTCACTTCTTTTATTCATTCTGGATAGTCAAGCCAATGCTATAACACATGAAAAAACAATTAAAATTTTAAATATTATAAATGAGATAAGATTGTAATTTTTGTACATAATACATATGTAAAAGTCTGAGTCTATTTAGAATTTATTAAAGTGTAAGATAGTTTAGTAAGCATCTGGATTTCATATTGTATATGTATATATGTAATATATATATTTAATATATACATTTTATATATAGATAGTACATATGGAATCACTTGCATACTAAATTACCATGTATATTTATCTGGAAGTCATATACATATATATACACACACAGAAATATATGTGGAATCCAGCTACATACTAAATTATCATATATATTTATATACATTTATATATATACTTTACACCCAACAGTAACCAATTTGAAATATAATACAATATAAGTCATTCACAATGGCAAAATATGTGAGATTCTGTATGTTTTTGCCCTAAGACTTTGATATGACTGATAGAAAAAAGCCAACACAATTAAAGAATGTAGTTTTTTAATGGCAAAAGATAAGAAACTTTTTCTTTTAGAACTTTTTACACAAAGCAGGAGACAACACAGCTTGTCCCTACTTGAATTCACAGGCTTCACAGTTTTCCTAATGTTCCCCATAACATGTCCATAGTTGTATCAAGGAAAAAAATTGAGTACTACATTTTCTTTAACCAATTGAATTGTTTACTTCTTTTTTTGGTAAGAAATAACATACCAGTAAATTGACTGACTTTAGTGAGCATAATATGTCTGTAGGATAATTTATGATAGTTTATTTTAGTTTGTCTTTTGGGGCATCAACATCACAGACACATGACCTTTGACAGACAGTACTGGTTCCAAATAACTGTAATCATTTTTAAGGTTCAAATTGTCACTACTTGGTCACTGGCAACCCCCTCAATAGACTGGCCCATTTATCCTTTGAACTCTACTCTCAAGTACATTAGATGATACTCTTTTTAACAAAAAGATGCTTTGGTGTGAACTTTTGTTCTGGGTTTCTTTTTTCTTTTCAAATAATAAATTATTTACTTTCTAAAGATTTCTGGGGTTTTGGTTTTATTTTTTTGGAATATAGCGTTTGACACCAAATATAATGAGGTTTTTTTTCATATGATCATTCAGGGTGAAAAAGTGATGCACACATTACAAGCAGAAAGGCTACTTTTGTATCAAAAGGTGTGACTTCATTTATATGTACTATCTTTACGCATTTAACTACTTACTGAGTTTCTTTATACCTTATTCTACATGAGAGTTTGTTTTTCCAAAGTTCACTCCTTTTCCACTAATATGTTAATAATTGTCATAACCGACACCATATTCACATTTCCTTGATGCATACTGACGTAAAGAACCATTATATGGGCTTATAGGATATCTATTTTTGTGAAAGTTTAGGTTATCTAGTTATTATCTTTTCCAAATCTCTACAGTATCTTAAAATATGATCTAGGGCTTCCCTGGTGGCGCAGTGATTGAGAGTCCACCTGTCTATGCAGGGGGCACGGGTTCGTGCACCTGTCCGGGAGGATCCCACATGCCCCAGAGTGGCTGGGCCCGTGAGCCATGGCCACTGAGCCTGCGCGTCAGGAGCCTGTGCCCCGCAACGGGAGAGGCCACAGCAGTGAGAGGCCCATGTACCGTTAAAAAAAAAAAAAAAAAAAAAAGATCTAAAAATATGATTTATCACTTCTTTCCTACTACATTGGAATCATTGGCCTGCTGTGACTTATATTGTCCTATTTAGAAATTGAAATCCCTGATACACTTTAAAGTGATTCACTTCCTATTAATACTCTGCTTAAAACTTCTCAACACATTTACAATAAAATCCAAACTAAAGTGGCCAACAGCTGGCTTCTCTGATCCCATCATTGACTAACTTGTCCTTCATTCACCGCTCTCCTGCTGCAGTGGCCCTCTTTCTGCCTTTTGAATGTGTGTCCTTCTGCTTCAGGGACTGAGCACTGGCTGTCACCTCTCTCTGGACCTCTCTCCCTCATATCATTGTAAGTCTGACTCTTCTCACTGTTAAGTTTCTTCAAATATCACTTCCTCTTCAGGCATTTCCTAAGCTTCCTAGCTAAAGTATCCACACATAAGCTCCTCTTCCCCATCTTCCTGTGTTATCTCTTGCATAGAAACTATCACTTTCTGAAATACTATTTATCTGTCTAAGAAAGTATGTCTGTCTTCCCAGTAAAATGAAAGCTCCATGAGAGTTGAGACCGTTTGTGTTATTCCTCACTGTTTTACAGTGCTTGGCACATATTAAGTACTCAATAGATAATCGTTAAATGTCAAATAAAAGATGAAAACACAAAAAGTAAGTGGAGAAGACAAAATATAGAAAAAGATTATTAAAATCTTTTGCTAGAGAAAGCTTTTCTAAGGATACCACCAAGAGGAGAAGCATAATAGACATATTTGTTTTTACATAAAATTGTAAAACTTCTGTCTAGTAAATTTCTCCATAAGAAAAGTTAAAAGAAGAAAATATTTACAGCATATATAATTAACATTGGTAACTATCAGTTCAGATTAACCCAACCACATGTTTTAAACCTATTTAGAGAAGAGTCATCTTCCTGGTTCAATTTTGCCTGGACATCCTTTAAAATAAGTATGACAGTAATCATCGTAGGAAATGATGCAATACTAAAGGCAAACAGCTCAGTAACGAAGAGGGCAAGAGTAATGAATAGGCAATTCACACATACAAATGGACAGAAAAAGATATAAAAACACGTGCAAATTTATTAATGATTTAAAAATACATATTTACACAATGAAATGTAATTTGCTGTCTATAAAATTGGTAAAAATTTAAAAATATTAGTAACAGGCTAAGCTGTCATTTGTGTGGGGAAAATAGGTTTTCTAATATATAATTGGTGGAAATCTGAATTATAATGACGTTTTTGCAAGCCAATGTCTATTCAAATTTAATTACACATACAGTTTGACTCAGCAATACATTTCTAAGAATCAATTTATCAATATGCTAAAGTATATATGCACCATTGTTTATAATAACAATATAGTAACAATCTAAATGTGCAAAAACAGGAAACAGGATAAATATTGCATGGTATACCCATGATGGAATTCTGTGTGACCATTAAAAATAAGTCAGTCTGAATGTACTAACTTACAATGATATCTATGATACATTAAGAGAAAAAACAAGTTGAAGATCAGTATGTACTCTGAGTCCCTTATTGAAAAGGACATTCTAATCTGCAGATAAAAGACTCCTGACTAATTATGACTAAAATGGCAAAGACATCTTATGATCCTCTATAATAAGAACTATGGTGGAATTGTTACAGGATTATTTCAACAGGCAATGATGTTAGAGCATTGGGTCAATGACTGCATAATTCTCTTGGCTTTTCCCTCATGGTCACAAAATGATTGCAGCAAATAACAAGTCTCTGTACCAGCTTCTCAAGATGAAGAGAGCAAGGGGAACGTGCTTTCTTCTCAAGAATCTGTGGCTTTTTGCCCAGCAAGATAATCTCTCATAGAAACCTTCTATAAGATTTGCCCTAATTTCATGCAGTCCAGCACTGTGGCACGTGGCCATACCTTGCTACACAGAAGCCTGCATCATACAAAAGGGAATGGATTTTATGGCCCACTTAGAGGTATCATAATCTATCCCCAGGGTTGGAGGAGGAGCCTACTGTCCTAAAATCAAGAGATCTCTGCCCTCAGAAGCACTGACCATAAAAGAAATGATTGGTAATTTAGACCTCAGTAAAATTAAAAACTTCTGCTCTTCAAAAGGCAGCATTAAGAGTATAAGAAAAAAAGACTGAGAGAACACATTTATGATACATATATCTGATAAAGGACTTGGATCCAGAAGCTATAAATTTTCAACAAAGTAAAAAGAAAAAGATAAATAAGTCAATTTAAAATGGACAAAAGGGTGGGAGGGAGACGAAAGAGGGAGGAGATATAGGGATATATGTATATGTATAGCTGATTCACTTTGTTATAAAGCAGAACTAACACACCATTGTAAAGTATTATACTCCAATAAAGATGTTAAAAAAATAAATAAATAAAATAAAATAAAATGGACAAAAGACTTTGACTCCTCAGCACTGAGACTATCCAAGTGGTCAATAAGCTTACGTGAAAAGTTATCAACATCATTACCCATGAAGACAATTCAAATGCAAATAAAAACCACAATAAAATCCATTACATACCCACCAGAATGGCTAAAATTAAAAATACTAACAATAACAATGCTGGTGAGGACATAGAGCAAGTAGAACTTTTATATATTTGAGCTGGAAATAAATTGGCTCTGTCACTTTAGAAAATTCTTTGGTAATATCTACTAGCTAAACTTACAAATAATCTAGCCAAATGGCGTCAGGTGTTAGGGATTTGTCCTTTATGGTGAATAGATGGAGATCTTAGACACCCAGTGCCCCAGATCTATTTGGGCCCATAGTAGGAAAAGTTACTGAGGGCTGCAAAGCCTTCTCTAAGCTCATCTCATCAAGATGGAAAAATCCACCAGGAAAACAAATATGCCTGTGAATAACTGAGAGCTGCCTACAGTATATTCTCCTGGAATGACATTTTCTCTCATATGAATGATGAAAAGAGAAGGAAAGCAACTTTAGAGGTTATCTCATTTAGTGCCCTTGCCAATGTGCCAATCTTTTCCATAATTCTTACTTTTAAAGAGTCTCAACGGTTGTGTAACAAATGGAAAATATGCCTTTACTACCAAATAAGGGAGGTGTGCTGTATGGTCAACTGACTAGAAAACAGGCTGTGAAATCTGCCCATTTGTTTACTTTGCTGCCTGGAACAGTGCGACTGTTTTTGTTTGTGTGTGTTTGTGTGTGTGTGTGTGTGTGTGCATGTGTGTGTGGGGGGAGGGATGGTGCATGGTGTGCCTGTGGGAGAGAGTTGAAGGGACTGAAAGAGAAAGAGACAGGTGATGTGAGGATTCTGGGTTAAATCCATTTAGCAACACTTGCTCAGGTTAAGTATTGACATGTCCAACATTGACAGAAAACAAAGAATCTAGATTTTTAAACTCAGTCCTTTCATTCTAGTTTTCTCTGAATCCCAAGTGCATCAAGATAAAGTTCTTAATTTGTAGGAACACAAGAATAAGATGTTCTGACATGGCTTTCTGCAGGCTCCCTTCTGAATCTCGGAAGTCAGGCTACCTTAGCACGGCTGGTTATTATGTTTTCTAGTATTACCCAATGAGTGTTACGTCATTATTTATTGCTACCCCTTAATCTATCACCCACCGACTATTTCCCTCACTTACTCAACACATACACAGTTTGCTCATCTATTTTCCGTTAGCTTTTGAGTTTCCAAAGCCTAGATGCCAAGGGAAATAGAAAGGACTCGTGCATGATTTTAAATGTGTAAATGCAGATTTTAAAGAATATCTGAGAAGTAGAGCCATGCTTCTTTATTCCTCAGACTAGATAAAGCCCTCAGAGTGGAGAGGAGGGAAGAAAGGGAGTGTGTATCGAGTCCATAGACACTGGTCATTCCCAGAGTGAAAGGAGCTCTGTGTGGGGCATCTTGAGCCAAAGCCAGTGTGCAAAAAAGAGAAATTTGCTGCATTCAAGAGTAGAGGATCCTTATGTCTCACATTTCTGCAAGTCAGCAAGTCCTTAAAGAATGTGTCATAGGTCTAGGCTGATAGGACTTTAAATTGGAGTTTCTCAATGTGTAGTGTGATTTAGATGCAGTAGAAAAACTCTCCTGAGAGGCACCCAGAAGAAGAAAAGAGAGAACTAGAACAGAAGGGACCCAATGGCAGGATGAGGATGGCCTGAACGGATGGACAGCAGAAGGGCAGGGGCATCTCCAAGTAGACTAGCACAGTAAGCCCCCAGGAACTTACACCACCTCTGTGAAAGGCAGAAGATGGGGGACTGAATTCATTAATTGATCGAGACTAATTTCCTACCACTTTTAAAATCTGGGCTAAAAAATATGTATTGAATTACCAAAAAATTAAAGGTTATATATCTGCTCTCAAAAGTTTCACCCCCACCCCATAATCGTGCAGAAAGTATGACTTTATCTCCTTTTATTGTTACATAATGGGTTCAATTTCAACCACATTTCTCTGAAGCACAGGTTATTGTTCCAAAAATGCTAAGTGTTAAGGAGACTGATTCCTCAGAAGGTCTTTAGTATTTCTTAGAGCCTCCCATTCAGCACTCCAAAAAAGTCCTTGGGGGTGACTGTCTCAGAAGGAGCAGAAAAAGTACTATCCCTGGAGAACCAGGCTAAATCGCTTCTGGGTTAGTCTGCTGTAGGACGCTGGAAAAGGAGAAAACACACATGGGGAAAGCAAATGAAAGGATAAATAAATGTTTCCACACACATCTCTTTCAAACAGCGGGAAAATTTGCTTTCTTGAAGCGTTAGAGAAGCCAATAAGGGTGGGTGTGCTGTGATGACAGGTATTTTGTGGTGAGTTTGGAACCAACCAAACATTTCACTGTGGCCTGTGGAGTCCCTCGGCAGACATCAGATTAACTGGGAACAGAGCAGCACATCAGAGTTGGGAAGAAAGCTCAGAGAGATCACCTAGGCAAACACTGTTCCGCCTTCTGAAGCACTCCTACTGTGAACTGAAGCTGAGCCACAAACCAGAGGGGTGCCTGGGAGCCAAGGACTGAATGGCACTCCTTTTCTGGAATCCCATACACACACCTTCCCTCACCCCTCCTCCCCCTCCTCCTCCTTCTTTAAATTGTTCCCACTTCAAAGATCAGTGGCTCAGGTAGGGAAGCCTTTCAATGCTCATGATGGGAAATGGAACCTCTTCCCCCATCTTTCTTTCCAGCCTTTCTTTGCCTTTTCTCCATGTGTACTGCAACACTGAGAAGCATGGCTTCTGTTGGCTCACTGCTTTTTTTCTCTTTTGCATTACAGATGCCATCTTACAACTTATTATGTGATCCTTACTGCTCCAAGCACCCAATAAATGTCCTCTCCTTCCTCAATCTACTCTTGGTTTTTATTTAATTGCACTTCTGCTGCACAAAATTGTGTTCTAAAAACATACCAGGGATTTGTTTTAAACAGGTATGACAAGACACGCAGACGTGGCAATGATTGTCATGAAGGAAAAAGTTTCTACTGACAGATCCTAGAAACAGACACAGCACGCTATGCAGGGCCACACAGGGAAGCAGCTGAGTTGGCCAGGAGACAGGGGGAGAGGGAAAAATACAGCCCAGAGCCTGTGTTGAGGTTCTGTGAGAAAGAATGTACAAGTCAGGGTAGGCATGCTGAGTCAGTTTAGGATTAGATAGTGGGGGTAGTCTCAGTGGGCTCTCGGCTACAGGGGTGTCCAGTACCTGGCCCTGAGGTGACTTAGGGCAGGAGGCATATTGGCTTGGAGTCATTTACTATCTCTGGGAATTAGCTTTCCCTGGGAGAAGCAGTCTCTCCAGGATCATGACTCCAAATGCCAGAGCATCAAGGATACAGAAAATAGATGACCAACAAGGTCCTACTGCACAGCACAGGGAATTATGCTCAGTATTTTGTAGTAACCTATATGGGAAAAGAATCTGAAAAAGAATATGTATATATATATATATATATATATATATATATATATATATATATATATATAGCTGAATCACTGTGGTGTACACCTGAAACTAACATGACATTATAAATCAACTATATTTCAATAAAATAAAAATTTTAAAAAACAATACAGAAAATTTAAAAATATAGTCAATAAAAATTGGATTAATAATAATCATTGTTTCATGACATACTATCATCATTGGCCCATGCATGACCCTTTTACTTTATGTATTTTTCTCTAAAATAAAGAACTACCATGTATTAACCACACAACCTAAAACCTAGGACATTATCGGTAACTTACATTTACTTATGAGCTTCTACCCCAATCTTGTGGAGACTAACAATTATTTCTGCAGTTTATTTATGGGCCTCAACACCTTGTCTGGAGAAGAACATCTCATTTGAACAACTGCCAATAGCCACTTACATTCCCTGTCCTCTTATCTATCTCATCAGCTTGAATTTCAAGCTCTTTGAATGTTTTCCAACCTGTAACTTAAACACTGGCAAAGAGAAGAACATTCACTTGGGTTTGGATGAAAAATTCATGAATTTATGGTGATAGATGCTGAATTAAATATATATATATATTACTTTGTGCCTCCATAAGCTGATGCCTCTGATAATGGCAAAGAATTCTTCACAGCCCTTGAACAAAAATCTAAAACCAAGAATTTAGGAAAAAAGGGGTCTAGGCAGAAAGCTTTCCAAGTCAGACCTGAGGCTACAGTAACACCAGCAAGAGTCTTCTTACTGTCTAGATTTTCAGCAGCTGAACTATTCATTTTGAATGAGGGCCACCAGACATTGTCAAACAGCAGCCAGCAGGACTTTTCATAGCTTTGGGGACTATTCATTATGATGTCTTTTGTGTGGGAAGTTTGAGGGATGTTATGTTTAGAGAAACTGGTGGGGCTGTTGTTGAAGAATCAGCGGAAGTCAAATGCCTACAAGAAAGGACCCTGGAAGAGCCAGCGGTACACGATCACAGGCAACAGGTATTCTGGGGAGGGGGTGTGTTGGGACGATGCTCAGGGGACTTTAGTTCCACACCTAAATGGTGTTAGATATGTCTCTTTCCAGGTGTCTGGAAACAGGAGGATGAGAGAATTGCTGTGTACGCTGATGGTGTGTCAGTTCTGCCCACTCAGCATTTTTATCTTCTGCCATTTCTGTAGTTCTGTGCAAAGATGTCCACCAGATTCCTGAGCTATTGTTACTAACAGCAAAATGGGTAAGACCAAGGTTTTGGGTCTTCATCAAAATATCCCTTTTTCTGCTTTATCCTTTGAGAACTTTGGAATTTGGCTTTGTGGTATCCTGGCGAATGCTTCACAATCAAAAGGCTTTTTGAAATCTCCTCAGGTCTCAAGTTCAAACCAAATAGTGAGTCTGGTTGTATTCTGTGCAGATAAAGTGTAAATCGTTTTCTGTCAGATTTGGACTTCCTGAATGAACTGTCCTGAGAAAAGAGTACTTGGGTGTTCGGGACTCCCACAGTTTGGGGACTTTGGCTGGATCTCAACATATTTAGGAAACCCCATTCTAAAATATTTACCCATCCAAATGAACTGAAAGGGTGCTTGTCCTACAAACGGCCCCTGAAATAACTTTGGAAGTCCAACCCCTACCACTGAACAGTGGCTATTACCCTTGGACCCTGGCAAGCAAGGCTTAGACTTCTGGAATAATTTTCCTTTGAATTTATGACTCTTCAACTTCATTTCACTCATCAGCCTTCTCGTCTCCTCTCCCACATTAAATTGGTCTATAAAACTCCACACACCATATGGGGATATATGTATATGTATAGCTGATTCTCTTTGTTATAAAGCAGAAACTAACATACCATTGTAAAGCAATTATACTCCAATAAAGATGTTAAAAACAGAAAAACAAAAAATTCCACATGCCATAAAATGAGATCGGGGTGGAGATGTGGCAAAGTATCCCCCAAG
This sequence comes from Phocoena phocoena, assembly GCF_963924675.1. Classification (NCBI taxonomy): domain Eukaryota; kingdom Metazoa; phylum Chordata; class Mammalia; order Artiodactyla; family Phocoenidae; genus Phocoena; species Phocoena phocoena. The sequence continues at coordinate 32,429,838 of NC_089237.1, read as the reverse complement.
GTCAACATTATGATAGACTGCCCACTCCACCTCTCTGGCCACACCCAAGGGGGAATGGAAACAAAAGGCATGATGGCTGCAAACTTCACTTCTGGCAGCCCCCAAACAGCTGTATGGTCTAATTTAGCTGGAACAGAGCAGCCTTTATGAAAAGAGACCCCCTTTCTTTCTCCCCACATCCCTTATCTGCATGGTGGTCTACAAAGAGGATCAAGAATATGCCTGAGCCTCACTGGGCTTGAGAGAGCTAACACCGAGGACTTCCTGTGGCCTGGCTCCAGATGCACGCAGAACAACGCTGAGAAGCCAGCCCGGATGGTGTCTGAAATATTTGGCTCCTGGCTCAGGCTGTGGGCTGGCTGTCTGGTTTGTTTGAACACAAACTAGCCTGGGAGTCTTTGTGTAGAATGCTCCCTGAAGCTTTTTTCCATGACGTCTGCCAATTAAATGTATGAATTACTCTGTTTACTCCTCTATGACAGGATAGATATTTTATTCAGAAGCAAAGGGTTTCTCCTCAGCCTCACATTTTCTTCTCGCAGTTGATAATCTCCTATTATGTGACAAAAACTGAGCAAGACTTTTTTCATGTGTGAGTTCATTTTACCCTTCATTACAATCTCAGTAAAATGGCTGAGGGTTCCCATTTTACAGATGAGGAAACTGAGATACAGAGATAGGAAATGATTGTTCTAAGTTCCACACAAACCAGTCAGGGGTCAGAGCAGGAACTAGAACCTAAGTCTCCTCACTTCAAGAGGTTTTTTTTTTCTTCTTTTTTTATCTTATCCATCGCAATTTCCTTAGAATTAATGCTTGACTGTTTTGAGTTGGTATTTCAACCTTCATTCATTCATTCATCCATTCAACAGCTATGTTTTGAGCATCTACTATGTACAAGGTACTAGGTCCAAAGGCTAAGCACAGGGATCTGTAAACTTTTACAGTAAAGAGCCAGGTAGTGTGTATTTTAGGGTTTAACAGCTATATCGTTTGGGTTGCAACTTCTCATCTCCATCATTGTGGCGCAGAAGTCACCATAGAAAATAGGTAAATGAATGGACATGGCTGTACTCCAAAAAAATAAACTTATTTACAAAAATAGGTAGCTGGTCAGATTTGGCACTCTGGCTATAGTTTTCTATAGATCATCATGCAGTACACAGTCTGCACACCCATACATAAGCATCCCTAATGAGACACCACAAAATTATGTGTTGACCCTGAATCCCAAGCCTGTAAGAAGAATGAGGATAGCTGGATTCTCACAGATCCCCTACCTCCTCAAAAAATCCAGAGAGGCCCACCTGAGTCATCATTGGCTTCTATGATGAGATGGCGTCTCTGCCCCTCAGCATTTCCCTTGCACCATTCATGGGAAATGAATGGTTCCTAGTACTAACGAAGCCCTCGTGAGGTTTGCGTAGGTAAAAGTGTTAAATAGTAGAAAGTAACAAAAAGTCTGGGCCTCAGAAAACATGAAGGGCCCTGGGCTTGGGCATGGCCAGCAACAGCTACCATGGATCCATGTTTATATGCTGAAGGCACCCATCTGCATTATCTCACTTAATCCTCAGAACAATCCAGTTACTAATTATTGCTATTTCCACTTTCCAAATGAGGAAACCTAGACTCAGAGAAGTTAGGTCACAAGGTCACATAACCAGGATGTAGCCAACTCAGGATCTGAATAAAAGTCTGCCTGTTTCCAAAGTCCATGTCCCTCAGCACCAAGGTAGACTCTTTTGAAAGAAGAAAATAAAAGAAAGAACAATCGGCTTTTATCGTTGTCATTGTTGTTGCCTCCATGGAATCATGGCAGTAAGATAACCAAGGGGACCACTTAACAAGAAAGATGCAGGGATAGCAACCACACAGAATATTCCTATTAACTGTGGTCAGATTCCTGAGGCACAGAAAGGCCTTCTTCGAGTGTGTGCCCACAGTGCCCTCTACTCCCCAGGAGGAATACCACTGAGACCCTGTTCAGAGTCCCCTTCAAGAAGATAGAAGATACTTACTGCCAGGTGTTGAAGATTAGAATCTGAGTCATGGTGTGAGATTTTATTGGGATTCTTTTCTTGTTACTCCTAATAATCCTACTGTGGTTTGCTAGATCTTTATTGGTGTTGGGGGATGGGGAAGAGGGACAGAAGCCACAGTCCACCCAGGGCACTTTGAGATGAGAGGCAAGGGGCCTCGCTGCTGTTTGATTGCCTCCTACCTGAACAAGAGTGTACATCTTTCCTTTCCCAGGGTGGCCTATGCTCCGCTGAAAGCTGATGACATCTGGGCCAGGAAGAAGTCAAGGAGGCTCCCAATGATCCCCGAGGGCATTTATAGCTCCAAGTCAGGTAAAGTTTACTTCATTACTGACACATTATTCTCATGGGAGTAAGCAAAAAATGTCCTGAATTAATGGGTGCAAGGAAAGAAAAAAGAATACAAGCCAAATAATTGCTAAAGGACCTAGAATTGGAGAGTTAAAAAAAAAAAAAATTAAATAAATAAAATATCACCCTTCATGGTACAGTGGTGCTGTGGCCTGGGGATGGAACTGGAAACTTCGTGTGGTGAGTTCTAATGGGATGTGGGTTGGGTCAAAATATATTTGTCTCCAAGAAATACATTTTTCAAAATGCTAAGCTTTAATTTTTTTTTTTTTAAAGTAAACAGCCAGGAAAATGCCAGCCAGGCTTGATTCTTTCTTGAATGGGGCCCTAGGTACATCTTATGAGGGGAAAACACTTGCTAGCCCGACCCATGCTAACGGCTGCCCCGTGGGTCCATTCAGTTATGCTTTAAGCCATCCACTTTGAATCTCTGCCCTTGAGGCATCCAGGATCAAGTCCAAACCTCCCCTTCTCACCCTCCACCCGCACATGATGTGCTTCCTCTTTTCAAAGGAGTAGCCATATTGGAAGAAGTACAGGGCACCCAAAAACAGTTTTGCTGGTCCAATAGTCAAATCTCTGAGCCCACAGAGATGTTTCTCTGCCTACCACATTTTCCTTGGCTCTTCCAGTCTCCATCCCTCTAAGCAAACATTTCCTCTACATTTAGACTCCTTCTAACACTGAGTATAATGTAATGGAAAGAAGCATTGACAACCTGGGTTTTAGCGGTTTTGCTATTTACTTCCTCAGTGTTTAACATCCCAGACTTTGTTTTCTCATCTTTATTCAGTATTATCTATTGTATAGTGCCGATGGAGAATCAAATGAGATAATGTACACAAAAGTATGTTAATAAATACAACAGTCAAACAAGTATTATATGAAGTGCCTGATATGTGTTTGGCCTTGAGAAATATGATGCTAAGACACAGCCTTTGACCCTGAGGAGTGACCCTAAGCTAGCCAAAGAGGTAAACAGAAAAATAGGTAGTTGTCATGTAATGTGTGGAGATTGGTTTCTGTTATTTGTTTGTTTTGCCTTTTTTCTTGTTGGCCATAGCAAACCAACCCATAACCTATTCCAAATCCTACACCCACTGGCACTCATTCCCTTTCCCTCTTTGGGCCTCAGATTTCCAATTTGCCAAATGAATGAGTGACTAGATAATTTGTTAACCAAACCAGGACGCTCTGAAAGTGAGAGGAGGTGCTATTAATAATTATGCCAGAGCAACTATCCCAGGCAATCAGAGATTATGGTCACACTACAGATGAGTGGGGACAGGCATTCAGCGCTATCTAAGGCCTATTCTAGTCTTCACAGCTTATGGCCTTACATTGATTTTTGCAAGTCTTTTTCCTAGCCCCAGTGAGCACATTTCCTCTCTGGCTGTCCTCATCTGCATGGCTGCTGGTCAGTAGTATGTAGTGAGCTGAACCCTGGCAATCCCTGAAGATCTTGGTTACTGCCCTCACAGATCAAATCCTTTGTGAGTCAAACTGCATCATAGCTTAGCTGCCTAGTGGGCCTGGGAAAGTAAATGAAAATAAACTTAAACACAAGCAGCAGAGTTCATGGTACTGCAGGATGTTGAGCTCTTGGATCATCTTTACCCCCATCTCAGATACTCTTTATGTTAATCTCTGCTCCCAATGTAGGAAGCCCTGTGCACACAAGGACGAGCGAGTTTCCAGACAATATATATATTTGACAATATCCATGCACTGAGCTTTAGTAAGCCTAAGATGGATAAGAAGAGAGGATTAATGAGTTGATTTTGTATATCTCTCTCCCTCTACCCTCCGGCCTCCCCACAATTTTATTCCCTTTTCACTTCCTTTCTCAACAATTTTATGTGCTTGGGATGAAATCTTAAAAGTTTCTTGGTTTTTCTTTCCCTATGTTATGTAAAAAAAGTATTTCCAGCCACAGTGGTAGGGAAATTGAGGCACAAATGAAACACAGACGAGTTCTTGATAACCATTTACACACAAGCTCACACAATTTGTGCTAAAAGATTTGAGATTAGTCATGGAATCTCATATATACTCAGGCTGTATGTTGCATATCTTCCCAGAATTGGACATTTTAACATAATCTTAAAACCAAGGTAATGTGACTGGGCTAACCATGCCTCTTCCCAAATGCATACACATGATCCACATGAGTATCTTTTGTTGTAGATAGTTGTAGGGCTTTGGGATTCACGTGGCCCTGGAGTTTTCTTTTCTATCACCTTTTTTAGCTTCATTACCCCGATGGATAAGCCCTGAGGATGGCAGAAACAAACAGATTCTGGGGGAGAAGTGTCATCATGCTAGCAGGCATCATAGGGTCTTGACATAAGTGCTTTCATCTACATCATAAAACAACCCATTTTGGTGACTCAGTTATGGGATAAGAATTTGTGCAGAAGGAACCAGGTTGGATGTTCAGGAGGTGACTGTGGGGTGGAAGGTTGAGACAGAATACAGTGTATTCAGTATATATATTTCCTGAACCTGAAAGAACTTATAGAAGATGCACTGAGAGGACTGTTACAACCCCAAACACAATGGAATGTAGGAATGGAATGGAATTTTCTTCTCATTCAGCACAGCTAGTCTAGTGCTGTGCATCCTCCACTGGGACCTAGAACACCCTTGCTAAAGGCCCATCTCAGCTAGCTATCTTCAAGCATGAGTAGGTAGCCCTAGAAATCACAAATCCTTGTTCAAATGGGGTTGCTACTGTAAATACACCTTTTACCCACTTACTATATCAGAGAGCTGGATGATCAATATTTGGTAATGTTGTGTGGAGTGAAATGAAGTGGAAGTTAGCATGATTTGGTTTGATGGAGACAAGGGGCTGGGAATCCTGCGCTAATTCTTGCTGTTTTTTCTGGAGTAAGCTTTACTTTTATCCATGCTCCATGCTCTGTATCCTTCTCTGTTGGCTCTCCAGGAGTCTGGTTGTCTTAATTTAGTAAGTAGGTCTTATGATTCTTAATCCAAGGGCCTCAAATTCCATATGGTATGTTTGAAAGGAAAGCATGCACATTACCTCAAATTCTTTTTGCTTTATATTGTAAAATGTTGTCTTCAAGATCAAAAGTGAAAGCTCTCCTCTCATGTTGAGCCCAGTCCAGCTGTCCTGTGGGGTCCAGGACACCCCTGCTCAGCTGTGCACCGCAATTTGCCACTTCTGTCCCCACCCTATTTTGTCCTTCAAGTACAAACATGATGCTGTTGACTCACTACAATTAGGAAATATGATTTGAGGTTTTCAGCATAATTTAGTAAGTGTTGAGTGAGCATCTATTATGTCCCAGGCTCTGCTTTTAAGTTTAGGGATAGTTTTAAGTTCAAGAAAGGGTAGTTGGGCTAACAAGATGAAGAAAATACATTTTTAAGAGCAAACTAATATTTTCTTGAGGGATGTTTAAATAAGTGATGTGTAGATAATTGGAAAATAGCATGTAACAAGGCAAATTGAAATGAGGCATATGGAAGCATTAGTAACTCCTAGAGGAAGGAGCTGTTAATTCTGCCTGGGGTATCAGAGAGGACTTGTCTGGTATGTTAAAACTCAGATAGTTTAAACTGAGCTTTAAATATTAATCCAAACTTGCATTCCACTGTCATTTACTGAATACCTCGTAACTGACAGATAGTGCAGATCTCAACAACGATCTTGCCACAAGGGAACACGTGACCTATCTGGTGAGCCAGATAAATAAATGATTATCATGAAATAACAAAGATTTGTTTTGGACTGTTAATTATAGTAATAGCACCCCCCCAGCCCTGTTAAAAGCATTACTATGTTCTAGGCACCATTCATTAACTACTTTTCAACTCATTATTTGATTATAATTCAAAACCAAATCATACATTGGTGTCTAAAGTAAGTTTACACAAGAGGAAATTTGTCCAGGGTGGCCTTGCTAGTCACTGGGAGAACCAAAATCTGAACCCTTGAATCCATGTCTGTTAGATTCCAAAATCCATAGACTCTTAAATATTCAGAAAGAGTTGGGTGAAGGGAACAATGCAAAGTAAGGGAACAAAAATAGGGAAGACACAGGAGAAGGAAATTACATTACAGGGTCAGGGTGGGGCACTTCCTTTGTGGTTGGAACCTAGTCCACCCTGAAGGATTGTCAGGCTGGACAGGTAGGGTAGGGTTTGATTTTTGAGATGCTTGGTTGACTAAGGAGTCTAGTTTTTAGTCTATAAACTGTGGGTACCTGCAGCAGAGCTTTTAGATAGAGCGTGATGTAAGAGAACCCAACTTCCTGGAAGTATTGTTACCGAACCAAACTTGGGTTGCCTCACCCAACACACAGCAAAGCCAATCTACTGACACTGGGTTGTGGTGATGGAAAGAACAGCATTTATTGCAGAGTACCAAGCAAGGAGAATGGTCAGCTCATGCTCAAAAGATCTATACTCCTCAGTGGCTTTCAAGGAAGGTTTTTAAAAGGCAACATTAGGGGTATGGGTTGCAAGGTGCCTGATCGGCTCATGAACATTCTTATGACTGGCTGGTGGTGAGGTGACAGGGTGATGTTTCAAGAGTCTCAAACATCAACCTTCTAGTTCCAGCTGTTCTTGGGTCTACATGCTTGCGGTCAGCAGTTTCCATCTGGTGGGATTCTGGTTTCTGTAAAAATAACTTAGGAATGTGCATCAGACATTGTTATCTATGTCCTTCAGGGAGAAACTAAAGGTCCTGTGACTCTGCCACATGACTGATCTATTGTTTAAATTGTTACTAATTCTCCTGGCCCAGCTGCTATTATTTGTTACTACATGTTCACATCCTTCCAATCATTAACCCCTGAGCCAGCCTTTCTGAGACTCAGAGGAGGCCTAAGGGATCAAAGTAAAGCCTTTTACTTCAAGAGACAGGGGTCATGGAGGGGAGGGGAGGGGAGGGGATTGTGGGGCTCTTATACCCAAGAGGGTCCTGAAGGATCCTGCTCAGTTTCAGTATCTTTGGATAGAAAACAAGGATGAAGATGGGCTTCCTGGATCCCTTGAACTACATTTTTTTGAAGTATGTGGTGAAGATTAGGGCTTTGGGCTGTGGATTAAAAGTTATTTTATTTTCTGAATAGATATAAATGGCCCACCTAGAATTGATCTTTACTTTTAGTTACTATGAATCCAGGTGTGCAAAGGATAAAGCAACTTCTTTATTTTTCTAGAATGCTACTTAATCCCTATGTGACAGAAAATGTAATCTTAATCAATATGTTTACAGACATTTTAGGTTTAAACTCATTCAAATCAAAATTTATACCCTCTTTTTCTTTGGGTGGATCTAAATTCAGAGAAGCTTTTAAAACACAAAGGAATGGATAATGGAAAGTGAGGAGGAAAGTATTTGAACACTGGTCATTGGTATCTGTCCAATATTCTCCAGCCATTGGTTATAAACTGCACCATTCTCAGTCCAACACCTTCTTATAGCCCTCCTTTAGCCCTTTGCTCCCCTGAGAGTTTCAAATGTTTTCCCACATCATTCTGGGGCCATACAAGACTTGGGGGTCTAGCTTAGATCTTCCTTGACCTTGCTAATTTTCCCAGGACCCAATCAGGAAGCAAACACAAATCTGTTCTCTCCTTGACCCCTCCAAGGACTTGGACTCAATCCAAAAGGATGAGACACAGTGCAGAGCCCTCCAAACCCAGCTCCAACTCTCCCTCTTCTCCTCCCACCTGCCATACCTCCTGAACGTAGAAGATCTTTAGCCAGACTCCTCTAGTAATAGAAGTGTTTTGCAGGAAAACTGGTTCTGCCTAATGGCATATTCTTCCAGATCTCTCTTGTTCTGGTAAACCTGGACCAAGTCTTTTGAGCTTAAAAGCCATGAATTTGATGAATGATGTTCACCTCCCTGAATCAAAGAGGCTCACAATGGTAAATAGAGAGTACAGATGAAAACATATGGGTTAGAATTTTACAAAATTGTCTCCACACTCTTAGAAGCTTGGAATGAGTTTTAGAGCCCTGGAGAAACCGATCTGAGTTGACTTTTTATCCAAAGAGAAATTTAGTCTCGGTAGCCAGGCATTTTTCAAGATGGCAAATTTGCAAATCCACTTTCTTATTTTCTTTCATTCCCCAACAAGGGTCTCATCTATGATCAAAGCCTTTTTATTAAAAAAAACAGCAACTGGCATATCCTTGAAGTTATAATTAGCTACCATAGTAACTATAAATTATAATCTTTCTTTGACTTTCCAGACAACCTAAATAAGATGCCATCACTTTCCCCCTACAATTAATACTCCCTGAAGAAATATCTCAGTGTCCTGATCTATTGCTAAACTTGGAGTATGGAGGCAAAAATTTGGTCATTTCCACCAGCAGTTGCAGTAGTAGCATATACACTGAATTCAGCAAAATACATGGACATACAACTTGGGTTAGCAAAACAAATTGACTAGGAGCTTGTGAAACTGAAGGCTAAGTATCAGTTGAAAAGTCTTATTAATACTTTGATTGACAAAAATGTGGATAACAAAAAGGAGTATTATCGTTATTATTATTGCTCAGTTAACTGATACAGTGAATTATGGGCCTAAAGATTCATCCTTTATCACTCTTAGAACATTTACTGGCAACTTGCAGTGGTATTATAAAGATTCTGCTATACTCATATCATTATAGTTATGAGGGGCAGGGGTATAAACTCACATCTGAATACCTGGAATTGTTTTCCAGGCACTGTGGTAAGCACACACAATCAATGCTCTTCTTATTCAATCATAATAATAACTTAGAAGTAGATCTCATCATTCCCATTTTATAGATGCAGAAACCCAGCTTCTAAAAGATGAAGAGAATTGTCCCGGGTCAACCCCACTTGTAAAAGACAGACACATAGTTCAACTCTGGTCTGTATCTCACTAAGTAGAACAAGTGTTACCTCATTTCCTTTTCCTGAACTTAACTCTGTACATTGAATGGTACCATGACATAGACTCATTGAGGAACGGTTCCATCCTGGTGCCTGATAATTCTTCCTTCCAAGAATTCTGGGTTACCTGCAGGACCAAGTTTACTTAGCTATCAAGGAAAGGAGAGATCTTGGCTGTCCCCTTGTTTCCATTTGTTTTCCCCACCCTCTATCTCCATGATCTTCTTTTATTTCTAAGAGAAAGTGAAAGAAATGAAAACAATTTGAACACACACTGTGTTTCAAATGCTTACAACAATTTTACAAGCTGTATGTTATTATTCTACACTTTATAGCCTGAAAAGCTAGAGCTTAGAGTGGTTAAAAAATGTATCCAATACTAAATTTTTTAAAATATATACTTAGTGATGTCTAAAAACAAAGCAAAAACCATATGCAAGTTCACATTGTTAAAATGTAGGACAGGGAATCAAACCCAGATTTGTCTCCCTTCAAAAAACCTTTTCTCATTACAGAGGTTGGTTTACTTATTTATTTAACAAATATTTATTGAGGGCCTCTATGTGCCAGAGCTGGATATAAATTAATAAATAAAATAGATATAGTCTTGCCCTCACACAACTTACCATCTAGTAGAGAATACATAACATAAAAGATAACAAATGAATAACTACTGTAATATACACTACTATTAGAAAGAATAGCTGAGAAGTCTCCCTAGATATTAAATATGTGAAATATATGATCTCTTATATTTATGTTAATTCAAAGAAGAAACTACGGGAAGTTGTCCAAGAGGCTCTCTCTAAGAAAAGAGGCAGTTAACGAGGACTGGAGTGTGGAGGAGCCAGCCAGGGACAGAATGTGGGGAAGCTATTCCAGGCAGAGAAGACAGTGTGTGAAAGGCCCAGAACAGTAAAGAACCTGTTGTGTTTAAGGGACAAAAAGAACTTTTGTTCAGCTGGAGAGAAGAGTCTTTGGAGAAGAAGGTCAAGGAATAAGTTGCAGATATAGGCAGCAACAGGTTATACAGGGAATCGAGGTCATGTTATTGAATCTGGACTTTATTCTAGATTCAGTGAACAGTCAGGGAAGTGATAGGATCTGATTATTTTTTTAAATAGTTTACTATGGCTGCTCCATGATGACAGTTTTGAAGGAAAAGTAAGTGATTATGGCTTATTCAGACAAGTTATGATGGTGGCTGGTGCTAGCAAGGGAAAATAGGTGTACACATGTGTGTGTGTGACATAGCTAATGGGTATATATAATATATGTATGCATGTACATACCATACAGGCTTATAGTAAATATAGTAAATACTATAGTAAAAATAGAGTAAATAGGTATGGAGGAGGAAGAGTCAGGACTTGCATAGTCTGGCCTAGAGTCAAGGGAGGAATCAGGCCAAGTTGCACGTTTCTGGTATGAGCAGTGGATGTATGGTGGTGCCATTACAGATACATTTGGGGAGAAAATCAAGAATTTGCTTTTGGACACGTAAGATTTGAGATATCAAGTAGACTGTTGTTTGTATGAATTTGGAGCTCAAAAGGGAAGCTTGAACGGGAGATATAAATTCCTGAGTCATCAACTTGTTGATGCCATTTAAAATAATAGGAATGGATAAGTTTACCTAAGGAGAATTTAGATGGATAGATAGCCTACAACTTAGCCATGAGGTATTCCTATATTTAAAATTAGATTAGAAGTGGGCTTCCCTGGTGGCGCAGTAGTTGAGAGTCCACCTGCCAATGCAGGGGACACGGGTTTGTGCCCCGGTCCAGGAAGATCCCATGTGCCACAGAGCGGCTGGGCCCGTGAACCATAGCCACTGAGCCTGCGTGTCTGGAACCTATGCTCCGCAACGGGAGAGGCACAACAGTGAGAGGCCCGTGTACCGAAAAAAAAAAAAAAATAGCTTAGAAGAGAAAGATCCTTCAAAGGAGACAGAGAAGGAATATCCAACGAGGAAGGAACCAAATTACAAGAATATTAACTGCTGCTGAGAGATCCAGAGCTCTCTGCAACAATGGAAATGGTCTACATCTGCAATGGCCAGTGTGTATCTGATTTTCATACTGCAATACTGTTTCATATTGAATGATGTAGGTCTAAAAGGAAAACAACTGAAAATTGGCCACTGAGTTTGGCAACAGGATGTTATTGTTACCACCGACCAGGGAGTTTACTGTTGCCACTGACCATGCAGGTGGTAAAATGGAGGTGGAAGCCAGTCTAGGGTAGATAGAGAAGGCAAAGAAATGGAAAGAGAAATTTGGGTGACACTTTTGAGATATTGCCTCTGAAGGGGAGAAGATAAATGTTGTAAGAGTGACAGGAATATGAGAGTTCAAGAGAAGGGTGTTTTATTTGGGGGAATGGAAGATGCCATTCATTTATTTATTCATCAGGTATTCCTTTAAGAGCCATGAAATTTCACCACCCTGGCGATGTGGCTGTGAACTCGGCAAGCAAGAGCTCTACTTTCATGAGATTTATAGTCTATTGGGAGAGGGGAGACAATAAACAACAAACAATACATTTACTAACCAAAGGGTAATTATATAGAGTGATAAATGCTATACAGAAACAAAATGAAGTAATAGGAGCAGGAGTGACTGCAAATGGAATGAGGGCTATTTAAATAGGAGGGTCAAGTAGGCCCTTTCCAAGGAGGTTAAATGAGCTGAGACCTGATTTATGAGAAGAAGCTAGCCCTAGGAACTATACCAAAGCATGCCTGCATGCAGCTGGCGATGACCCAATCGAGAGGGGAAGATTGCTAGTGTAGGAAGCATGAGAGAAGGCACAAAGCTGAGGAAGTAAGGGGAAAATGAAGGACTAGCCCCAGGTGGGAGGAAGGGTACTTCTTCAGATGTGAGCTCAGTGGCTTGGATGCCATGAAGAGACAGGAACATGAGAAGGCAGGCAAAAATCACAGGGAATGATGATCTACAGTGGGATGTTTACAGTTATGATTGGGAAGTAGTGTACTCTTGGTAATGATAAGCCCAGAGCATGATGTTGAAGAGGAAAGTTGAGGAAGAGTACTTTGGGTATAGGGTTAGTGGTTGATGGTAAGAAACAGAGAGGCTGGGGTATTGGATGGATGGATCACCCACATGGGTGTTGAAGTCAGCAAGAATGATGACTAGGATCAAAGGAAGAGGAGGAAAATGAAACAGAGCTAATTTTTTTATAATACATGAGATGACCAGATAAATGGTAGCAAAAAGGACAGTGTATCTGCAAGGGGTAAACCCCAAATAAACAGAAGAATTTGCAAGAGAGTGTAGAAGTAAATTTAAAGTGAGAATGGGGAGCAGGGAGGATATTGACCTTACCTCTCTATCCTAAGATAGGCAGGAATTGGAATAAAAATAGTCTCTGCTTGAGAGGACTTTGGGCTAGCTCTGTTCATTCTTCAGTTAATAGCCATTCCCCCATCTTCCTTTTTGCTTAAAAATCCCAGCCATGTATCCAGTACCAGGGGATTAATAAAGATTGGTCTATGATGACAAAGTCATTACCATTCCTCTTGCCAATATTTTTTGTATGACCTTCTTTGTAGCTAAAGGACAGCTATGATATTGTTATGGTCAAAGGACATTCATTCGACAAAATGTATTTTTGAGCACCTGTCTGCATATCAGCCTGGTTCTAGGTGCTGAGGATACAGCCATGGATAAAGCATACAAAAGCCATGCTCTTATGGAGTTTACATTTTAATGAGAAGAGGCAGACAAGAAACAAATAAATACATATTTCAAATCATATTAAGCATCTTTTTAAAAAAGACATGGAGGAGGATACTATATCAGGGAGTTGCTGTATTAGAAGTTGGTCAGATGTAAGTGGAAATCTGCTGGGAGATTTCTGGAGAAGTTGTCTTATGAAAGGTTTATTGTAAGAGGTGGGTTCATCATCATCTTCCCTTTCTCTTTAGTTTTGCTCAGATGTGGATATGATGCCTGGGACTGTGGGCAGACATTGTGTGACTATGGAGCAATAAACATGAGGACAAAATGTCAATATGCTAAGGTTAGCAGAGTGAAAAGATAGAAACAGTGTGAGCATCATTGAGATGTTGTCTCAAACTCAAAAACAGCTTTCTCTAGACTTTTTGCTATGTGAGATAATTAAATGTCTTTATTGTGTAAACCACTGTGAGTCATTCTCCTATTTGCAGCTGAAAGTACCTAACTATTAGAGAGGTATATGGGAAGCAATGTCATCTGGAGAGAACCAAGTTTCAGCTAAGGCAGAAGGCTGAGTAAATGCTTAAAGGGTAAGTTAAGGATTTTTGAAATTACCAATCATAAATCAGGAGCTTAAGGAAGCAGAGTTTAGAATCTGAGAAGGATAGGAAGGTGAGCACTGACTTAGTTTTATATTGTTGTATAATGAAGTACTCCAAAACACAATGGCTTGAACATTAAACATTTATTATCTCTCAGTGTCTGTGGTCCAGAAATTCAGGGCTTTCCGTATGGTTGCAGTCAAAATGTTAGCTGAGCCTGCAGTCATCTGAGGGCTTGACTGGGGCTGGAGGATCTGCTTCCAAGATGACTCATTCACTTGGCTCTTGGCAGAAGACTCAGTCCTCAGCATGCCTGCCTCTCCAGAGAACTCTTTGTCTATCCTCACATGGCAGCTGGCTTCCTCCCAAAGCAAGCGATCCAAGAAGGCAAGATGAAACCTTAATATCTTTCATAATCTAACTTTGAAGTCACACACCATCAGTTTTGCAATGTCCTTTTGTTTATGTGTCAACTCTATTTAGTGTGTGTGTGGCGGGGGAACTACACAAAGGCATGAATCACCAAGAGGTGGTCTTAGGGGCTGTCTATCGGATTCAAATCATGAAATTTACAGAGTAGATAAGGAAGAAATTTGGGATGACCATGGATAATAGGGGAGACTTAGACTTCTGGCGGTGAGTGAGGCAAATTAGGATGTAAGGCATGATGGGATTAGTCCTAATAATCTCTTTGAGGAGACTGGCAATCAGTTCTAATGCTATTATCTTGAATCTGTCATTGAATGAAGTCTTTCAGGCAAGTGTTTTTCCAGGAGGTTCCTAGTAATGAGATCTCCGTGATTAGTGGCTGGTTCCCAGAACATCACTGGATAGTATGGCTGAGTGAGGAGTTTGAAGGTACAAAAATAGAAGAGCAGACTGAAACTTCAGCTCCATTCTAATTCTAGCTGTACCAGCCTCTCTCCCAACTGGAAACTGGAGAGCCATTATTGCCCTTAGTTCTTCCAGCAAACACCCCACATCATCTTCCTTTAATTCCATTCTTTTAAAGCCCATTTTCAAACTCTTACTTCTTTCCTGGCACAACCAGTGTGTTATTCTTCACCACAAAGTCTCCACTACTCAGTAATTTAAAGCAGCTTTTGTCAGAATGACATTAATTATGTCATGATCCATTGAAACCCCTAATGAAAGATATTTTATTGTTGTTGTTGATGTTATTGTTAAGAATGAAATCCAAAGAAACTCCTCTTTTTACAACGAACATGAAAGCCCACTGAATTGAGAAATTCAATAAATAAAGGCAGGGGGATTAAGGACAAGTCAACTTTTCAAAAGGATAAAGTATATAGTTTCCAAAACATTCATTTCTGGGTATAGGCTGAAGACCAATATCTTTGCTTGTAACTTGTTTTAGCAAAATTCCAGCATTTAATTATTAGTTTGGTGAATGACCACACCAGAAAATTTAGTGTAACATGACAGGCCCTGAAGGGAGTAGTCAGTAATTTGAAACACTAACCATGTGTTTTGTCTAAAAAATTAATACCTGTAGCGTGATTGGAGTGGCATGGTTCCACCAATCAAAACGTAGAAAAAACTTCATGGTATTAATAAAGGCAGCTACTGTTCTGGCTTATGGCAAACATAATAGATGCTTTTTGTTAACTATTTGATACGTGAAATTGCTATAGACGGATTATCTAATTTCATCTTCTTGACCACTATTTGAGCTACATAACAACCAAAGGAGCTAATATTTATTAACACCCACTATGTTCCACAAATTTTTACTTGTATCATTTGTCCCACTCAATCCTCATAATAGTATTATTATCCCTGTGTTAAAGGTGAAAAAAACTGAGGGTTGAAAATTTTAACAAATATTGACAAAAAATGATGGAGGCAAGATTCAAATGGATGCTTGTGTAACTCTGGTGCTCATATGCTTAACAGGTATACTACCTAAAAAGAGATAGTAAAACCTAATTCATTCTGACTGAATTTGAGGAAGCAGAATATTATGGACTGGATATGGTTAAAGTCTGAATTCCACATGTTTGAAAAAATTTAGTTCCATTACATCATGTCGTCAGGTAAATCAGGCTTCTTTTTGCAATCTACAGCTCAAAGCTTCCTAACCAATATATTTATCATCTCTATGATGCTGAGAAGGAAAACGGAGCTCAAGAAAACAAGTATTTTCATGTGTTCACCTCCAGTAAATGACGGGGCAGGATTTATACCTAAGTCTGCAGGATCCCAGAGCCTGTGCTTCACTATAACACACCAGCTCCCTTTCTACCTTCTGTAGACTCCATTTGTGTTGGAAAACCCCTTTTTCACTGAGACAGTTGAGGGCCGAATGTCTCCATCTGCATGTGCAGAAGGGGACACAGTGATGAGTAAGGAGTCTTTCTAGGTCTCCCATGACATTTTGCCAGTGTACATACATGGAAAGCTTTCAATTCTTTTTTTCAATGCTAGAGATTAAAATGCCTTGATGACCTGCCATTGCTTATAGGGTAAACTCAAGACTCTTTAACAGTGCCCACAAAGACCTATCAATCTGGCCTTTGTTTTCCTCCTTAGCTTCTTCTTTTGCTACTCAGTCTCATGATGGAGAACCTAAGGCAAACCTTATTTCACTTCCTCTGAGTACATCTTCCTTCCAGCTTCAGAGCATCTACCATTTCTGTCCCCTCAGCTTTGACTACACTTACGCTTCCTCCTCTTTACTGGGATATTCCTTGCTCATCCTCAGGTCATAGCTTGACATCACTTCCTGTCCTCTTTTAAGTGTTCTAATTCTCCTTTAAACTCTCACTTTATCACAGTAGTACCTATTAATACCTCCATGTTCATTATTTAATATCTGTCTTCCTCACTAAATTGCAAGCTCTAGAATGGCAGAGACTCTGTCAATCCTGTTTACCGCTATTTCTTTGACTCCTGGACTAGGGGATTGAATTTAGGAAGGCTCCATAAATATTTGTTGAATGAATGAATGGATGATAAATGAAGAAAATTCTCCACTTCCTGGTTGTATATTGTGTATTGATCATGGTTTGCTTGAATGGGAATCTAGGAGAAGCACTTATATGTGCATTTCCTCACACTTTAAATGTGGTCTATTCTTATTCTCTGCCATGACCCTGTTCCAAACCACCATAACATTTGCCTTGAACTTCTGCAATGCCCACCTTATTAAGCACCTTGCTTTCAATCATGTCACCCACACTTTCACCCCCCAATATACACACAAGTCTACTCCCCACACGACAGCCAAAGTGATATTTTTAAACAATAACCACATCACATCACTTGCTCACTCTTTAGCTTCCTTTTGCAAGTAGAATAAGATCCAGTGTCCTTCAAAGCCCTAGGTAATTTGGCTATGCCTATCTCTCATATGTCACCTCTTACTAGCTTCTCCCTGGTCACGATGTTTCAACGATTTTGGCCTCTTTCCGCTCCTCAAACCCAATCATAAGTCCCTTTGCTCCTGGTGTGTCCTCCACCCCAGACCTTTGCACGGCTGCCTAATTATCCGTAGAGGCCATCACCAAGACCCCATAACTAAAGTATCCCTCACCCCTTACAGTCTCTCTGTCATTACTCTATTTTATTTTCTACATGTCTCCCCTCACTGTCTGAAAATATATATTTATCTATTGGTGTATATAGTTATTGTATGCCTCTACCACTGGAACATAAGCCCCTTGAGGGTATAAATCTTACATCCTGCTATTTATGTGCTTTAATCACTTAGAACAGTGCCTAGAAAACAGAAAGAACTAAATAACTATCTGCCAGATGAATAGATGAATGAGTGCACTCAGCGAGGTGAGTTATTGAACAATCAGATTCAGATTTGGTGAACATGTATTGTGCAATTCAGCAATAACACCATGTTAGGTATGGAAGCTGAAGATATGGTTGGGACCCAATTCTTCCCTTAAACACCCCAGACAGTGTACGAAGCACAGAGCTACAAATGAATATATTCAACATGGTGTAAGTGCTGGAGAAGATGTGTATTTAAGATACATCTGGTGCCAAAAGGTGGTAGCAATCATGTCTCCTTGGAAGAATCAGGAGAGGCTTCCCAAAGGAAGTCTTGAGGGATGAGTAGGTCTTTTCCAAATGATTTTTAGGATGTTCTCATACTTCAGGCAAGGATAAAAGAGTGTCCAAAGAAGTGTAGTGATACAACAACACTGTGCATTGGGGAAACTGATGGGATTTCTGTGGCAGGATCACAAAATATGTGAGTGAGGGAAAATATAAGACTGAGCTGGAGAGGAGCCAAAGCCAACATCTACTCAGCAATGCTTCCTCCTTCTATAAAAGTACCTCTTTCCACTGGGGAAACGCTCTACTCCACATGGTCCTTGTGTGGCCTCTGTCAATTATAGCACCCAGGATTTCTGGCTCTAGTGGAGAGGCTATGATATGTTTCTGGCCATCTTATTTCACCAAACCCTTGCATACAGTGATTTGCCAAGGAACAATCAGGGTTCTTCCCTGATATTTTATTTACAGATACCAGGAGAAAGTAGAAGAGCTGGTGCACATGCCCTCCTGCCCCACTTCTCCCACTTCCCCCACTACAAAGAAGGAAAAGAATGCAAATAACAAAGAGAAACAGAACACAGAGCAAGAGCTTTAGACATCGAAGATCCAGATAGAGAGACAGCATTTGGATTCCTGGAGCCCTTGGAGCCAGCCTTATCTCCTAGACATCCTAGTTATTACGTGAACCAGTACAGTTCTTTTTGTTTTTACCACTTTGGAATGGATTTCTGGCAATTATAGCAAAAAGAGTACTAGAAAGCACATTCTCCTGTTTAGATTAATGAAAACTACATGGAGAAAAGATTACATATTCACTCTTGGGCATGCTAAGTTTGAGATGCTGGGAACACTCCAGCACAGATGTCCAAGGGGCAGTTAAGCACAGGGGCCTGGTATTCAGGAGAGAGGGACTGCCTAGCAATATAGACTTAGAGTGAGTCCAGATTAAGTTGATTGTTACAGCTATGGACCTAGGTAAAATAATTCATGGAAAGCATAGAGAGTAAGAGAAAATAGAAACCACAGAAGGAACCTTGGGGAATTCTCTCTTGAAGGAACATGGGTAGATGAAGAGGAGACCTTCAAGGCTATTGAGACAGAGTCTGAGAGGGAGGAGAATCAGGAAAGAGTAGACTTCCAGAATCTGGAGGTATAAACAATTTCAAAAAGGATGGTGTGGCTAACAATTCTAAATGATGCAGAAGTGGAACATGATAGGGTCTGTATAAAGTCTTCAGCTTTATTTCTTCAAGTAAGTTCTCTATCCCTTTCTCTTTTTGCCTTCTAGAACTCCCATTGGGATAGTCTAGGTGATGCAGCAGTAACAAATTAATCCCCAAACCCCACTGGCTTGAGACAATATAGGTTTATTTCTTATACTCAAGGAGCTGGGGTCACCAAAACTCCCCTATCTTGCAACTGCAGGATATGGAAACTGAGGCATCCCTGGTTACTAGGATGGAGGAAGAGAGAGACTGGCAACCACACATGAGCTTTTCACTGCCTCAGTCTGAGACACACAATGACTTGGCATACCTTTCATTGGCCAGAACTCACCATATGACCCTGTCTACTTAGAAGAAAACTGAGAAATGTAGGGGATACAATGGAATATTGGATTTGGGGAGAACTATTGTCTCTGCCCCAAGGACAAAGAGGTAACTTTTGGGCTTATCTATCAGCAGGCCTTTGGTGATTTTAAAAAGAACAGATTCACGGGGCAACGAGGCTGGAAACCAGCTTGGAATTAGCAGATTAATGGAAGGTGACAATGTTACGTGCTTTATAGATTTCCATATAGTTTACCACGTTTAATCTTAGGACAACCCTGTGAGCCAGGTATTATTGTTGCAACTGTACAAAGGAGGAAATCAAGGTTCAGTAAAAGTCACTTCGTGATTCAACCATTAGTTATTGAGTGATTGCTAAATGCCAGAACTGAAGATTCAATAGCCACGAAACAAGGACACAATCCCGACCTCAGGGAGCTTACAGTCTTATAAGTATGCAGCTAAGTATGAAATCCCAACTCTGGAGCATGCTGCAAACAGAAGTCTAAGAAGCTATATAAGAGCCTAGAAAAAGCCTGGTCCCATGGATGCTGATGTTTCCACAGGGAGGTGACAAGTTAGTGTTCAGAAGGCAGAGTTCGGAGATGAGAGCTGGGAGTGGCACATCTATTCCCCTGACAAAGAGTATGTGCCGGGTGTCGTGGCATGCAAGCAGAGCTTGAGGTGCTGAAAGGCTAGTGTGGCTAGATCATAAGCACCCAGGGGAAAGAAGCATGGTGTAAGACTTGACTTAAAAAGTGATAGGGGACAGAACTGCTCCCATTCCTGTGAGCCAAGTTGAAGATAGTAAAGCCATCTTATTCTTCAGCAGAAGTCTGTTGGCTTGCCTGTCTCTCCAGAAGTGCATTGGCCCAAATAACCCGCCAAAGTCACAGAGCAATGCTAAGACTCTAACCCAAGTGCCCCCTGCTCCAAGCTAGCCCTCCCTTCACTAAACTTCAGCCGCCTCTACAGATAAAACAGCACCCGGTTCAGCTGGAGATGCAGGAGCTATTGTTAGACAAGTTCTGAGTTGGAGGAACCAGGGCAGGTTTTCTTGTCACTGAGTATCCCTCCCACAGAAAATCTCACATGGAATTCATAAATAGATGGCCCCATTTTCTGTGCCATGTGTCATATTTTCTCCCTTCTCCCTGGGGGGAAGGACTCACAGAGCTCTTTAAAAGTCATTTTAGCAGGTTTCAAGGCTTTCTCATTTTCGTTCTCCAATTCTCTCAGAAAATGAAGAGCAGTGTCAAGCTGATTTTACAAGGGCTGCGTTTGGGGACACTTGCTCCATTCACCTGCAGCTCTGAAGGCATTCAAGCTGAGGTATTGACAATCCTGCCATCAGATTCCACTTGGTCTTTCATGAGTTAAAATCAGTCTGATAAAAGCTAGACAGAAGTGCTCAAGGGGCTGGTAGGAGGGAGGAGGTGGCTTTTGCTATTGAGATATTTTTGTTTACATGAACTTTTGAAGTAAACATCATCTTCGTCCTTCCCCTCCCAGCTCCCCTCCCCCAACACTTATGTAAATAAAGTTGAAAAGGAAGGAAAACCCGGTCCTTTGAGTGCAGTGTTGACAGGAGAAGTAACACCAAGACCATATTGTCTCTGGAAAATGAGTTTTTCTATTTATAAAACCCTAATAAGTCAGGAATGTGAGGTGTCCCTTCCCCACCCCTGCACACCCCCAACTTTTGTTTGTGAAAGTTGCTAGTCCCCAGACAGTTGTCCTTTAGAGCAGGGATGCGACTTCTGCCCCTGCCTCCTCCTAGACACTTACCTGGTTTTCTGCTCTAGCTTCTTAATCATACCCATGAATTCAAATATCATTCTAATATGAATTTTACAGAAGACATTTTTCTTTGGCAAGAAGACTTCTGAGAAACAGCTTTGACTCACACACACAGCCATCAAGAAAATAAGTTTTTAAAGGGGTAACTCTTGAACTTGTATTTATTTATTCAAGAATTAAGCCACAAGGGCCTGTGATATGACTGCATTGGTTAATTACAGCGCTTCCCAGTGGAGGGCTCTGAGGTTGGGCTGCTTGTGTTCTGATTCTGAGTATTAGTTATTAGCCGTTTAACAATAGGAATATGAGGAAGTTGCCAAAACTCTGTTTCCTCAGCAGATGGTCTTGGAGGTAAATAAGATAATTCAAGGAAAAAGCTTAGCGCAGTGCCTGGCATGGATTAGCTCTCAGGACTTTGGCTATTAGGGGAGTGATGCAGTCTTCAGAACATATTTTTTTTCCTACCATTTCATTGTCTTTACCAACTTTCCTTTTTAGTCAACATTAATTTTTAGCCAATATTAATTGAGGACCTAGATAAGCTCATTAAGTGAATGAATGAGACTTGGGTCCCAGCCCTCGGTTGCTCCCAGCTAATCTGAGTGCTCGGACGGGTAATCAAAGACCAGATAAGTCAGAAAGAGAAAAACAAGTATCATATAATATCGCTTATATATGGAATCTAGAAAAATGGTACAGATGAACTTATTTGCAAAGCAGAAATAGAGACACAAATGTAGAGAACCAATGTATGGATACCAAAGCGGGTAGCGGGGTGGTGGGATGAAGTGGGAGATTGGGATTGACATTTATACTCTACTATGTATAAAATAGATAACTAATGAGAACCTAATATATAGCACAGGAAACTCTACTCAGTGTTCTGTGGTGACCTAAATGGGAAGGAAATCCAAATAAGAGGGTGTATATGCATACATATAGCTGATTCACTTTGCTGTACAGCCAAAACTAACACAACATTGTAAAGCAACTATACTCCAATAAAAATAAATTAAAAAAAAAACAGAAAGGATGCATTTCTTCCTCTGCCTCTTCCCACTCTCAGAGGAGAGTTCTCTTGGAGCCCTCATGAGCGTCCTGACGTTTCATACACTCTGCCCCCCAAGGCTAAAGCAGCCTCCTGTTCTGCGAGCACCGTGGACAGGTGGTGAGCACATTCCAGGCAAGGATAAGGAGGGTACCCATCGTGAAGCCAGAAAGAACAGTGGGTACAAGGACAGTGACGCCAAGTAGCTGCTGTGCTGTTTTCCCTCCAGCAAGAGAACCACTTGGAAGGCCCGGCCTTGCCCAGCTGTCTCTGAAGTGACTGGGGAAAGGGAAGGGACAGACAGCGGGAGCCTCCTGTCACCAGATTATTTATAGTCCTCTTCCCTCCTGCCGGCCCTGGCCATGCCCTCTGTGCTCAGCTCACTAGATAGAGAGGTGATCCAACAGGGCCAAGCAGTGCTACGGGCAGGAGCTACCTTCCATCCTGCCAGGCAGGACCAGGGCTCTGAAACACCCCGCGCTGGGGACTGTCAAGAGCACAGACCGTGTGTCCCTGTTCCTGTACCTCTAGGGGGAAAGAGCAACAGAACCTCTCTGAATAAGTCCTCTGCGGAGTGTTCCCCCCTGCACCACCCCCACTCCGGTTCTTGGTCCTCCTTACTGCTCTGTGTTTTCTTTTGTTCATATCTCCCGCTACTATTACTTTAAAAATAGAAGAAGGAAGAGGAATGGAACATAACACAGAGCTTGAAGGCTGTTATGTGCAGAACTTTGGGCCAGCTGCCCTGTGGAATCAGACCATAACACCTGAGGCATCTTGTGTGGCCCGGGTCCTGCAGTAAGACACAGAGACACGGGGGAACTCATGCCAGGCTTCACTCTCTCTTTCTCCTTCTCACTCACATACAACACGGGTTTCCAATGAGACAAAGTCTCAGTCACCCTTATTTTATTTTTCCCCCTTCCCTAACCTTGAACTCTCCCACCCAATCCCCCTTGACAGGGTCTCTCCCTCCTGCTCTCAGCAGCTTCCACCCCAAACCTGCTGCTCCATTTTCCTCTTCCAGCATCACCTGACCCCGAGGAACTTGACTCTACATTTCTTTCTAAGCCAGATTCCCAGTTCAGCCCTGAGGCCTTTGTTTCTACCGGGTGTAGGAGCTTCCCACCCCTGAGATCCACCCAGGCTGGCCCGGGAGAGTTTCCCCAGACGTCAGGAGCAGGGCACAGAGCAGTGAGGCATGGTGAGACATAAGTCCAGGTCAGAAAACAGCAGCTAACTGATTTTCATAAATGTGATAAGGAACACACTCAAGGAGGTGGTTAAAGTGTGTTTCCCAAAGTGTGGTCCTTGTGCCACCTGGGTCAGGATCACTAAAGGTACTAGTTAAAGGAACACATTCCTGGACCATATTCCTCAAACTAAGGGATCAGTATCCACATTTCTAATATC
Organism: Phocoena phocoena; assembly: GCF_963924675.1. Lineage (NCBI taxonomy): Eukaryota > Metazoa > Chordata > Mammalia > Artiodactyla > Phocoenidae > Phocoena > Phocoena phocoena. The sequence goes on along the minus strand of NC_089237.1, from coordinate 32,406,376 downwards.
GCACAGTATAGTATTCAGGATTAATAAAATCATGTCTGTAAGCTCCCTAGTATGAGATATGGCACAAAATAGATGCCCAGAAAATGGTAGTCCTTTGTTTCTGTATACTAGAAACAGAAACACACTATATTGAATGATTTCATTCCTTCCTTCATTCAACACATATTTATTGAGCTCCTAGTCTATGGAAGGTACATCATTGATGTAGGGAATACAATGGTTCTTGCAATGGCTGTGGTCCTGACCAGCAATATGGTCTAAGGGGAGATATAAGCAAGTGAAGGGATTATTAACACGGTGTAATTGATGCTGAGCCATAGGGAAAGCAAGGTATTGTGTACAGATAAGGTATCAGAGTGTACCAGGCCAGCAAAAAACAACAGGTGCAAAGACCCAAGGGAAAGAATGGGCATGGCATGTATGGCCAAGGAGATAAAAAGGATTGGAGAAATAGGAGGGGCCAGTTCACAAAAAGCTGAGTAACTCATGCTGTTTATATCTTCCCTTATTCTAAGGGTGTGGGGAGCCACTGATGTGTTTTAGAAAACTTACTCTGATAGCCAGGTGGAGAAGGAACTGACTGTAAAAGCAGAGGCAGGGACCATAGGAAAGAGGCTGATGATCCTGGTAAAAGATGATGGTGGCTGTGGGCATAGAGAAAAACAGATTCCAGACATGTTCAAGAAGCAGAACCTACAGAACCTATGATTGATTGGATTGTGGGGTATGGAAGTAGTATTTTAAGATCAGTCAAGCTGTTTCCCAATAATCAATCAGAGTGAAGGCTCCACATTTTCTCCTTAACTATTGGTTAAGGCTAACCTGTACTTGAAAATGCAGATAGTGTATTTAACAGGTTTAACAAATCAATCACTTTGTTAGCTCAGTTTCTTTGTAGTTAGATCACAGTTTTGGAATTTTGGAGGAGTTATATTAGAATTTTTATTTTTGGCTTTTGGGGCTTGGATTTTCTATCAATATTAATTCCAGATCAAACTTCTTAGAACATCTTCAGATGCAATAATGAACGTTAACCACTTGATGGCCACGTTTCAAAGTCCTTTATCTTACTTCTCCACCTCTGGCAATTTTCTATCTATTCCAATCAATTGTCTCTGGGACTAAATAAATCTGCTCTTTTCTGCTTAATAGAATGTCCATTCTTTCATCCACAAAATATGAGTTTGAAATTGTACTAGATCCATAATAGGTCTTCTCTAAAAAATATTTAATAAACAAATGACCAAATGAATGGATATCAGTGAAAACATGGTTTGCAAATACTTGGGACAGTTTGAAGCTTCACTATGTTCCATACCTTTGAAATTCAGATAATGACTGTTTCGTACCAAATAAAGAAGTATTATAATAGAGAGTTTATAAAATGGTTTGGATGCATAGATAGCAAAATAGCATTATAACATATTAATAGAACCCTTAATAAAAGAAGAAAATCTTTCTTTTCATTCCTTGTTCATATGCAATACTAGTTCTAAAGCTTGCTTATTGTTTTAGTTAAGTGTGTGCATGGTACTTTTTATCACTTAACATTTAACATAAGCATATATGTTTGACAATAGTTTCTACCATGTAAACTCATTATTGAGGAGATAAGCCAGCATGTTTTTGGTCATGTCCTTTCCATCACATATTAAGCCATTTCTGAACTTCATGACAATAAATCATGCTATAAGTAACATTTCCTAGAGACACAGTCCCAGCACATTTAGAACAAAATATGCTTTTCTGAGAGTGAAACATTAAGATGTATAATAGATCTGACTATGGATGTGTCATCATCTTACAGACGACAGTATTTATCTATTGAAAAGGACCAGCTATGGAGGCTTGGAGAAAAAGAAAGTCACATCTAAGCACTATTGATAGAAGAGGTATCCTCAACAATAAGACTTTGGGTAGCTCCAACCTCACTAATAGGGCTACCCCTAAAGTGCAAGTGGACATAAGAGTTTACAGCTAAATTGCCTTTGAATATGCAAGTCCCAATGAGGAAAACATTCAAAACAGAATTTTAGTCTGATAGTAAATATTCAATTTTTCTAGCTCTATGTTTTGATTTCATACTCATCAAGTAAATTTCTGGTTGGAATTTGATTTTCCATGTAGATCTGCCTTCAGGGAAGGAACATGCCCCCCTGCTACATTTTCTAGTATTTTTAGCCCTTCTTCCAGAAATCTCTCATTATATTGCTTCTCATGCAGTTTTCGACAGCAAGAAATATCTAAAAAATAATGTACTTTGAGTTTTTCTGATCACTATGACAGTAATTTCACCCTGTAAATAAATTACTTGACATCATAATTGTATACAACAGTCTCATGAGCTCAGCTAATGTGAGATGAACCTGAGAGATGGATCTGTTTGTGAAATACTAACAAAATCAGGTCTGAACCTGTAAGACTCCGAGTCAGATGCTAGACTATATAAATTCACCAAGATATTCATTATACTCTGTCCCATTTCTGGACACACAGCTTGCCAGCCTTATCTCCTGATGGGTGCACATTAATATGACCACTGGTGTTGGGCATGACTGTGTATAATTTCTAGAGGAACTCTTGTGTTAGTCAGAGGCAGGTTCAAATTTTGAAGAACTTGAAGTTCATACAATTTGAAGGGGGGAGAGTATCTTTTTAAGAAAAATACAAACTTATGAATGCAAAATTAAGTAGGCAATTAAATATTTATTCAGAAATCATGTTACAGGCTTTAAAAATCTGACTAGTAACATGTATATCATGATAATTTAACATCTGTATTAATCAACTGTCTGCTATATCTCTATAATAATTTCTCTTACTTTCTTGGCAGTATGTTTTTTAAACACCTGTTCATATGACAGTGATTTTTTTTTTCCATACAGAGAATGGTAAATATAATTCAGTCCTTCTTCTAGCATGGTTGAATCATTGATACTTTAGAAAAATTTATTTTACCTCACTACTGATTATTGGAAATGTCTCCTTTATAATATGTGTATTCAATGCTATAAATTTCCCTCTCAACACTGCTTTTGCTGCATCCCAAATTTTTAAAAGTTGTATTTTCATTTCCATGTTATGGTTGCTTTTAATAGATACTCTTTTTATTTTGGTTTTCTGATTTCCATTATGTTTTGTGAAGTTTATCCTGTTTGAGATTTGTTACAATTCCTGGATTTGAAGTTTGGTGTTTTAAAAAATTCTGGGAAATTCTTTATTTTCTCTTGAAATACTGCCTTTATCCCATTCTATTCCTGGAATTCTTTTTGGTAAGACCTTTCTTTCTGGAATTCTAATTTAAATATTTGTTTAAATATTGCTTTATCTACTGTCTCTTAACCTCAGATTCACATTTCCCAACATTTATTTCTCAATACTGCATTTTGGATAATTTCTTTATATCTGTATTTTCATTCACTAATTTTCCATTTGGCTGTGTCTAATTTTCTGTTGAGGTTTTAATTTCAATTGCCATGGTTTTAATTTATAAAAGTTCTATTGGTCTCCCTTTCAAATATGTTTGGTTATATTTTAAGTCATTTCTTGTTCATATTTCAAATTCCTCTTTTATTTCTTTAAATGTAGCATTTGTATTCTGTGTCTGATAATTCCAATGTCTAAAATATTTGTGAGCCCAATTCAACTACTATTATTACATCTGCTGACATTTACATAATGCTTTGTCTCTATGTGTCTTTGTGATACTTGCCTGTGAATTGCTCATTTTCCTTGGAACTTATCTGGGGATTTTTAACTTTAAATACTAGACTGAAGTTATGTTTCTCCAGAGAGAAAAAAAATTATATATATATATATATATATATATATATATATATATATATATATATATATATATATATATATATATATATATATATATATTAGCTAATTGCCTGGCAGCACTATCAACCTGTACCAACTCAAATACAGTTACAAACTTGAGGTTTTACATATCACGTAGATATCTTTAATTTGGACCACAAATCTTCTGGCTTGTGGTTGGAAATTCTACAAGGAATGTTTTTTCCTTTCCACTCAGTGCTAAAGTAGAGACCAAAAAGTTTTCTGGCAGTTCTCTTATATTCAACAGGTTTTTTCTCACTTATCTTAACAAAGAAGATGTAGTCTTTTCAGGTGCTAGCTTTTTATGGCAATATTCTACTAGGAAATCTATCTGGCATGGGCCCTGGGTTTTATCTTCTGTTCCCTGCAATCTATATAGTTGTCAGAGTGAAAGCTCCCATTCTCCTGTGTCCAACAGAAGACTTCAGCATAAAAGCTGCCCTTGTTTCTTTCTAACCTTCCAAGTTCCTATTCTCACTTAATTTTTGGTCTTTTCATGTTCCTTCTTATAGTTTCAGATCCATGATGTTCTTTAAAAGCTGTTTGTAGATTTTATCCAGCGTTTCAGTTGTTTAAATCATCTGGCATTGTGCAGAAATGAGTTATAGCAAGCCTGAGACTGCCATCCTTACAAAGTCCTATTTGCAAGACTGTTTAGTTGGTGTCTGGTGGCTACCCATCATTCCTAGACCTGATAAGAGTAGTTCTCTGTGCCTAAAACTATTTGTACAAGAAATGTGGTTTATGTTGAGCAGCTACTTTCTTTCTGGGAGTCTGGAATTTTGGTCTAAGGTATGCAGAGAGAGCCTACATGATCAGCTTCCAAGAAAAACTCAGCACTGAGTCTCTAATGAGCTTCCCTGGTAGACAACATTTCGCAGGTGTAGTCATAACTCATTCTTTGGGGAATTAAGCACTCCACTGGGAGAGGACTCTTGGAAGCTAATTCCTGGTTTCCTCTGGACTTCTTCCCATGCATCTTTCCCCTTGCTGATTTTGCTTTGCATCCTTTCACTGTAATAGGTCTTAGATGTGAGTACAACCATATGCTGAGTCCTTCGAGTCTTCCTAGTGAATCATCAAACCTAGGGGTAGTTTGAGGACTTCCAACACACTCATACTGGCAGAAAATCCCCCAATATACCATCTTTAAAAAGATTGTGCTCCATCTAATGATTGAAAATCACTGTAATCTAGAGATATTAATTTAGAGATAGTACTTATATTATTGGGTTGGCCAAAAAGTTTGTTCGGGTTTTTCCATAACCTCTTACGGAAAAACCCAAACAAACTTTTTGGCCAACCCAATAGTTTGCTAGGGCTGTCATAACAAAATACCATGGCCTCTGCTTTCTCCTACTAGCCTTCTTCTTTACTGTAAATTCAAGGTAAGTTTCCACTTTTTATTTGGCAAAACCAGTATGCTCAACCCTTATGCTGGAACTCATAAATACCACATTTTGTTAACAGAAATTGTATGACAAAAAGTCTTTCCATTATCAAGTAAGTTTGGGAAGTGTTGATAAACGAAGTTGAATGGATTTCTTCAGTGTAGAAATGCTTGGAGCTTTCAGTGCATTAACCTTTAATAAAAAGATATGGCAAGCCATGTTTTCAAAACTTAATTCACCTCAAAATCCTTCTTTGCCTTAGAATATCTATTAATCTAACTTAGGACACTAATGTTCCTGAGGCAAAGTTTAGAAAATGCTGTAATAAAAATTTGCCTCCTGTCTTTTGAAAAGCCTTAGGTGCTTAAGTGTTTTCTTTGCTTGTTTTGTTTATTGGCTTGAGTCATATTTAGCAACTATCTTTCAAGCTACCTCAAAATCATTAGAGCTTTAAATCATACTGAAATGCCCAGAGTTACTTTCAGGAGCAGAAATCCACAGTGCTCTTAAGCTAAAGATTCTCATGCTTAGCAGGAAATAGTTATGTGCCTTCTTGGGGTAACCAGTGATTTGTTCCTGGCAACTTCAATATTCTCATCTCTGGAATGGACCTAGTAAAACTTACTTACCACATGGCAGTGATTTCAAATAAAACCATTTATGTGAACAGATCTTGTAAATTAGTAAGCAACATTCATGTGTAAAAAATAGTAAATCTACAGATCTGCTCTTTCTTAAAACTTGTGAAGAAATGACATATAAATTAGAAATAAGTTCATTGATTATTTAATAATCAATCCTGATGCATGGGAGAAGGTTATTTTGATACCTTCTTGGGATGGAAAGAGGATTTTAGTAGATTTCTTACAAGGTCACCCAAAATGCTCTTGGGAGGATTTACAAATTGCTCACATCTCCCATTATGATTACTGGATCAGAGGTTCCCCAAGGATTTCTTTTCCATTGGTCACATAAAAGGCCAAAGTACTCTGGTGGCTGCACACAAGAGACTCAATTGTCTATATTGCCCTTGATATTTAGTCAGTAGATTACTGCCTTTTCATTCCAAAGAACTTCCCACCATAATTGTCACGGTCTCCTATTTTGGAACATTTTAATTGTCATCTTGGAACACTTTGGAACATTTGGGCCCTCAGATAGTATTTACTAAGTATAAGTCATTCATTTTTCGATTTTATCTATTAACCCTATAACTGCTCATCAGCCATTACTAACAACCCCCCTATTAAAAGCAAATAAACCCAACTTCCAATTTGCTTGGGCAGACTTATCTTGGAGAAATATTCAGTTCCTGTTAGAATTTTTGAAATCTTGAACATTGGCACTTTCAGGAACTCCTCCTGTTTGTTTGAGGACACAGGCTCAAACAACTCTCCATGGTCTGTGAGTTGGTGAAGAGTAACCATGGCGTCAAGGAGGAGTACGAGTTAAACAGTGGACAAATAAATGAATGGGACTCTCTACCATAATTCATGCTTGATATATGCTATGTTGGCAGCATTCATCTTATGCTCTGGATCCATTCATTTTGACCATAGATGGAATGCATATCCAGGGTTGTACTCAAACCCACTGTAGGAGATAAAGACAGGCCTCTTGAAGCAAGAGCAAAGCAGGCTAATTCCATGGCTGGGTCCCAGATGTCAGAGCTAGAAAGAGCACATGCCTGGAAGGAGAGTAGGCAGGACTAAAATCACCAGTGAAGCCTACCTGCCATCAAGTTCAAAGTGTGTGTGCAGATATAAGATAGGTAACAAAGCCAAAATGTCAAGAGCCAGACACAAACAGGAAGAAAGAAATGAAATGATAAAACCCAGAACATTTTCAGATAACAGCAAAACGTCACTTTTGTTGAACGCCAGTGATATGGTGGATGGGAAATCTGACCAGTTTTAAGACTGAGAGCCAGGGCCAAACAACAGGTATGTTTACCTGTCCATACCTCTTTCCCTGTGATGTACCTGCTCAGGGAGTGATGCTGGATTTGCTTAAAGTACAGTAACTTCCCACGAATGCCTTCCTCTATCAGTTAATACTCACTCCAGTCTCAGAATCGTACCCTATGGAAACAGCCACACACAGTGTTAAACCAAAAAGCCACAGGGTTGCATTGCCCCCACCCCTCTCCAAACATGAAATATGAGCAGGCTTCTATGCTTAAATACAAAACACTATTATTAACTTGTTCTCTCATATGAAAAGAGGAAATGGTTTGAGACGGATCTGATTCAAGAGGCAGCTGAATACAAGATGGTAGGAAGGCTTGCAGGAAACACTGATGTGAAATTCAGTTGAAAAGCCCCTAAAGCTCTGATTTTTCTGATCTAGTATTTATTTGAGCCAAAGGATTAAAGCCAGCAAACAGTGTAAACTCGATCATCTCCAGCACCTCACATTTCATGTTTGTGTAGTAGCTCAATGAATGCTCTTACCTGTGTCATCATGTTTGGATTTGTAGGCAGCCCTGTGAAATAGACAGGGAAGGGATTAGTTACCACATCATGTGATGACCACAGCAAGAACGAGGAGCTGGCTATAAAGGTTTGTGAGTTCATATATCTCATTTCTCAGCAGCAGAGCTCCCCTTCCTTGTCTGGAGTGTCAGAGGGAAAAGTTGGCATCAATTCTTGGCCCTCTACTTCCCACAGCAATCTCCATCCTCATCTCAGCCCCAGTGCAGCTGTCTGCTGTGCTCCTCTCCCACAGCTGGAATTTGTTCAGCCCTTCTCAGAGATGATGGGAGTCAGAATGGATCAGTGGTGTCAGGACACCCCTGGCCATAAGTGGGGGACAAACCCGTCTGAATACCCTGTGAGAAAGCTCAGCTGCTACCTGATGTCTGTTCTGCAGGGCCCACAGGTGCTGTGCATTCTTGTACCCCTCTCCCATCCTGGGCCCTGGCCCTCAAAGGGGTTCCATCTAATATCTTCAAGAGATGCCAGCTGCCCGGGATTTGCTCCATGCTTGGTTAGTCCCCAGATCTCTGGGGTATGGGGTTTTACTGCTGTTCTCTGATTCCCAAGTTCTGTAGAATGTATGGAGACCTTCAACTCAGTGCCTAGCATTGGCCCTGGGTCTGTGTATCCTTGCTAGGTCAAAGTCCCCACAAGATGGAGAGCTCTTTGGACTTTCAATGCTCATTGTCCCAGAACAGAACTACTCTGCCACCATTCATATTTGGTCTTGAATTACCAGCCCCTCCTCTGGAGAGACAGGATAGAGCCTTGTTCCTGCTCCCCACATTTCTATTAGCTCTTGCCCCATCCTAAACTTGGTCTTCCCTTTATTCCTTCATGTTTTTCAAACTTGAGAATTGTTTCGATCCATTTGAAATTGAAAGGGTTTTCACTGATCCTCTATAATGCCTTAAATGATTTCAGTATTAAAATGAGTATAAGGTTTTAAAATACTAATTTATGTTCCTTATCAATAAGCTAATCTCTCTCCCTTGAATGTCACCTGCCACTAATACTTTATTGGAAGGTTAGGGTAGGGAAGGAGGAGGATATGATGTAGGAGAAAAAGAAGAAAAACCCAAGGCTAGTCTCTTCTGGCTTTAGCAATGCTTGCAGATGACACAGACAGATAAGAAGGGGAAAAAAACAAAACCATCACCACTAACAAAACCCAGTCTATTCAGCCCCAAGAGGTTGTGGGAAGAAGGGAAAGGCCAGGGAGGAGTGGGGATGGGGAGGATATAGCCACATTTAATATTTTGGAGTTCAAATATTAAATGTGGCTATATCCTCCCCACCCCCACTCCTCCCTGGCCTTTCAGGCTGCCCTACACCAACTTGGGGTGAGTAAATCAAAGGTAACTTGGTTTGAAATGAGCAGTGGTTCTCAAAGTGTAGTCACCAGACCAGCAGCATCACTTGGAAACTTGTTAGAAATGTAAATTCTTGAGCCCCACGACAGACCTGCTGTAGTCATTGTGTTTATAGCTCATATATAACTATAAATGCAAAACAAATTTTAAAAATTCAAATTAAAAACATTAACAGAATGTGGTAGATACTGTTTTGCTTGGTTCAACCATCATTCTTCTCTGTTATCATAACTGTGAAATCTTTGTTAACAATCTTAGAAGTTCATGATTTTAACAAAGTTCAGTATCAATTTTTAGAAATCTACCCTATCCCAAGGTCATGAAAATGTCCTACTCTCTCATCTAGAAACTTTACTGTTTTACTTACAATTAGATCTTCAATTCATCTGGAATCTATTTTTGTACATGAGAAAGGGACTGAGTTTTATTTTTTTCTCCTCTGGATATCCAATTGACAGCACACTGTTTGTTGACTAGTCTTTTTTTTTTTTCAGTGAGCAACATAAGTTTTATTAGTGTTGAGCAGAAAAACTATAGTATGGAAATACAATAATACAATATCTATCTGATATTTTTATTTCAATAAACTAAAATTGATATACATATAAAATAATGAACACACACGTATACACACGCATACACATATTTCTTAACTAGATTTATCCAGAGGGAAAGAAGAGCAGATTTCCAAATTTGGAACCCGGAGAATTTAGATCCTTATGCAGTGATGGTATGACCTAGAATTCTTTTTCTTCTGTTTAAGAATCTTTGGGTTCATTCAAATTTGAAAAGGCCAGAATAAAATGGAGTTTATTGATTTATGATAAATCTTAGCAGCAAAGTTCATTTTTGTAAGGACAAAAAAAGGACCCCTAAGAGGAAAGTATTTTCAGATGCTGAGCAATCAGCAATTTAAGCAAAATCTGTCAAAACCAGATGTTGTTTTAACAATCCATCCTAAATAGACTTGTTCTGTATTCCTATCTCTGGTTTCAAAATAACAGTACAACTGAAACAGTGTAGTCTTCTATAAAGGGTAGACTCCCTTTCTTGTAGCATGAAAACAAAGTGAGGGAGGTGAAATAATTTGATTCTATTTTCAATAAACTGAATTTAAGTAAATTCATTTATTATTAATATCCAACATAATTATTATGGTTACTTCAAGGGACATAAACAAACAAAGTATATTTTTTTTTTTTTTTTTTTGCGGTACGTGGGCCTCTCACTGTTGTGGCCTCTCCCGTTGCGGAGCACAGGCTCCGGACGCGCAGGCTCAGCGGCCATGGCTCACGGGCCCAGCCGCTCCGCGGCATGTGGGATCGTCCCAGACCGGGGCACAAACCCGTGTCCCCTGCATCGGCAGGCAGACTCTCAACCACTGCGCCACCAGGGAAGCCCCAAAGTATATTTTTAAATTCCATTTCTAAAAGACGTTTTGGAGGGCGAATCTTCTTTATTATGTTTGAAAACTGGCTATTATTTTAGTTTTATGTTTAAAAAGTCTGAACCCCTTATAAATTCTTCAAAACAGATTCTAGTCTGTACTGATTATGTCACACAACAAAGCTTAAGCAAATTTGAACAATGTAAAAATTCTGTTAGTAACCAAAGAAAAAGAATACAAGAGAACAGCTTTTTATATTCAAAGCAGACACCTGACTAGTTACCTTTTACTGATGTAGAAATTATCTTGAAGGAAATGAACATCATAGTATTGGCCAGGTTAGTTGAGAATTAATTTTGAAATTGAAGAAAACCAAAGTAGAGAGGGCAGTGATGCTCAGAAAAGATCCAGCAGTCTCTTGTTAGAAGATCAAGGCAGGGAAGTGTTGGAAGTGACAGTGCTCCTTGGAATGGTAGAGTAGGCTAACTTAACAAGGGACTTTTACACTTCAAGGGAGGGGCAGTGAGTAGAATCCTGCCAAGCAGGTTGGTAATTAAACTTAACAGCAAGTCACGAATATAGTTCTCTCTTTCCCAGGCTATGGACAGAGACATGATGCCTAAGAGGCTTACAACAAGCATAGTGCTAAAATAAATCCAACTTTCTAGAACAATAATCACAGAGAATTAGGAAGAAATTTAGCTTTTTGTACAGGCTCAATGCACAGAATTTAAAACCATGATTAGGTTTTTTGAAGTAGAAAAAATTGTAATAGCTTCTTTGTAATGTCTGAATTTTTTTTTATCTGTGTCTGTTAGAGAAGTATTATTCCAAATGATATTTCTATATTACCAATTTTAGCTATTTGTTATCCTATAAGTTATCCTCCTACAATTTAATGAACACTTTGTCATTATGAAACAAGGCCAGTATTACTATCATTTGTGAAATTTAGTTGGTTTTATCTGTCTCCCAAGTACAGCTTTTAACTCTTACTAGACTCACTCTTTTTTTTTTTACATATTTATTGGAGTGTAATTGCTTTACGATGGTGTGTTAGTTTCTGCTTTATAACAACGTGAATCAGTTATACATATAAATATGTTCCCATATCTCCTCCCTCTTACATCTCCCTCCCTCCCACCCTCCCTATCCCACCCATCCAGGTGGTCACAAACCACCGAGCTGATCTCCCTGTGCTATGCGGCTGCTTCCCACTAGCTACCTATATTACGTTTGGTAGTGTATATAGGTCCATGTCACTCTCTCGCTTTATCACAGCTTACCCTTCCCCATCCCCATATCCTCAAGTTCATTCTCTAGTAGATCTGTGTCTTATTCCTGTCTTACCCCGAGGTTCTTCATAACATTTTTCTTTCTTAAATTCCATATATATATGTTAGCATACGGTATTTGTCTTTCTCTTTCTGACTTACTTCACTCTGTATGACAGACTCTAGGTCCATCCACCTCATTACAAATATCTCAATTTCGTTTCTTTTTATGGCTGAGTAATATTCCATTGTATATATGTGCCACATCTTTTTTATCCATTCATCCGATGATGTACACTTAGGTTGGTACCAACTCATGGCTATTGTAAATAGACCTGCAATGAACATTTTGGTACATGACTCTTTTTGAATTATGGTTTTCTCCGGGTATATGCCCAGTAGTGGTATTGCTGGGTCATATGGTAGTTCTATTTGTAGTTTTTTAAGGAACCTCCATACTGTTCTCCATAGTGGCTGTACCAGTTCCCATTCCCACCAGCAAGAGTGTTCCCTTTTCTCCACACCCTCTGCAGCATTTATTGTTTCTAGATTTTTTGATGATGGCCATTCTGACCGGTGTGAGATGATATCTCATTGTAGTTTTGATTTGCATTTCTCTAATGATTAATGATGTTGAGCATTCTCTCGTGTGTTTGTTGGCAGTCTGTATATCTTCTTTGGAGAAATGTCTATTTAGGTCTTCTGCCCATTTTTGGATTGAGTTGTTTGGTTTTTTGTTATTGAGCTGCATGAACTACTTGTAAATTTTGGAGATTAACGTTTTGTCAGTTGCTTCATTGGAAAATATTTTCTCCCATTCTGAGGGTTGCCTTTTGGTCTTGTTTATGGTTTCCTTTGCTGTGCAAAAGCTTTGAAGTTTCATTAGGTCCCATTTGTTTACTTTTATTTTTATTTCCACTTCTCTAGAAAGTGGGTCAAAAAGGATCTTGCTGTGATTTATGTCATAGAGTGTTCTGCCTATGTTTTCCTCTAAGAGTTTGACAGTTTCTGGCCTTACATTTAGGTCTTTAATCCATTTTGAGCTTATTTTTGTGTATGGTGTTAGGGAGTGATCTAATCTCATACTTTTACATGTACCTGTCCAGTTTTCCCAGCACCACTTATTGAAGAGGCTGTCCTTTCTCCACTGTACATTCCTGCCTCCTTTATCAAAGATAAGGTGACCATACGTGTGTGGGTTTATCTCTGGGCTTTCTATCCTGTTCCATTAATTGATATTTCTGTTTTTGTGTCAGTACCATACTGTCTTGATTACTGTAGCTTTGTAGTATAGTCTGAAATCAGGGAATCTGATTCCTCCAGCTCCATTTTTCGTTCTCAAGATTGCTTTGGCTCTTCGGGGTCTTTTGTGTTTCCACACAAATTGTGAAATTTTTTCTTCTAGTTCTGTGAAAAATACCAGTGGTAGTTTGATAGGGATTGCATTGAATCTGTAGATTGCTTTGGGTAGTAGAGTCATTTTCACAATGTTGATTCTTCTAATCCAAGAACATGGTATATCTCTCTATCTATTTGTATCATCTTTAATTTCTTTCATCAGTGTCTTATAGTTTTCTGCATACAGGTCTTTTGTCTCCTTAGGTAGGTTTATTCCTAGATATTTTATTCTTTTTGTTGCAATGGTAAATGGGAGTGTTTTCTTGATTTCACTTTCAGATTTTTCATCATTAGTGTATAGGAATGCCAGAGATTTCTATGCATTAATTTTGTATCCTGCAACTTTACCAAATTCATTGATAAGCTCTAGTAGTTTTCTCGTAGTATCTTTAGGATCTTCTATGTATATTATCATGTCATCTGCAAACAGTGACAGCTTTCCTTCTTCTTTTCTGATTTGGATTCCTTTTATTTCCTTTTCTTCTCTGATTGCTGTGGTTAAAACTTTCAAAACTATGTTGAATAAGAGTGGTGAGGGCTTCCCTGTTGGTGCAGTGGTTGAGAGTCCGCCTGTCGATGCAGGGGTACAGGTTCTTGCCTTGGTCTGGGAAGATCCTACATGCCGCGGAGCTGTTGGGCGTGTGAGCCATGGCCGCTGAGCCTGCACGTCCGGAGCCTGTGCTCTGCAATGGGAGAGGCCACAACAGTGAGAGGCCCACGTAATGCAAAAAAAAAAAAAAATAAAAAGAGTGGTGAGAGTGGGCAACCTTGTCTTGCTCCTGATCTTAGTGGAAATGCTTTCAGTTTTTCACCATTGAGGATGATGTTGGCTGTGGGTTTGTCATATATGGCCTTTATTATGTTGAGGAAAGTTCCCTCTATGCCTACTTTATGCAGGGTTTTTATCATAACTGGGGTGTTGAATTTTGTCGAAAGCTTTCTCTGTATCTATTGAGATGATCATATGGTTTTTCTCCTTCAATTTGTTAATATGGTGTATCACGTTGATTGATTTGCGTATATTGAAGAATCCTTGCATCCCTGGCATAAACCCCACTTGATCATGGTGTATGATCCTTTTAATGTGCTGTTGGATTCTGTTTGCTAGTATTTTGTTGAGGATTTTTGCATCTATGTTCATCAGTGATATTGTCCTGTAGTTTTCTTTCTTTGCGACATCCTTGTCTGGTTTTGGTACAAGGTTGATGGTGGCCTCGTAGGATGAGTTGGGGAGTGTTCCTCCCTCTGCTATATTTTGGAAGAGTTTGAGAAGGATAGGTGTTAGCTCTTCTCTAAATGTTTGATAGAATTCGCCTGTGAAGCCATCTGGTCCTGGGCTTTTGTTTGTTGGAAGATTTTTAATCACAGTTTCAATTTCAATGCTTGTGATTGGTCAGTTCATATTTTTTATTTCTTCCTGATTCAGTCTTGGCAGGTTGTGCATTTCTAAGAATTTGTCCATTTCTTCCAGGTTGTCTTTTTTTTTTTTTTTTTTTTTTTGTGGTACGTGGGCTTCTCAGTGTTGTGGCCTCTTCTGCTGCAGATCACAGGCTCCGGATGCACAGGCTCGGCGGCCATGGCTCATGGGACCAGCCGCTCCATGGTATGTGGGATCTTCCCAGACCGGGGCACGAACCCGTGTCCCCTGCATCAGCAGGTGAACTCTCAACCACTGCACCACCAGGGAAGCCCCAGGTTGTCCATTTTATTGGCATAGAGTTGCTTGTAGTAATCTCTCATGATCTTTTGTATTTCTGCAGTTCAGTTGTTACTTCTCCTTTTTCATTTCTAATTCTATTGATTTGAGTCTTCTCCCTTTTTTTCTTGATGAGTCTGGCTAATGCTTTATCAAGTTTGTTTATCTTCTCAAAGAACTAGCTTTTAGTTTTATTGATCTTTGCTATCGTTTTTTTCATTTCTTTTCATTTATTTCTGATCTGATCTTTAGGATTTCTTTCCTCCTGCTAACTATGGCGTTTTTTGTTCTTCTTTCTCTAATTGCTTTAGGTGCAAGGTTAGGTTGTTTATTCGAGATGTTTCTTAAGGTAGGATTGTATTGCTATAAACTTCCCTCTTAGAAATGCTTTTGCTGCATCCCATAGGTTTTGGGTTGTCGTGTCTCCATTGTCATTTGTTTCTAGGTATTTTTTGATTTCCTCTTTGATATCTTCAGTGATCACTTCGTTATTAAGTAGTGTATTGTTTAGCCTCCATGTGTTTGTATTTTTTACAGATCTTTTCCTGTAATTGATATCTAGTCTCATAGCATTGTGTTCGGAAAAGATACTTGATACAATTTCAATTTTCTTAAATTTACCAGGGCTTGATTTGTGACCCAAGATATGATCTATCCTGAAGAATGTTCCATAGCACTTGAGAAAAATGTGTATTCTGTTGCTTTTGGATGGAATGTCCTATAAATATCAATTAAGTCCATCTTGTTTAATGTAACATTTAAAGCTTGTGTGTCCTTATTTATTTTCATGTTGGATGATCTGTCCATTGGTGAAAGTGGGGTGTTAATATCCCCTACTATGAATGTGTTACTGTCGATTTCCCCTTTTATGGCTGTTAGTATTTGCCTTTTGTATTGAGGTGCTCCTATGTTGGGTGCATAAATATTTACAATTGTTATATCTTCTTCTTGGATCGATCCCTTGATCATTGTATAGTGTCCTTCTTTGTGTCTTGTAATAGTCTTTCTTTTAAAGTCTATTTTGTCTGATATGAGAATTGCTACTCCAGGTTTCTTTTGGTTTCCGTTTGCATGGACTATCTTTTTCCATCCCCTCACTTTCAGTCTGTATGTGTCCCTAGGTCTGGAGTGGGTCTCTTGTAGACAGCATATATATGGATCTTGTTTTTGTATCCATTCAGCCCATCTGTGTTTTTGGTGGGAGCATTTAATCCATTTACATTTAAGGTAATTATTGATATGTATGTTCCTATTCCCATTTTCTTAATTGCTTTGGGTTTGTTATTGTAGGTCTTTTCCTTCTCTTGTGTTTCTTGCCTACAGAAGTTCCTTAGCATTTGTTGTAAAGCTGGTTTGGTGGTGCTGAACTCTCTCAGCTTTTGCTTCTCTGTAAAGGTTTTAATTTCTCCATCAAATCTGAATGAGATCCTTGCTGGGTAGAGGAATCTTGCTTGTAGGTTTTTCTCCTTCATCACTTTAAATATGTCTTGCCGGTCCCTTCTGGCTTTCAGAGTTTATGCTGAAAGATCAGCTGTTAACCTTATGGTGATTCCCTTGTGTGTTATTTGTTGTTTTTCACTTGCTGCTTTTAATATGTTTTCTTTGTATTTAATTTTTGACAGTTTGATTAATATGTGTCTTGGCGTGTTTCTCCTTGGATTTATCCTGTATGGGACTCTCTGTGCTTCTTGGACTTGATTAAGTATTTCCTTTCCCATATTAGGGAAGTTTTCAACTATAATCTCTTCAAATATTTTCTCAGTCCCTTTCTTTTTCTGTTCTTATTATGGAACCCCTATAATTCGAATGTTGGTGTGTTTAATATTGTCCCAATGGTCTCTGAGACTGTCCTCTGTTGTTTTCATTCTTTTTTCTTTATTCTGCTCTGCAGTAGTTATTTCCACTGTTTTATCTTCCAGGTCACTTATCCGCTCTTCTGCCTCAGTTATTCTGCTACTGATCCCATCTAGAGTATTTTTAATTTCATTTATTGTGATGTTCATCATTGCTTTTTTCATCTTTAGTTCTTCTAGGTCCTTGTTAAATGTTTCTTGCATATACTTTATTCTATTTCCAAGATTTTGGATCATCTTTACTATCATTATTCTGAATTCTTTTTCAGGTAGACTGCCTATTTCCCCTTCGTTTGTTAGGTCTGGTGGGTTTTTATCTTGCTCCTTCATCTGCTGTGTGTTTTTTTGTCTTCTCATTTTGCTTATCTTACTGTGTTTGGGGTCTCGTTTTTGCAGGCTGCAGGTTCATAGTTCCCATTGTTTTTGGTGTCTGTGCCCAGTGACTAAGGTTGGTTCAGTGGGTTGAGTAGGCTTCCTGGTGGAGGGAACTAGTGCCTGTGCTCTGGTGGATGAGGCTGGATCTTGTCTTTCTCGTGGGCAGGTCCACGTCTGGTGGTGTGTTTTGGGGTGTCTGTAGACTTATTATGATTTTAGGCAGGCTCTCTGCTAATGGGTGGTGTTGTGTTCCTGTCTTGCTAATTGTTTGGCATAGGATGTCCAGCACTGTAGCTTGCTGGTCATTGAGTGAAGCTGGGTGCTGGTGTTGAGATGGAGATCTCTGGAAGTTTTTCGCCGTTTGATGTTATGTGGATCTGGAAGGGCTCTTGTGGACCAGTGTCCTGAAGTTAGCTCTCCCACCTCAGAGGCACTGCACTGACTCCTTGCTGGAGCACCAAGAGCCTTTCATCCACACGGCTCAGAATAAAAGGGAGAAAAAGAAGAAAGAAAGAAAGAAAGAAAGAAAGAAAGAAAGAAAGAAAGAAAGAAAGAAAGAAAGAAAGAAAGAGAGAGAAAGAAAGAAAGAAAGGAAGGAAGGAAGGAAGGAAGGAAGGAAGAAAGAAAGAAAGAAAGAAAGAAAGAAAGAAAGAAAGAAGGTAAAACAAAATAAAATAAAGTTATTAAAATAAAAAATAATTATTAAGAAAAAAAAATTTTTTTAAAGAAAAAAAAAAACGGACGGATAGAACCCTAGGACAAATGGTGAAAGCAAACCTATACAGACAAACTCTCACACAGAAGCATACACATACACACTCACAAAAAGAGGAAAAGGGGTAAAAGTTATAAATCTTGCTCTCATAGTCCACCTCCTCAATTTGGGATGACTCGTTGTCTATTCAGGTGTTCCACACATGCAGGGTACATCAAGTTGTTTGTGGAGCTTTAATCTGCTGCTTCTGAGGCTGCTGAGAGAGATTTCCCTTTCTCTTCTTTGTTCTCACAGCTCCCGGGGCTCAGCTTTGGATTTGGCCCCGCCTCTGCGTGTAAGTCGCCTGAGGGCATCTGTTCTTTGCTTAGACAGGACGGGGTTAAAGGAGCCGCTGATTCGGGGGCTCTTGCTCACTCAGGTCACGGGGGAGGGAGGGGTACGGATGCGGGGCGAGCCTGCGGCGGCAGAAGCCGGTAGGATGTCACACCAGCCTGAGGCGCGCCGTGCATTCTCCCAGGGAAGTTGTTCCTGGATCCCGGGAGCCTGGCAGTGGCGGGCTGCACAGGCTCCCTGGAAGCGGGGTGTGGATAGTAACCTGTGCTGGCCCACAGGCTGCTTGGTGGCAGCAGCAGCAGCCTTAGCGTCTCATGCCCGTCTCTGGGGTCTGCGCAGTTAGCCTCGGCTCGCGCCCGTCTCTGAAGCTCCTTTAAGCAGCGCTCTTAATCCCCTCTCCTCACACACCAGGAAACAAAGAGGGAAGAAAAAGTCTCTTGCCTCTTTGGCAGGTCCAGACTTTTCCCCGGGCTCCCTCCCGGGTAGCTGTGGTGCCCTAACCCCCTGCAGGCTGTGTTCACGCTGCCAACCCCAGTCCTCTCCCTGCACTCCGACCGAAGCCCCAGCCTCAGCTCGCAGCCCCGCCCGCCCCGGCGGGTGAGCAGACAAGCCTCTCGGGTTGGTGAGTGCCGGTCGGCACTGATCGTCTGTGCAGGAATCTCCCCGCTTTGCCCTCCGCACCCGTCGCTGTGCACTACTCCGCGGTCCCGAAGCTCCCCCCTCCGCCTCCCGCAGTCTCCGCCCGCGGAGGGGCTTCCTAGTGTGTGGAAACTTTTCTTTCTTCACAGCTCCCTCCCACTGGTGCAGGTGCTGTCCTTATTCTTTTGTCTCTGTTTTTCCTTTTTTCTCTTGCCCTACCCAGGTACGTGGGGAGCTTCTTGCCTTTTGGGAGGTCTGAGGTCTTCTGCCAGCGTTCAGTAGGTGTTCTGTCGGAGTTGTTCCATGTGTAGATGTATTTCTGGTGTATCTCCAGTGTTTGTGCAGATGCAGGATCTGAATTTGCCAGCTTCCTTGTCAAACATTATTTGCTCCAAGAAGTGCTGCTAGTGTTAGAGGGTCTCCTGCAGAGGCGGGGCATGGCTGTGGCTCACCATGGGGACAAGAACACTGGGAGCAGAAGTTCTGGGAAGTACTCCTTGGTGTGAGCCTTCCCTGAGTCTGCCATTAGCCCCACCAAAGAGCTGAAGAGTCTATTTTTGTCCCCACTTCTCGGCAGCACCATTTTTGTCATCAATTGACTGTTAATATATGTGTGGTTCTATTTGTGAGGTCTCTTTATTGTTCCACTGGGTTAATTGTCACTCTTGCACTAGTATGTACTGTCTTAATTGTTGTGATTTTGCAATAAATCTTGATATCAGGTACAGTAACTCTGCTTTTTAAAAAATTATTCTTCTTCAACATTGTCTTGACTACTCTTGGCCCTTTGGATCTCCATATGAAAATTACAGTCACCTTGTCAATTGCCACCAAAAAGTATTTTCTTGGCTATTCTTAGGCCTTTTTATTTCTAAGAGAATTTTTAGGAGTAGCTTGTCAAAAACAAACAAAAAGCAATAACAAAATCTCTTGGGATTTCTCTTGGGATTTCAACTGAGATTGCACTTAGTCTATAGATCGATTTGTGTAGAATTGATGTCATTACAATATTAAATATTCCAATCCATGAAAATGGTATATCCCTTCTTTATTTATGTCTCCTTCATCTTCTCCAAACAAAAACAAAAACCTGGCATTCTGTATAGAGTTCTTACTCATCTTTTTTTAGATTTACACCTAGTATTTGATCTTGTTAATACTTAATCATGAATAAAGTAACACTTTGGACTTCATTGTTATATAAAAATACAGCTAATTTTTGCATATTGACAATGTATCTAAAGTTCATTAATTCATTCTAATAGTTGGTGATTCTTTTGTATGTACATACATAATCAGGACATCTGCAGATAATCACTATTTAGTTTATTTTCTGATTCTATTACATTTATTCTCTTGGCTTTCTTAGCTGTCTAGGACTTTCAATACAGTATTAAGGAGAAGAGTAAATTCCTTTGTCGTGTTCAGCATCTCAGAGGGCAAGCTTTTGTTACATCTCCTTTTAGTATATAGTAGATTACTGTGGATATTCTTTGTCAGACTAAAGATCTTTCCCTTTATTCTTAGTCCACTAAAAGTATCATGAATGGATGTTGAATTTTATTGTTTTAAAATGATCATATATTGACTTTTTTCTTTATTTTTTTATGTCTGGTTTCTTTTACATAATACTTTGGAGATGCATTCATTTATTGGTTACATGTTATCAGTGCTATTTTGCTGAGAAGTGTGCACTATGCATACATAGTTCTTTATTGATTCTCCTATTGATGGGCATCTGAACTATTTCTAGTTTGGGGTTATTATGAACAAAGCATCTATGGATCCTTGTGCAAGACTTTTTGTGAACCTATGTTTTAGTTTTTCTTAGATGAATACCTTGGATTGAAAATTTTCCTTTTCCTTTCAAACCTTTTTATCCTTATATTTAAGGTATTTCTCTTGTAAACCCCATAAAAGCGGTTCTATTTTTTTCGTTCAGTCTGTTCATATTTGTCTTTTAATTGGAAACTTAGTTCAAAACGAATGTAATTACAGATATATTTGAGTTTAAATTTATCATCTTTCTATGTGTTGCACCTCATCTCTTTGGATTTTTCTCTGCTTTCTTACCCACTCATGGATTTATTTTTTTAATTTTTATTTCGTCTGCTCTCCAATTTAGCTTGCAATCTTTTCTTTCTTTTACTGTTCTTTTAGTGTTTACCTTCAAGATCACAACATATGGTTTTAATTTGTTAATATCTAATATGAATTAATACTACTTTCCAGACAATACAGGAACTTTAAACAAACTAATCCCATTTTCCCTTGCCCCTTCCAACTTATGTGTTTTTATTGCCATGTGTTTAGATTCTGTTTGTTTATAATTCTGTCATGTGTGTTACTATTGTTTTACACAGTAAGTTTTCACTCACATATTTGCCTTTTCTATTGTTCTTCCTACTTTTTGCATTTCTATGCCTCTATCTGGAATCCTTTTCCTGCTCTCTGAAGAACTTTATTATTTCCTGTAGTGGGATCTGCTGATGGTCAATGTCAGGCAGTTATTTTCTTTTCACTCATGGCACTTATCACTCTACAATCTTTAGGCTTCTGTTTTTTGTTCTGTTGAGTCAGCTGCCAGTTTTATTTTATTGATTTGAAGGAAATATTTCTTTTTTTTCTGGTGGTTTTAATCTTTTTTTTCTGTTTTTATATTTCAACAGTTTTATTATGATCAATGTAGATTTATTTTATTTGTATTTATTCTGCTTGGGATTCATAGTACTTAATTGAATCAGTGGCTTGATGCTTCTATAATTTCAGAAATCTCAGCCATCGTCTCTTCAAATATTGCTTCTTTCCATTGTCTCTCTTCCTTCTTTTTGGGGTTCCAGTTACACTTATGTTAGACTTTTACACCATGACCATAGATCTCTTGTGCTGGTTTCTAAAAAAATTTTGGTAGTTTTTATCATTTTCTCTCTATATACTTTAATCTCTATCTTTTCTTCTGATCTATCTTAAGTTTTACTAATTAGAAATCATCTCTAGCTACAAAACACCGCTCAAACCTACAAGTCAATGTACCAACATATTTTAGTTCCTGTATCATGCCCTTTGTGCCTTCTGTCACACTGCCCTCTATCCAGAATGGTTTTCCTGCTCTCGTTCATCTATAAAATGTAAACACATCTTTCAATTTTGATGTCTAGTATCATCCTCTCCTCCATGTTGCTTTTCTTGACCCTCCCCAAACAGAGCCATGCACTGATATATCCCCAATTTGACTTATACAGATCAGCCTAGGACCTGCCCGACACTTCATGCACTTATATGTCTACACCTCTATCTCCCACCAGTAGTCTGGGAACTCCTGTGCTTTATTCAGCTTCAGACCTAAGATCCAGCACACAAATAACTATAAGTACATTGATGCTGAATGAATTAGTATAATGTACGCAACTCTGTGGTTACACATTAGAATCACTTTAGGGGCATGTGTTCTGTAAAATACAGATATATCAAGCCTAGAGGTGGGATCTGGGCATCAGAACATTTAAAAAACCATTATGGATGATTCTAATGTGTAGCTTGGGTTGAGAATTGCTGAATTAAAGAATCTGCCTCAAAAATGTGATTTCATGGTGTAATGGGCTGAGAGCTGAAACGGTTTCTCTATGAAGAACTAGAACATGTACATGTCAGGGTAATGCATTTGGGTGCAGCTGTCCATGGATGCACATTACCAGGAACCCTAGTGGAGACTCACTGTGTGTGTGTGTGTGTGTGTGTGTGTGTCTGTGTCTGTGTGTGTGTGTTTGTATGTGTGTGTGCGTGCAGGAGCACACATGTGTTTAGGAGGTGAGAGTGAGAAAAGGAATCTCCAGAGTCACAGAAGTGACAGCCTGGAACTCTAATCCAGGTGCTCAGGTTGGTAAATAATCTGAAGAAAACTCCTATCTTCTATGTCCCTCTGCAACAGTGAAAGTCAAACAATATTGGCAGACCATCCCTACCTGTTAGCGGGAAGGTGCCTGGTCCCCATTCATTCTAGGACTTTAGAGAGGCTGAGGGAGACTGATAAAGGCATCACAGGGTAAGGGAAAACCTGATGACAGGGTTTAGATGAAGCTGTCAGCACTCCTGCCCCAGTTCAGACCTCTCACTGTGATGATGTATGCACTCCTCCAGTTGTCATAGAAACAGGACCTTTCTTCCTGACTCCCATCCCCTTTGCTGTGTGTTTGGTTTCCCATTTTTTAATGAAATTAGGTATGCAGTGAAATGTGCACACTCCCTCCCACACGACCCTGCCCCTCCCAAATCAAAGCAGTTCAGGATCATCTTGTGCCTCGTGAGGTGTGTGGGCTATGGTCTCCTCCTTCCACCATCTGGAGGCTGCTCCCTGCTCAGCTCCAGTGGTTAAGAGTCTGACACCAGCAATCTACAAGTTCAAATGCATGAGCTATTTTTGGATTCTCAGATCAGGCACAGGACAGAAAAATGGATTAAAAAAATACAGAAAGTAAGGAGAACATTCTGTGGACCCAAAGTGGGTATTTGTGATGTGCTATAATTATTGGGAAGATGACCCTAAATGGAGAAAAAGGAAAGCAGCCCTGCACTGATATCAAACTGAGCTTAATAGAGTGTTAACGAGGCCACCATATTTATAATATATTTCAGTTGTTCTCTTGACAAGAATTTGGGTCTCCAGTTATATTCCCTGGTAGTGTCCTGAATCTTGTTCCTTCGTGTCTTCTGAACTGTTTATTAATAATTTTTGTATGAAGAAGAGATTTTAGGAAAAAAAGTAATTACTTGATTCTTTGCCACTTTCAGTTGTGAAGACTAAGATAAGACTGTAGTATTTTATAAAAATTTATTTAATGAAGCATTTTCTTTCTCATTTCTTCTTCTAGGGTGGTAGGGACTGAGGAGAAGTTTCTATCTCCACAAATCAGTAGAGGTCAGGAAGGGGGGTTGTCTGTGGGGTTTCTGAATTATGTCTCTGTCACCATGACTTCTACTGATTAAGCAACCCTTCTTCAAGATCCATCTGGAGCCAATATTATTCCTCCTGCTCTCTATACCTCCCTATCTAAGCCTTATCCAATGAATAGACTCTTATCCTCTCCCTCTCCTTATTTATACTGCACTTGCCCAAACCAGAAGTTTCTGAGACCAACCTCAGAGGCAGGACAATGTTTGCTAGAGAAGGTAGATATGCTAGAATCTAGTAAGTTGAATGCCCTGGGAGGGCCACGGTGAGTTACGTATGTTAGATATGTTTTTGTTTTACCCATCAGGTAACCCATGCCTGTAGGAACCATGCTGACCATTCCTACTTCCACTGAACACATCTAAGGTCTTTCATTTGTCAGCCTTCATTCAAGATCTTAGGTCTAAATCACCTTGCCCTTAGCCCTTTTGGTCCAAGCATGTCACATGCAACAGGTCAGGATGCACTATTTTCAAAATTATTCCTCCATCCAGGCAATTTGTGTCCCTGGAAAATTGCTGAATTTACTTCAAACTGTATAAAAATCCATTTTTAGTACCTTGACAGAAACTCCTTTGGGTGGGACACTTAGTGAACTTAGAAGTCAAAGAGATGCTCATTTCTTTGCTGAGCAAGAATTTTTATTCACTTGTAAGAATTCTAAAGCCAGTAAACCAGCTCTTATTAATCTTGCTGCACTGGAACTGAGAATCATATGCAAATACCAACTAAATCTGGTCCAGAGGGTTCAGTCTTCCAACAGAGATACAACACGTGAGTTAGCCTTTGTTCAGTATTGAGCATCAGACATGATAGGAGGTTAAAGAGTCAATCCTGAGAAGCAGAAGATTCCTACAGAGCATTACCTTAAATAACAGCTCAGAAATGGGAGCCCATTTTGCCCTGAATGTATCAACACTCAAAATCTTCATGCAGAAATTTGATTCACAAAACTTTTTAGGGAAACATGACTATTTTCAATCCATGAGTCACACCTGGAAATTCCCTTGACCTTAAAACCAGTGGGCAGAGTTGTCAACAATACAAACTTGCCCACAATCTCTGGCCCAGAACTTTCTATTTTAAAATCACAGGATGTGCCAGTCCCCAAAGCAGGAACACCCATCCGCCCCTCCCATATCCATTTCCATCACCCAATATCCAACTTTGTCAATGCATCTGACACTTAACAGACTCTAACCAGTGTATTTTCCTTTTATCCTTCGCCTTTATTAACTCAACTTGTGTATCAGTCAAGAGGCCAGATTACGTCACACTGAAAAAAAAAAGTCCAAAATTTTGTGCTTAACACAACAAAGACTTATTTTTAACTCACATAAAGTCTGCAATGGGTCTTGACAACTCTCCAGGCCAACTGTTCTTCAGGCAGAAGCTAAGTGATCCAGTTTGAAGGAGCTTCCACCAGCTTCTACCTGTGTCATTGGGACCCTCAGACTCCTTGGTTGACCTGGCTGGGAAGAACTGTCTAGAACAGAGGCTGGTAAACCTTTTCTTAAAGGGCCAGATAGTAAATATTTTTGATATTCCAAGCCAGGAGGTCTCTGTCACAACCACTCAACTCTGTCAATGTACCATGAAAATAGCCTTAGGTAATATGAAAACAAATGTGTGTGGCATGCTCCAAAAAAATTTAATCTACAAAAACCAGTAGTGTGCTGGATTGGGCTTGCAAGCCATAGTTTGCTGACTCCTGGTCTAGAGTCTCTCACTGGCATTAAATGGTTTTGCCTGAATTCTACACATTACACTTTGCTCACATTTTATTTGCTAAAGTAAGTCATACGGCCATGCCTTCAGGAGCCAGAGAAGTATGATTTTCCCATGTTTTCAGAGGAGAAATGGGAGACTATTTATGAGTGGTACTAATTTTTCATGCTGTTTTGTAAAGTTCAGGATAAATGGGAATTCTAGAAATAGCAATTAAAGTCAGCCACCTTAGACTTGAATAAGTCTGCAGTCACTTGGTATCCCCCATGACCCAGGGCAATAAGTTTAACTTCTCGGACTGTCAGCATCTCTATCTGTAACATGAAGATGTCTGTCTTCCTAGAACAAATATGGGAATCAAATGAGATATTTCAGGACAAAGGGATTTGGAAACTAAGCCTCAGGGTTTCATGCTGTTATCATCCACTATTGTCTTGCGCTTCATAGGACCCAGTTTCAGGCTGTCCTTCAGTTTAAAGGTCTAGGCTTTGCCATACTCCAGTTCCAAAC
The DNA here is from genome assembly GCF_963924675.1 of Phocoena phocoena. Classification (NCBI taxonomy): domain Eukaryota; kingdom Metazoa; phylum Chordata; class Mammalia; order Artiodactyla; family Phocoenidae; genus Phocoena; species Phocoena phocoena. Next base: position 32,380,433 of record NC_089237.1, on the reverse strand, counting down.
TCAATGTCCAAAGTAGTAGCTCTTCCAGGACTTTTGCTTAAGCTCTAGAGCTGAAGTCCAAAATTCTTCTTTTCTAATCTCTCCAGACAACAGCCCATAATATTGCACAGAGTGGGCCCAGCCGGAAACTGGCAGTGGAATGACTAGCTGAGTTAAACAAGAGACAAAGGGAAGAAAGGCACACTACCTCTTTTTTGGAAGCAAAACTATTTTTATGACTTATGCACATTTTTTTCTCCCTGCCTTTCCCCTCTTGGTATCAAGGAGAGTCTCATTAACTCTTAAACAGTTCTCCTAAACCACTTCAATCCTTGTGCATTTGTTAGTCTAACATGATGTGCTTTAACTCCATTCTGTTTTCAAGCCTCCAGGGTGGCTGGGAAAGGAATGAGGGAAGGGGGAGGGGTGGTGGTGAGAGCAAGGGGGAACAGCCTCCAAGAAGTATTTGAAGGAAGCAAACTGACGTTTTGGTGAGCATTTTCTCTGTGCCAGGAGCATTACCCACATTATCTGATTTTATCACCACAATAATACTGCATTGCAGGCTGTTTTATTTCCACCAGAGAAACTGAAACTCAAAGAGTTTCGGTAACATACCTAGGATCGCACAGCTAGGAAGCTGCAGAGCCAGGATTTGAAGGCTTGTCTGACTTTTCACACTTCCAGGCTGGGTCCTCCAGAAAGGAACTCTAGCCAGATCGGTGTCAATGACCCTTCTTCCTTTCAGTGCAGTTCATTGAATCCTCTATCCCACTGGGGAAGGTTGGTAACATCCAAGATAATTCAGTACTGAAGGACTTCCCTGCTGCATCCTTCCCGCTTAAGGACATCATTTTACACCTGTCTCTCCTTCCTAGCCTCCATGCAGATTTAGGGCTGAGTTTGCAGACCCAAGGGTTGTATTTTATCAATAAACCATTCAAAAATAAGCAAACTCTTAGGGAAGGGAGCATCAGTAAGAAGATAAGGAGACAGGAATGATGATGAGGATGATGATAATTGTTGACATTTACTACTGCTATTTGCCAACCACTTTTCCATATTCACATAATCCTGACAACAATCCTATGAACTAAACACTAGTAATTATATTTTGAAGCTGAGGCACCGAGATATGAGGCAATTTGCCCAAAGTTGCACAGCTGGTAATTAAAAGAACTAGGATTTGAACCTAGAAAGGAGGACTCCAAAGCTCAGTCTCTTAATCACTCTGCTAGTCATTTCAATCACCCGGGAGATTTTTTAAAATGTCAGTGCCCAGCCCTCACCCAGATATTCTGATATATTTGGTATGAGGTAGGATTAGGGCATTGATATTTTTAAAGCACCTAAAGTGCTTTAAATCTGAAGTACAGCAGAGTTGAAACCCTGTGTGACTCAGTTACTTCATCTCCCTAGGCCTCAGCTTCCTCATCTGAATGTGGGGGGCGGAGGAACTGTGAGGGATATTTTGAGAGGTCACAATAAATGAAGAGTTTTATTAGCATTTGAAGGTGGCTTCCAGGGACACTAATAGCAATTGAGACAGTATTGCCCGAGGAAAAATTTTCTTGCCCAAATTATCAATAACATCCCACTAGGAGCATGTGTGAGCATGCCCTTTGGCTCTCAAAATCTGTGCATGCGTGATTCTAAATTCTACTGACTGTCAAGGGAGATGGAATGCTTTCCCTCATTGCTGAATGGATTATTCTACTTTAAATTTTTTAACCAATTAAGCTGTGAAGACCCCGGCAAGTCTGCAGACCGACCTCCTCCTGGCACAGGGCCTCCATGACTGAGGAAGTGCATCACCAGTCTGGGCCTAGAGCTTCTCATTTACAGAATGGGATTGTAAAGAATGTCAGAGGGCTCTTCTAGGGATTGAAGAAAACATCAAACATCGTTTGCAAATCATAGAACATAGAGGTGTTTGGTACATAATAAATTCTTATAAGCAGAATACGCACATGGTGAAATAAATGTCATTTTCCTCATTGGGCTGATTAGAGAAGAATCTATGCTAATTTATGTAAAGCATGATGAAAGTTAACATAAATAATAATTACAGATGCCTAGTGGGATGATGTCTTCTAATTGTGTGCTCACTGCAGTTTAAAATTTTGGTATGTATCTATTATTTCAAGAAAGTAAGCTAACACACGAAGCATGCAAAAAGCATAACTGTAATCCCATGTGTGATCCCACCACCGGACACACACATTCTAGAAAGGAGCAGACATCTCCCTGAGAGGATCTTTTATTTGCAGATCAGGGGAAGAAAGTGAAGAGACCTACTGGGGGAGTCTCGGGGCTAAATCCCTCTACAACTGAAAAAGAATGTAAATGTTGGGGCTGCAGAAGAGGCAGAGGACCAAGGTAGAGTTGCTGTGAGGGGCCCTTGAGAGGTGGAGAGACAGAGGATAACTGGCTCATCCTCATTTTTGTCTTTCTACTGAATCCTTAGTAAAATATTCATTTCCTCCTTAAGCTCTTGTGGACTTGAATCTATTTCTTGAATTTGTTAAAGGACAGTGCTGGGTTCTCCTTCAAGTTGTTTTTGAGGCAGGGACAATGATGATTCATGGGTTTCTACACTCGAAAACTGTAAAAATTTCTGAATTGTTCATCATCATACTGCTGGTGGGGAGAGAACCTAGGTGCTGAGAAACAGGCAAATGGAAAGATGCCCATCTGGATACTATTTAGTAGGAAGAAGCAACAGACTAGGTTGTTTACTAGCAACAGCCAGAGAATATAAAAACATCATGAGACCATTAGCACAGTGCCATTCAAAAAAAATGTAAAACATTCACACAATAAGAACACTGCATTTTACAAGGATACACAAAATTCAGAGATTCGTACTCAACATGTTAGAATGGCGGGATTGGGCAGTGCGACAGAATTAGAATGGAATGTGATGGATGGATGGGTGGATGGATGGATGGATGGATAGATGGATGAATTTAAAATATCAAACAAATAAGGATGAGAAGCCTTGAAGGAGCCAAGGATCATGGAACTGGGGGAGATGATTAATTCAACTCTCCAGAGCAAAACACTTCACTTTTCAAAACATTCTTGCAACAACCCAGAAATTGGTAGCAGCAGCAAAATCATCACTCTCCATTCGCCTTTGTTCAGGAAGCTTGTAAAATTAATGCAAATTGGAAGACCACTCCTAGAGAATCTGAAAGCTAGTTTTGCTGATTTTTAAACATTAAAATACTGTTTCAAAGCCAATCTGAAAAGGCTACATAAAGTATATAAATTTCTGGAAAAGGCAAAACTATGGTGACAATATAAAGATCAGTGGCTTCCAGGGCTTGGGGATGAGAGAGAGAGGGATGAACAGGTGGAGCACAGGGGATTTTTAGAGCAGCGAAATTATTTGATAGAGTAATGGTGGATATGTGTCATTATATATTTGTCAAAATCCATAAAATGCACAACACAAAAAGTGACCCCTCATGTGAACTATGGACTTTACATCATTGTAATGCATTGGCTCCTCAGTTATAACAAATGCACCACACTGAACAAAACAAAAACAAACACACAAAAATGTTTCAATATAAGACATGGTGCATAAGAACACAAGAGTACAAGAAGCAGAGAGCTACCTCAAACTGAGTATACAAGGGCAGTGATACTGGGAGAAGCTGATGCCATGTGCCTCCAGGCAGACCAGAACCAGACTCTGAACAGAATATGTTTTCTCTATAGAAAAAAGGGGTAAATAGGTGTACTGCTATAACCACCAGAAGTGGTTATGCAAATACTCTTATAGAGAGAGACATGTCTACTTTCCTTTGCATACAGGAAAATAATTCTAGCAACTGCAGGATTCTGGGATAGAAGAAAATGAGGCATCCATTTTATTGATTTATTTATTTATTAAACTTTTTCTGAGAATTTTTAAAACTAGGGAGAGCACATTGTAAAGACCGAAGCAGAAGTGATATAGTCCTAGTATTATAAACTACATCTCTTTAACTTTCTTTCCATGGGTAGATCTCTTCTCCACCATAAAGGAAACTAAAAGAGCTAATTTATAAGGAGTCATTTGAAAGCAGTGTGAAAAACTGTGGTGTGGATGTGTGTGTTTGTGTGTGTGTGTGGATGTTGGTGGGGGCAAGGTAGAGATAGAAATGGATCCCCCCATTAAGAAGAATTTGATATGAACTACCTTGACAGCTGGTAAAGGAAGTGAGTATAGAACAATGGCCTAAAGAATTACCCTGAAACCTTATCCAAAGCCACTAATGTCACCAGGGACTATCATAAAACATACTCATGTTGCAATCCTTTCCTCAAGCTCTTTGACAGAACAGAGTATGTGAGGGGTCATGTGATGATATTGGATACTTGGGCAAACAGATAGAACCAGGTTTTAGCAAAACTCCGTGGTCCCTAAGCTTAACACAGGGCAAGTGGCTCTTCCAACTGACCCGTTTAGAAAGAAAATATAATGGAGAAAGGCTAAGGAAACAGAAGTTTATGATGTAGTAGAAAAAGGGTAGTATTGGAGTCAAAATGACCTGGGTTCTAATACCAACTGTCACTTACTACTTATGTGACCTTGGGCCAGTGAGTAAACCTGTTGCAGTCTAAATTTCCTCCCCAGTAAAATAGTAGTGTAGTATTTAACTTTCATAGTTTTATAAGTACTCAAAATAATAAATGTATATCTCACAATGCCTGGAACACGGACAGCGCTCAGTGTAGAGGGCTGTTATGATTGTAGTCCAGGTTTAAGAAAAGTGCCAATCTTCCAACAGCAGTGGTATAAAGGGGTTTATATAGAGGGAATTCCTCCAAAGGGAGAAGCATATGTCACATTAATGCTCCCGCATCCTCTTCTCAAAACACATAGTGTGGCTTTTTTTTGTTTGTTTTTTGTGGTTTTTTTTGTGGTAAGCGGGCCTGTCATCGTTGTGGCCTCTCCCGTTGTGGAGCACAGGCTCCGGACGCGCAGGCTCAGTGGCCATGGCTCACGGGCCCAGCCGCTCCGTGGCATGTGGGATCTTCCCGGACCGGGGCACGAACCCTGTCCCCTGCATCGGCAGGCGGACTCTCAACCACTGTGCCACCACGGAAGCCCAGGGTGGCTTTTTGGTTGCAGTGGAAAGTTAATACCATTGTCCTCACCACTACAACAGCAATGACAGAAGTGCCTCGCATCTGTTTAGTGCTTTCATACATGTTATCTCGGGCTCTCTGCATGGCACTGAGTGGCCGATATTGCTGCAGGTGGTGATTCAAGCCTTCCTGCCCTTCAAGTCCCTGTTTTGCTGTGTGACATGAAATGCACTTCCCTGTGGAACAAAGGCTGAAATTCTACCATTAGTCCTAATGATGACTGCTCCAGGGCCACCATTCCTCAGTTCCATCATATGAGAGCTGGCCTGGGAAGCAAACCACCGTCTTGTTTGTGTAGAGGTGGAGTGTGTCATAAATTCCAACGAGATGGTTTGCAAGGAGACTTTGGAGCACAATCTGCAGGTCAGGGTGTCTGTATTTGGACTAATTACTTGGCCTCCAACAAAGGTCGCATAAACCAACAGGAATCCCCAAACTTTCATGTCTTAGTAGGCTGCCAGCTGGCCAGGAGGCAAGGAACTTGGGTCTGTAGCCTCTTCCCTTTTCTCCATTATTTGGAAACAAAGATTGGGATTTTCCCACTCACTCCTGCATGTGTTGCAAATGCTGTTTACCTAGACTTCATGACTATATGCATTACTAAATGATGCAAAGAGATCACTCAGTAGGGCCCAGGGGAGTTATTTTCATAGACTCTAATATAGTCTGCTAACATATTCATAGGACCACAGCTGTGGAGGCATCTGGAACAAGAATAAAGGCGCCATCCAATCAGAAGGAGAGGTTGTGACGTGATCTCTATCCAACATCTTTTTCTGAGCCATTGACTTTTCTACTGTAATTGTGCTCCCACAGTCCTTAATCGCTTATTCCAATACCTCTGGATTCTTTGATCTCTCTAACTAATATAAAATTAAAAAGGAATGACACCGTTTTGGTCTCTTAGGTGTCAAGCTCTAACAGAATCTCATTTTATCCTCACAACAGCGTAGTGGGAGAGGTATTATTATTATTATACCAACTATACAGATAAAAACACTTAAAACCAGAGAGACTCGGGAACTTGTCCAGGGTCACCCAGCTGGCAAGTGTCAGACCCAAAGCTCATATCTCTTACCAATACGCTACAACTAGTCAGTGTTTTATCATTCTTTCTTATTAATTTTTATTGGAGTATAGCTGCTTTACAATGTTGTGTTAGTTTCTGCTGTACAGCAAAATGAATCAGCTATACATATAAATATATCCCCTCTTGTTTTACCATTTTTAAAGCACATCATTTTGAAAGTGTAGGATTGTTATTTGAGCTCTCTCTCAAGTCTGGGAGGTAGACAAGACCAACACTGCTACCCCAACTTGGCAGGAAAGGATGTGGAGATTTAGGTGGATGAATGGCTCAGCCTAGGACCCTAGGTAGTGGCTAGCAGTGAAAGGAATCTGAACTTTGGAGTCAGACAGACCTGGATTGGAGGCTAACCCTGACTTTGTGTGTAGCTGTGGGAAATTCACTCATGTTCTAGAGTTCTCACCTGTACAATGCAACTAATACCGCTGGTAATACCACCCTCAGAGGAGGTTTTCTATGAAATAGAAGATATGGGGACAATTTAACCACGTGTTTAAAAGTGGGCACTATTGAGTCTTACTGCCTGTTTTTAATGATTCTGTGACTTTGAGAAAGTTATTACCCTAAATCTCTGCAAAGAGCATAATAATAGTACTTAATCTGTGGGGTCTTTGGGAGACTCAAATGATATAACTCATGTAAAACAATTAGTAGAGAGCAAGCGCTCCATAACTATTAGCTGCTATTATCATTATTTGTAAAGCAGGTCACAGCGTGACTAACACGTAAGAGATGATCAGTACATCTGAATTCTCTCCCCCACCATGTGTTCCCACCTCTGGCAGGTAGAACTCATCCTCCCCAGGTCAGTGGAGGCCCCCCTGCCCTCCTGACTTTCACCTGCTTGAACACAGGCCTTTGGGGGCCAGGTAAATGAAGACAAGAGATGCCATTTTCAAATTTAATAAACATACAGACACTCACGGGGGCATCTCTCACCCTCACTGGCAGGTCATAGACAGTCTTTTCTCAATTACCTGCAGCTAATTTTAACACGAGGCCTGCCTGGATCACTTTGCTTTCCACATTCACTCTCGGCCCCGTCCTGAGCCCCAGGTGGGGTCTGCTCGGAGAATCTAAACCCATATTAATATCCTGAGCAAAACATAATTGGAAGATGGAATTTGCAGCCACAAGAAGAGTGTAATGCTGTCCATAGTCATAGATGGAGTGAGTGGGATGTGGGGTTTACGCTTGTTTTGGACACTTTCACTTGCTTTGGACTCTTCGCCTCATTGCTTCCCTTTTTCAGAAAAATAGGAAATCAGGACGATTGGGCCTCTATCTAGTTTCCACTGCAGGGGTTGGCAAAGTAGGCGGGCCACTGGCCCAGTCCAGCCCACTGCCTGTTTTTCTGAGTCAAGCTTCCTGAGAACACAGCCACGCCCATCATTTTCATATTGCATTTGGCTGCTTTTGAGTTAAAGTGGCAGAGTTGAGTAGTAGCAACAGAGACCAGATGGCCCACAAAGCCTAAAACATTTATTATCTGCCTCTTTACAGAAAAAGTTTGCTGGCCCTTGTTCTACTGTATCCATAAGTGAGACAGCTTCCGGAACAGCCCAAGAGGGTCTTCTACCATCCAACACTGATAACCAGCACCTGCCTCCAAGTCCAATTGGTGGCTGGAGCTGCACAGGAATGGATGCTCGGACTGGAGAAAAGACCTGGCAGAGGAGAAAAACACCTGGGAGATCAGGGCCCTGCTCACTGCTCCTCAGTAGGAGCCCAGGAAAGACCTGCTGGGTCCTGCATGGTCTGGAGGCTTCCTTAGAGCCAATCTGATCCTTGCGGTGGCAAAACTGCTGATGGTGGTGAGGGTCCCATAACTCACAGCCTTGGGGGCCTGAGTTTAAAAACGTACTTGGAGATTCATTCCATGTCACCTGCAGCCAACAAAGATGGAAGTTAGTTCAGAATTATTTGCGTGCCTAAAACTCCCTGGGATATCTGCTAGTATAGCAGATTCCTGGTTATACCCAGAGAGTCCCAACTGAATAACTTGGGGTGAGGTCCAGAAAGCACTGTTGTATGTTTTTAACAAATATTACTGGTGTTGCTGTTGTTTGCTCTTGTTGTTTTTTATGTTGGTGGCCCAGGTCAAACACTTTAAGGAACAGTGCCCTAATGCACCGTGATCTTAATCATTTTGGCGTTACAGACTATATTAGTATCTCATAAAAGCTATGGAAACGTCAATCAAGGGAAACAATACAATGTATGTGTACAGACAGACCCAATATTTCCTACAACTTTAGGGAGTTCTGGACTCTCCAAGCCCATCGTTAAGAACCCCAAGTTAAGAACCATCCTAAAATAGTGGCTATGAGAGAGAAAGTGTGGGAGAGCATTGACGGGAGATTGGAGGACTGTGTTTCTGACAGCTGTGGCTCCCTTTTCCCCTTCTTGCGGGGTTGCACAGAGAACAGTTCCTCCTCTGCAATGTGGTTGTGTGGTGCTCGTCCAGATGAAGCCACAGGGTGGTGAACATCACGTGAAGGCATATGGATGAAAGCAAATTGTAAACTCTGAAGTGTCGTGCATACACAAGGGATGGTGAGGATGTAATGTTGGCCATAAGGGGGGCTGCCTTCACACCATCCTAAGCACTGTGATTGCAACTCCTTGAAGCCTCCCATGTCCTTCAAGTCCTAAGTTGACAAGACAAGCTGCCTGCCCAGTTGTCCTCGGTGCCATGGTAACATGAAGAATTCCACCTGTGAAACAACTGACCAAGGACATTTCTGCCCTGGAGTCCTGCCAGCCCCCCACACTCAGTGTGCCCCAAACCCATCATGAAACCGGCTTCTCTCCCTCCTCATTTCCCAGTTTCTATTGTGATTGGATGAAATTTTGCAATAGTAATGTGTGCCTCTTCCCCTCTCTGTATTTTTATTTTTCTCTCTCCTCTTCCCCTCCCTCCTACCCACTCATACTCAGTTCTTTCACAAGAAAGAAAAGCAGAAGTGGGGTCATCTGCTGCAGGAGAGGGAATGCTCTCCTACACAGGGTGACCAAGGAGGGTTCCCCTGAGGAGCAACATTGGAGGATAAATACAAAGAAAGAGAGGCAATGAGTCCTGAGAATTAGAAGAGTATCGTGTGCCACACCCACCTGGAGGAGAAAGCAAGTGCGAGGTCCTGAGCGGGGCAGCCTGCTTCACATGCTTAAGGACAAGAAAGGAGGCCAGTGTGACTGGGTGAAGGAAGGAAGGAGTGAGGGGTGAGTGCTGGGGTCAGAGGGACCAGATCTCACGGCCTCAAGGCCAAGCTCAGGACTGTGGCTTCTATTCTGAGAGATTCAAGAATTGGAAGTTAAACTTAAAAAGATCACTCTGACTTTGTGTTAAGCATCAGAGTCACCTATTTACAGTCTCCCTCTTGCTGGGTAAGGTCCCAGGCAGAAGCAGTTAAGAGGCTTGTTCACAGCCTCGGCAAGAGACAACCAAGGGACTCAGACCCGGGGCTGCAATGTGGGAGGGAGGGCAGTGGAACAGATCACATTTGAAATGAGGGGTACATTGGGATATGAAAGGAACAAGAAGACGAGGATAACTGCAAGATTCAGAATCTGACAAATCGAAGACGGTTTTGACTCAAGAGGGAGTCGGCTTGGCAGTGGGAGGGGGCTGGATCAAACATTTGATTGAAGCTCTGTTCATTGGAGATGCATTTTAGTAAACATCCACGTGCTGAGAGCAAGTAGACAACTCAGCATGTTAGCCTGGAGTTCAGGCGAGAGGTCCACGCTGAGTCAAGAGTGTATCCCACAGGCTTCAGAGGGTGTTGGACGGCTGGAGGTTGGATGAGTGTCCTTAGGGAGGGGTTGTGGATGGAGAGCAGAGAACAGGAGAACCCCAGTGTAAAAGGTGGGGCAGAAACACGGAATTCACATAGAAAACTGAGAAAGGGACTTGTGAGGTAATGGGACAATCAAAACAGAGTGAAGACCTGCGTAGACATAGGTACTGGGCTGGCCAAAATGTTCGTTCAGACTTTTCCATATAGAAAAACCTGAACGAACTTTTTGGCCAACCCAATATATGTATAACAGATTCAATTTGCTGTACATCTGAAGCTAACACAACATTGTAAATCAACTATACCCCAATAAAAATAAAAATTAAATAAAATTCATTTTATTTGTTCAAAAAACAAAACAAAACAAAAATGAAATCCTAAAAGTGAAGGAAATCGTTCAAGAAGGAAGAGGTAATTCAATAACGACAAATGCTATCCATAGGTCAAACGAGGACTGAGACCCGACCATGGATGTCAGCGGTGTGGTGTGTTCAACTCTGGATCTGCAATGTTCCCTGAGAAAAGTAGGAATCGTTTGTCCTCAGGAGTTACAGGGACATTTAGATTGAGACTGAGAGTTGCTCCAAAGTGAAGCTACCTTGATGGATCCCCATCTGCTGAACCTGCCCTTTTCTCAGGTCCAAAGAAGTGATTTTTCATCTGAGTAGAAACCTGTCACACCTTTGAGCTGCCAAGCTATAAATCTTCTTTCCACTAACTTGCTAATAGTTTTTCTTGCCACCTTTCCTGTTAATCCAGAGTAATTGTTATGAAATATGGGCTTGTTCTGTCTCTCCCAGCTGCGGCCCCTCCGTCCTCTGCGGGTCCTGGGAAAGCAGAGGCTCTGTGTTTGTCACTGGGTGTTTGTTCGTTAGAAGTACAGTGGATGCTGTTACCAAGAACGTGACATCCTGCTGAAACCGGAGGCGCCGCACAGCAGCCCTGAAATCTGAGAGCCAACGGCCCTTCCTGCCTAAAATACACCAGCAAGTGGCCTCTGCTTTGTTTAATGTATTTTCTATCTTGGGGAGACAGAGGGAAAATGACTCCTGTTTAACCATGGAGACAAAAACATTCTTTCATGCGTGCTGTTACTTATTCCATAGAAATGTATTGAGCATATGAAATTGTCCGGCAGAGTACTGGGTTAAGTTTGATAGAAATGAGCAATCTAACATATACCTCTTATGAAAGTCAGAATTAACAGGAATTAACAGAAAGAATATTTTCTCTGTGAAGAGTACTGGATTGGGAGATATTGGTGCAGGGGTTCAGTAAGTGCAGCCTTAAGTGTTCTCTCTTCCTTCTGAAGAATGCGCTCAGATCAGTGGTCACGGGATTTTGCCTGTCCGTAATGAGCTCATGCCATATCTTGAAAATCCTTGAAAAAGGCTTATCAAGACTCTTAAACCCCCAACATGGATCTTAAAACTTCAACAAGATTCCCTTAGAGGTTGTAAAAACTGCCTTTGCCAGCCTCTTCCCCATGGTCCAATGTCTTGCTGTGCATCTAAGTGCCATCTTGCTACACTGGCCCCCCATTCTATAACAGTGAGTTGGCATCATAGATGCACAGTTTCCCTGTAGCTCTGCAATGATAAGTAGTCAGTGGACATACACAGTTCAATATCTACAAGGTCTAAGTGGCACCCATTGTGGCGGGCCAGTGCAAGACCTCACAAAGCACCTGTGATTGCCACACACTGTGCTAAGCATTGGAGATATAAAGTTGAAGACAAATCCCTGTCCTTAAGAAACTCAGATGGGAAAGTCTTTGCAAACGTCAAGTGACTTCAAGGAAAGAAGCATCCTTTGACAGATCTCTTAGCCTTAGTCTTGGCTCATGAATCCCCTGGCTAAACATGTATCTCAGTCTTGGCTGTGGTCACCCAATAACTGAAAATTGGCAAGTTAAGATCAGATAGGATTGCTTTAACAATTGCTTGAGCAATGGTTTCTGCATTACAGTTAAAGCCTAACAATTTAATTCCAACTTTCATAGTTTAATATGGGAAGTACATCAAGTCAAGTGACCCAGCACTAAATTAGTTTAGGATTCCTGTGTAAGTGCAGATGCCTGAATTAATTAACTAGAAAATACCATGCTCTTCCCCTGTGCTAGGCATTCTGCTAAGTTTTATATGGATTATATCATTTAGTTCAGAAACCTCTGAAGAAACCTCTGAAGTACTATGACTTTCTCCCATTTTACAGATGAAGAAAGTGCTTTGAGTCAGGACTCAAGCCCAGGATGTCTGGCACTAGTCTCTGACCCTAGGCCTCATGATAAAACATTTCCGCATGCAAGGTTGATCCAGACACATCACATCTACACTTGATGAATGTTACATTCTGAATGGTTGTATACACCTATGTAACTTACTCAGTAGAATAGTCTGAATCAGGGTGGCAGAACACAAGAACGACATTAGCAAAGATGAGTAAGGATAACTTACAGATCTCACTTTTGTCAATTCCTTTGCCTTCTTTTGTACACAAAACCACTGAACAGACTCTGAGACCCAAATCTCTTTCCCTATCCCTGTGATGAACAAAGACAAGGACTTTAAATATTTTAGAGAATAACAGAAATAAGATATAAAGTCAGATTCCTATCTCAAAATCTCAATTGGTTAAACATGGTCAATTCTGGCAGATTTCTCATCCTTAACAGGTGATGATTTCTCCATGTGGACCACCAATTTCATCCTTTTCTACCTTTCTCTTCCTGGACAACTCCTTCTCATTCTTCAAGATTCAGCTCAAGGGTCACTTCCTCCTAAAAGCCATCCCAAAATCCCAGACTTAATCAAATGTCTCTCCTCTGTTTCCCCCACTATCAAATCATTCATAGCTGTCTTTGTGATTTGCTACATTCCATACTAGGCTATGAAACCCTTTAATACAAAGACTGTGTTTTACTCTTCTTTGTACACTCAACATGTAACAGAATGGAAACTATATAGCAGGTACTTGATAAAAGAATGAATTAATACCTTCTGACATAGACCAAGTGGGTTTGTTCTTCTTATAACCAGAGTCTACCTGCTTAAACTCAGTTATCAGTTACTTGGTTGCGGTACAGAGCATGTCTACCCTCACAACAGAACTCATGGTCTAACAGAAATTTAGACCTAAAAGCAATGAGAGATAAGCTTGCCCAACCTTCTTTATATTGATAAAGAAATGGAACCAAGTGTCCTGAAGAACTTTCCCAAGGATGCCCAGATCCTCAGGGGCAGAACTGGGAATGGAACCTAGAATTTCTGACTCCTAACCAGATGTCTGTGACACCTCTCCCAATGGAGGGTCTCTTAGCATACTGCCCATGAGCAAGTTCTTCCCAATGGATAGATCTATCCACATTAAGAGATCCTCAAAGCAACAAATGAAAAGTTACAAACAAAAAACAAGTTAATTTTCCCACATGTTGTTAAAACCAACTCCCAGAGTCTCTGGTCCCTGGTAGCACTCAACCACTACTCCTGAAACATGTTTCAAAAGTTCAATTATTCCTGGGCATTGTTTATTATTTCTCAAATAATTTGGTGCACAAAAGAAATGTAAAAAGGGTTACAGATTACTTCTTATCTTTGAATGGACAAAGACATCTACCATAAGAAAAATTCTCACTTCAGCCAGAATGTTGATTTCAATAAATCTGTTCAAAGGAATAAAGTGGCTGTTCTTCCTTTTAGTAAAATATACTCGCAGCTCAGAAAGTATTTTGTTGATAGAAATGTTAACAAGCAATGACAGATGTGCAGCCTAAAACTGCTGAAATATAGCATAAGACCCACCAGCCACTAAAAGTTAAAACATCGCTTTAGTGGGCATTAAGTCAAGAATAGTTTACACAACATTTTGGTAGAGCCACTGCTGGTGCATTGCAAAGAGCAAGGGCTATAAAAGCAGAAGTTCAATTCTATCATGTATTAACTCTGTGACCACTGACAACAGGTTTAATCCTCTTAATTCTATCCATCAGTTGAAGAAATATTTAATGAGCACCTATTTGGTACAGGCTCTCTTCTAGGCACTAGGTAAACAGCAGTGAGACCGTTTTAAAAAAAGCCTACTTTCATCAAGCTTACATTCTCATAGGGGGAAACTTTGGGAGACAAATAACACACACACACACACACACACACACACACACAAATAGGAAATATATAGTATGTTATTTGGTGATTAATATTACAGAGAAAAATACAGTTAGGAAGAGGGAGTGCTGGGAAGAGGGCAGTTTTAAACAGGGTGATCAGGGAATGTGCCACTGAGAAAGTGACACTGGAAAGAGTAAAGAAGTGAATCAAGGGGGGTAGAATGCTCCAGGCACAGAAAATGGCAAGTTCAAAGGCCCTGGGGTGGGCAGAATGGTGTGCTCTTTAAAGAGCAGCAAGAAGGCTATCTGTCTAGGACATTGGGAGTGATGGGAAGAGTAATAGGAGATGAGCTCAAAGAGGTATAAGAAGAGGGGATGGAAAGGAGTAGACCTTGTAGGTCAATAAGAACATTGGCCGTTTTTTCCCCAAGGGAGATGAGAAGCTTTTGGAGAGTTCTGAGCAGAGGAATGGTATGAGCTGGCTCCAAGTTTTAAAAGCAATTGGACCTGAGCAATTAGAAGGATAGAGTCATCATTAACTGAGATGAAAGCAGTGGGAGGTACAAGTTAGTTGAGAAAGCCAGGTGTTTGGTTGGGGATATATCAAGTTTGAGATGCTCACTAGCCCTGTAAGAGAAGATACTAATTAGGCCATTTGTTCTACCTTGTAGAGGAGAGGTCTTGACTGTGGATTTCAATCTGCCTCTACATGTTGTTTAAAGCAATGAGAGAGAATGAGATCACCAGCGAAGAGTGGTGTCCAAGGACTGAGCCCTTAGGCACCTGAATTGAGGGGTGGATAGTAAAAATAGTTAACGCTCAGGAAGTGTTTACTATGCACTATAGACCCTGCTCTGAGTGCTTTCACATATGAACTCATTTAGTCTTCATGACAACCCCATAGGTAAGTATTGTTATTACCCTTAATATACAGACTAGGAAATGGGGAGAAAGAGGTTAAGTAACTTGCCCAGTGTCATACACCTGCTGAGTTGTATAGCCAGGATTCCAATGTGGGGTGTCTGGCTTCAGAGTCTGAGCTTCTAAACCCCTTCCTAACACTGCCTCTCCATTAACTAGAAGGGAACTAGTAGGGAAGACTGGGAAGGGACAGCCAGTGAGGTGGAAGGAAAACCAGGGCAGCTTGGGGTCCTGGGAGCCAACTGAAGAAAGTGTTTCAAGAAGAGTAGAGTGGGGGCTTCCCTGGTGGCGCAGTGGTTGAGAGTCCGCCTGCCGATGCAGGTGGACGCGGGTTCGTGCCCCGGTCTGGGAGGATCCCACATGCCGCGGAGCGGCTGGGCCCGTGAGCCATGGCCGCTGAGCCTGCGCGTCCGGAGCCCGTGCTGCGCAACGGGAGGGGCCCCAACAGTGAGAGGTCCGCATACCGCAAAAAAAAAAAGAAAGTAAAAAACAAGAAGAGTAGAGTGATTACCTGTCAGTTGATGCTGGCAGGTCAAAGAAAGAAGAGGACTAACACAGCAGTGTGGGGGCTGTCGGTGACTGATGAGAGCAGTTTGGTAGAGCGGCAGCAGTAAAAACTGGATTGGAGTGAGTTCAGTAGAGAAGGGGGATTGAGACAATGAGTTTTGACAGTTCTCGAGAGGACCTTTGCTACAGAGGGGAGCATATAAATGGACAGTAGCTGTAGGGGGGATATGGGATCAGCTGAGGATATCTTTTAAATATAAGAGAACAAATAGCATAAAGATATTGAGAATGATGTGGTACAGGAGGAACTACTGATGGTGAAGGAAAGACACAGACATATTTCTGCAGTGACCTCCTTGAGTAGCAGAGGTGACCTTTGGGAAAATGGACGGTTCATCCACAGTAACAAGAGGGAAGCAGCGTCTACAGGTACGGATGCTGGTAGTTGGGTAAATGTGGTGGTGGGACTTTGCAAACATTCTCTTCTGATTGTTGAAGTTCCTATGCCTCAGTCTCCTTATCCGTGATGGGCATTATAATATCTCTCTTCCAAGGTTATTGTGAGAATTGAATGAGACAAGATAGTAAAATGTTAGTGTCATGCCTCATACAATTTTTGAGCTCAACTTATAGCAACTCCTTCATCTCCCTCCTTGTTTGTCATGATTAGTATTATTGTTATTGATTCCTAACATTTACTGAGCATTTACAGTGTAGCAGTCTGTGCTGAGTACTTGGTACGTGTTTCTCACAGAATGGTCCTTCCGCGTTTGTGGGATCTTATTGAGACCTTCTAAGCTGTCTCGAGGAACCAGTTTGGGATTTCGTTAACTACTTCATTATATTTTTTCCTCTCCAGTTTTCCCTTCATAACTTAAATGGTCATCAGCTCCATGGGAGAAGATTTTGTCAGCAACTGCTCTGGTCCAGGTTTTTAACATTTGTTCATTTACCCTGCTTCACCTGGAGAGCAGTGGCTTGTGGCTGGGACCCAGACACCTACTTTCCATCGAACGTCCTTTGTGGGCTAAGATGGAATGTGGTAGGTAGGCTGGGCTAAGACCTTTGTCAACTCTGGGTGTATTTGATGTTGGCGCCTCTGAAACTACGTCAGAATGGTAAAAATCCCCCCAAACAGCAACTGGCGTTTGTTCAAGCATTCTCCTTCTTCTTTGGGGGTAGTGAAATCGGAGATGAATCAGTAATGACCAGCTCCAGAACAGCAATATTCTCAATTGGGAAAAGCCAAGTTAGGACTCAAGTGCCTCAGAGGTCCACTGAGCATCTGGATTTTCTCATCGCTTGAACACATTCTCTTTTACTCTTTGAAATGAGTACAAATTTCTCTGCTGAGGATCCCCTCATCAAAATCCATCAATCACAAGAAATCTCAGCTCTCCTAAAAGACGGTCTTCAGGGAAAGAAGATTCCCATTCTGTTTTCACAAGTCTGTTTCAAAGGGAAAGTGTCATCAGTCAGCCCCTGACCTTGAGTGGCTCGTGCAAAGAATAAGATCAAGAGAGGCCATTGTGTTCCTAGGGAACTCCAGTGCAGAGAGTACCCAGTGCTGTTTTTTGAGTTGTTTCTTTTCAGGGTATGGACAGCTCCAAGAAGATACATTATCAACAGCCCCCTGGAACTGGTTTGAGCCTTAAGCCCGACCACAAGACTGGAGCTTGCTCAGACAAAATAGTGTCCAAAAATTACCTTTGCTTCATTTCAATGCTAAAATCTCCTCCCCAGGTGGAGCTTAGGCCCCATTAACATAACAGGCAATGCATGAAAGAAGCATGTTTCCAAATTGTGCACACGCGAGATTATGCCTGCCTTCATATGTAATGACAAAACTTTCCTGCTTGGATATTCATCCCCTGCCCTAATAAAAGAACTAACCTTTCCTTGCGGGGGAGCCATGGCTTTGGGAAATGAATCACCATGACCTCCTTATTTGCTGCAAATAATATCTTCACTTTGTGTGAGAATTTTTCTTGGTGTTGTCTCTGACTAAAAACTCACCAAGAAGCTATAGCCCCTTTTGGATTGGCAACAAAAGCAGTAAGAGTCAGTGTCTTCCCCTTGCTGACCAATTTTTATCAATCAGTGGCTCTTTTTCCCATATCAAAGAAATGGACATTCTGGCACTCTTACATGCTTGAGACCTGAAAATCAGGGCTTACCCAAATCTGTTTCCTCTGAGGAAGCAATTGATTACATGGACCATTGGAAAGATCCTGATGTTTTATAATACAATCACAGGGTTCTTCATTACGAGATGAGCAGTCCCCAAAGTGAACAAATATTACCACAGGGTAAGGGATCTTTATTTATCTTATGGGGTGCCTACTTTGCATTGAACTTGATGGTTTATATATACCATCTCACGTCTTGCAGCTCTCCTATAGGCTAAGCATAGGTATCCCGAATGTGAAGCTGAAAACAGACACTCAGAAAGGATAAGGACTTTGCCCAAATTCACACAGCTGATGAGTGATGGAGCTCACATTTGTACCTAAGTCTACTTAAGTGTATATAAACTCTGGTCTGTCTTTTAGACAGACCTTTAACTTTTACCCACCAAAGGATATTACCCCCTTATTGATTTCAACAATATTGAACATGTCTGAGGGTTGTAGAGTCCTTCTGTGACACTGCTTTATAATGCCCATATGGCTTCACTTGGAGACATCCTGGAAGCTGTAAGTTCTTAAATAATGTCTCTTCAACTTGGCTACACTCACAGTGCCAGTAGAAGACAGATGATCCACGGCTGTGCATGGTATCATTGCAAGCTAACGTGTTACTCTGTAGTCTTGGGTTGCCATCCCCTGGAGTGTTTTGATGCGATCAGTTGTCAGTTGCAGGTCTGTTGTTTCTCTCAGCAGAAGCCCAGCCAGTGGAAGATGACAGCCCCAAAGCCCTGCCTGTGTTAGTGGAGCTATCGAACTCGGATAATGACATAAACGAGTCGGTGTTCATCTGGGGAATCTCAGACAAAGCAGCCCAGAGGAAAACCATCTCTGTCGATGAAGGTTTGTTTCACTTGCAACGGGAAAATCAGCAGCAGCAGCAACCAGAGCCAGTGCTCAGGCTGGGGAGAGGGAAAGGGAAGCTGAAGCTGCCACATGTGAGTAGCATTTTATGATTTCTCTGCAACTGGAAAGGAATGCTGGGGAGGGGGTTTGGCTGTGAGGTGGGCGTGCATGTGTGGCTTGGAGCTTTCTGGGTGGCTGAGGGTAGGGGAGATGGTTTACACAATTAACAAGTACATTGAGGATCTGCCAAAGGAAGTGCAAGAGCGGGCTCACACGCACTTGCATTTTCTCCTCGGATCATAATATATGTAAGCAGCAGGTGGGGAATTTTTTCTTTTTGTTTTTTTTTTTCTTTCTCTTCTTCATCCTTGAGAGTGGGTTACATAGCAGAAAGCGCAGCCCGAGAGAGGCTTCCTGAGCAGAAGGACTGTTTTCTTTCCAAAGAGATTTTCTTTCCCAAGTTTGTTTTGCAGGTGTGGTGTGTAGATCTCTATTCCTTTGCCATTGAGCTGCCCTTCTGCAGGGGCGTTTGCGTCCCGCTAGACACAAAGGGGCGAGGGTGACTTTTGTGTCTCTGGTTCTCAGCTCAAGTTGTCTGTAGTAAAGAGCCCCAAATCCAACATAGTTTAACCTCTCAGTTGTCACTGTTAAAAGAGTACAGTGAGCACAGCACAGACACAGGAAACATGGGGCGCCTTTCATGCATCTGCTCAGCAGGTCTCTCAGGGTTGGCAGCATCAATCTTGAACTTTGGGAAAGTTTTGTTTTTTTTTTTTTTTTGGACCAAGCTCTGGAATTTACTGTGGAACATTGGATAGGCTGAAGCCGAAAAGGGGCAGGAGAGAATATTGTTGCTTTAAAGCACTTGTGCAGCCAGCAGCAGGTGGTTGTAACATGGGGAGCTGATTAGTGTCTTTGGGTTATTGTTACTGATGCTAGGTAATGTGCTGAGTGAAAGTACACCTGGTCATGGACTTGTTGTATTCTGGTTATCAGAAGACACAGGTGCTTGTGTGTTTGTTTTCTCATCCCTGCTTCCTTCCTTCTCTCTTCAGAAGCTTTGACATGGCTGAGCATATCATGCTGAGTGTTTACCTGCTTGAGCATCTACAGTAAATACATACAAGTTCATCCTCTCCAAGGGGAGGGGAAAAGGGGCAGAAGGAGGGAGCCAGGTAGGGACCCATTGTTGCTCATCTTAAGGGCAGGCTTTGAGCAGCCGTGCATGACAACGAGGGTAGAAGAGTCAGAGACACTTCACACTGGGACTTGGCCAGGAGGAGAGCGGTCAGCCAATGCTTGAGTGCAGAACTGAATGCTCTTGTGCTGGAGGGTCAGGGCACAGCTCCTGAGTTGCTATGGGGTGTGCGTGATACATGAACCAAGGGAAGAGCTTCACCGGGAATCCTCTCACCCAGGCAGTGCTTTCTGACCTTTCTCATACCTTGGCACTCCAGGGAAACAGACAAGGTGGCTCAAAGCTGGGGATGAGTGGCTAGGTGGCTCAAGTGACCACCCCAGTGGAAAGCGTTGAGTAGTTGGGACATCACGCTATCTGGAACCTGCCCATGGCACAAAGCTATGCCTTGGCACCCAGGTAGGGGAGATCTAATTTAAACAACCCAGGGAAAAACAAAGAAATGAGGCAAGGTGAGTAACCTGATGTCCTGTCCATGCTTTGCTATTATTTATTTTTCCTATCACTAGTAACAATGCATTGAGGAAACATTACAAAGTGTCTCTTTTTTTTTTTAATTTTTTCCTAATCTCAATCTTTTATCACCTCTGGTTCTTCTCTGTTCTCTCAGTCTTTGTCCAAGCATGCCTTTTTGACACAAATGTAACTACAGTCTGGATATATTCATTTACTCTTCTTCTTTTCCAATATTATTCTATAAACACTTTCCCATCTTCCAGTACAGTTTCACATAAATGATTAATTGTGGCTGGATTAAATGGATTAATCCCTTAAGTGGGTATGCTACAATCTGTTTAGCAACTGTTGACTATTTAAATTGCTTCTAGTTTTCCCATGATTGTAATGCCACTCTGAATATGTTCTGCGCATAAAGCAGTTTTACTTCTCTTTCTTTAAAAAAAAAATTGGATGGATTTTGGATTCAAAATAAGGATGAATTCTCAACAGTGATATCAGAGAGGTAAAAAATATGGACATTTTAGTGGCTTTTCCTGCTTATTACCAAACTGTTCCCTGAAACATATTTCTTTTGCCCCAAACCATCCGTAATATGGTCTAGGTAAATATCAATTGATCTAGAGCCTTACACACATTAGATTTCCTCTCTCTCTCTGAATGAGGAGATATAAAGATGCACTCATCACTTTTTTTCAATTTGCTTTTGAGTCCTAGTAAGCCAGGCACTAGGCACTGTGACCCTCCCTAGGACAAGCCTGCAGCTTCTTAGGTGCCTTCACTTTGTCAATGACTCCCATGAGGCATGCAGGTTTAACAACCTCCCCTTTCCATCTCTGTAGGGGTGAAGAAGGGAGGGGCAGAAGCTCTCCATCCTGTACCAGAGTGCCTGAGGAAGATGAGCAGGGGTCATGGCTTGAGGGGTGGGAGAAGCCAGCCCAGAATTCTCTCCAAGCCCTGGAGCTCAAGTCCAGCAGGCTCCCTGGCCCTTCCATCTTCCTCTCCAGCCCTAACAGAGCCAGTATAGAGACAAACTCCTGCCTTGGACAAGATTTGAGACAGAGGCCTCACAGGGAAGGGGGAATGGGGTCCTTGGGAAGGCAAGAAGTGGCTAAGCTTATTGGGAAAAAAGGAACATGTTTTAAGGTCTCCACTGCTAGGGGTACTTCTCCCGAGTGCATGTGCTTTCACGATGGGATTCCGACAGGGCTGAATGCCAACTCTGATCAAATAAGAGTGGTTGAATGCTCCTTTCTCAGTGCCTACCTCCCTTAAGGATAATTTTATCAACAATTTATTTTTTTATTTTATGTGGCCCATGTATCTGGTCAATTTGGAGATTAATCAGTGCTGTTCTGACCTCCTATGTAGCTCCCCATAAATCACTTCAGTGCTAATCTCTTTTGTTCATTTAGTAATTATTTGTGCAAAATCCAAGAGTGTCCAGTGGGAGCCACACAGAAACTCAGCATATATTTGCCCACCCTGACCTACACAAGTGGAAACTGACAGTGTCTTGGGAGTGGGATTTTCCTGCCCATAGATAAGTGGATTTGACAAATGTGGGGGTGTTTTAGGAGCTGTATTGACTCAGTGGGCAAGGGCTTAATAGAGAGAGCTGCTTCACAAAATTGGTGGGCCACTGGTGCATATGAATTGGAGGTGATGGGGCAGTGGCCTGAGAAGGAAAGGAGGCCTTGCTGCTTCAGATGCTGTGCAGACAGGGAGAAATGGTGTGCTCATGGTCTGCGGGAGAGAATAAAGCTTTGGTCTGCTAAGGATACGACAAGAGGCTTTTAAACTGTAGCACATGTATTTAGGAAAGACATTAGTAAGGACTCCCCACATGATATCATTCATTCTTTATTGTATTATTGGTTGAAGATCTAGTTTTCCTGCAGGATTATACTCTGGGAGAGCAAGTATGGTGTGTGCTTAATTCCCTGCTGCAACCCCACTTCTCTAAAGTTTGCCGTGTGCCAGGACATGTTTTAAGGGCACATCTCCATTATTGTGTTTAATCCTCACAACAATCCTTGCAATGTTTACTATTATTAGTCCCATTTTACAGATTTGAAAACTGAGAGACAAGGAGGTTATGCTGGAGGGCATGTGGGGTCAGGGGTTCAGAAGGAGGAGGCATTGAGAAAGGGAAAGAGTCTCAGGCCACTTAAAGTGTCAAGACCACAACTTCAGCCAAAGAAGTCAAGTTCCAGCATCTGAGTTCTTAATCCCTGAGCCATCAACTCTTTTAACATTGGCTGAGGGAATGATTGAAAGTCTAAGAGAATGTTAAAACATGACTGTACAGCTAAAATATACTGTAGCAGTAATAGCAATGATGATGGTGATTTTTATAACCAAGCTACTGTTTAATATGCACCAGTCCCTTTGTACCAAAGTTTTGTATGTGCATTTTGAATTCATTCTCACAACAGCCTTATGAGATGACCACCATCCTTATCTATATTTCACCACGAAGAAACTCAGGCTCTGAGATGTTATACAACTTGTCCAAAGTCACAAAGCAAGTGAGTCTGTCTCTGACATCTGTTATTTATGACCACACCTCACTGGTGTACCAACAGTTAGCACTGGATCAAGGGCCAGAGTAGTCACAAGCAAGGTTCTCCTGGGACAGTGGAGGTGAGCTCCATGGCCTCTTTTGATCTCTTTGGACTTAGGGTCCTGGGAAGTCTTTTAGAACCACCTCCCATGATGCTGCACAAAAAGCTTCGGTCTCAGCGCATGCCTGGTACTGCCTCAAAGGCAAGTTCCTAAAGGAAGAATTCCCTGAAAAAATATCACCACGAGGCAAGTCACTGGTGCACCTGTAGGGAAAAGACAAGAATCCCAGCCAAGAAGCCAGCTTTGTTCAATGCTCTAGACCTGCACTGTCCAATATGGTAGCCGTTAGCCTCATGTGGCTGTTGAGCACTTGAACTGTGTGTGGCTGGTTCAAACGGAGGTGTGCCATCAGTGTACAAATATGCATCAGATCTCAGTGGCTTAGTAGTAAAACGTGGAGACTAGCAATAAATTTGTATTGATTACATATTGAAATGATGATGTTTGGCATATAATGGATTAAAAAAAATATATTCTTAACATTAAGTTTACCTGTTTTAAAAGGGAAAAGCCTTTTTAAAAGTTGTGGTAAAATACACATAACATAAAATTGACCATATTAACCATTTTTCAGAGTACAGTTCTATAACCAATCTCCAAAACTCTTTTATCTTGCAAACTTGGTGCTCTATACCCATTAAACAACTCCCCATTCCCCCTTCCCGCAGCCCCCGGCAACCACTCTTCTACTTTCCGTCTCTATGAATTTGACTACTCGAGGTACCTCATGTAAGTGGAATCACACAGTACTTGTCCTTTTGCGACTGGCTTATTTCACTTAGCATAATGCCCTCAAGGGTCATCCATGTCAGAATGCCCTTCCTTTATAAGGCTGAATAATATGCCATTGTATGTAGGCACCACATTTCGTTTGTACGTTTAACTGTCAAAGGACACAAGGTTTGCTTTCACCTCCTTTTACTTTTCCTCGGTGTGGCTTCTACAGGCCTTTAAAATTGCATATGTGTCTTGTATTTATGGTTTATGTTACATTTCTACTGGACAATGCTGCTCTGAATTTTCCTCTCTTCTTCAGTGCTTCCTCCTTCTCCTCCCTTCACCAGATGTTAGTTTGGCCTCTCTCTTCCCCCTTCCCTGAGACCTGAGCCAAGAAGTTTAGCTCTGGGGGCTTCAGTGGTTGAGAGTCAGCCTGCCGATGCAGGGGACACGGGTTCGTGCCCCGGTCCGGGAAGATCCCACATGCCACGTAGTGGCTGAGCCTGTGAGCCATGACCGCTGAGCCTGCGCGTCCGGAACCTGTGCTCTGCAACGGGAGAGGCCACAGCAGTGAGGAGGCCTGTGTACAGCAAAAAAAAAAAAAAAAAAAAAAAAAAAAAAAGAATATTAGCTCTGATTAAACACTCCCTTTCATAAGGATCTATGAAAGACTGTCACGTTAGGCAAAGTTTTCTGTAATTGAATGAAACTGTGACATAGCTCAAGGTAGCTTTTTCCATAATACATAAGTAGAAGGCCCAATAAATTGGGACTGAGAAGGAAAAGCTTTTGAAGTGATTTGATGTTTTTAAAAGTCAACAGCTTTCCTCAGCTCACAGTCTGAGAGAGAATTTTATTAACCACCAAGCAAAGAGGAGTACAAAACCAATGAAGCATAAATTCACAGCAGAGATCTATGCCAGCCTCTCACTTCTGAAGTACAGATTTTGTTGAAAGACCTGGATATCTGGAGATTCAAGGCATTGGAATCTTGTCAGTGTCTTTTGAATTTCCCATTACTTATAGGATATAACTCAAAAATTGAAAGCCTTTCAACTTTCCAATTTCCTTTCCCACTACTCCCCACAGGCCCCTCTATAAGAAGATAAGTATTACTTTTTAGTCTCCAAATCTACAGTGCAATCCCAGGCCTCTCAGCCTTGACAATGTTCTTACTTTAACCTGGGAGACCCTACGCCATGCATATACACCTGGTGAAATCTTACTCCTTCTTCAGGACAAAGTTCAAAGTCACCATCTCTGTGAAGCATTCCTTGACTCCAGTGCCCATTAGGTTCCCAACAGTAAACACTCCAGTTGGCACACTCCAATGATTGGTTAAAGGATGTCTCATGATGGCGCTCTTTACAAAGGTGTGCAAGGTTAAGGGTAGCCAAGATGAGATGGTGAAGCAGCCCAAGACTAGTGACCACTAGAATCAGGAAAGAAAAAACAGTTCCCAGAACTTGCCCAGATTTGTAAGAGGGACCTCCAGACAGAAGCTGTGGCCTGTCCTAGAACACCTGCAGTGAGACAGGAGGGGATCTCTCTCCTCCACCCTCGGGTGTCCTCCCATCAACTGAACCCATCTAGAAGTGGGAAAGCACAAGTACGCAGAGGATACCGCTCATAGACAAAGCCTCCAAGAGCACAGGGCAGGTGGAAATGTGGACTGTGCCTCTAGAAGGACTAACAGAGATGCTCTAGCACAAGCCCTTACCCCATCTCCAGAAACATCCCCTCTCTTCCCAAGACTCCTAAGAGGAACTGTTTATACCATAAGATAATGCTTGTCATATTGTATTTGTATTGTTGAATTCACTGTCTTTTCCCCAACTACTCAGGAGACCATGAGCTCTTTGGAGGTCAGACTCATTCCTCCCATTCATATATATATTTCTGACACCTAGCAAAGTACTTGGGAGTAAATACGTACTATATAAATATGGAGTGAATTAATGTGGTCTTTTATCACATTTTTTCCCTAAGTCCCACACTGGAATCTGGATGATCTACAGTGAGTCTAGATTGGGAATTTCTCAATGAATTGGATACATAGGACTAATACCCTCCTTTGGGTCCCAGCTAAGGTGCTAAAATGATTTGAATAAATGATACTCAGTGCCTTGTTATGCTGTAATTGGTAGCACATTAAATTGTGAGGAATTGAGGAACTTGAACATAAGTGTCAGGAATCAGCAGTAAGTTAGATCGACTAAGAAAATAAGTGTTTGTGTAGGTGCCCAGGAGAAATGTACTATATATACTGTGATGAGAGTTGGGTGCACAGTGAGAAATGCTGACCAGGGCAATGGAAGGCAGAGGCTAAGTGGAGACTGGACACTGAAGGGAACATTTGAGTCTCAGGTTGACACAGCCATGGTTGTTCCAGGAATAAAGTTCTACCAGGCCGACTGGATTCCTAACCAAACCAATGAGTGAAGACATATCTCTGAAGCATGTCAATGTATCTCAGTTCTTGCTCACTCTACTGGGTTTAATTTTTAACCTGGAGTTTGGAGGTTGTATTATTTTCCTAGGACTGCCATAACAGAGTACCACAAACTGGGCAGCTTCAGACAAGAGAAATGTGTTCTCTCACAGTTCTGCTGGCCAGAATCTTGAAATGAAGGTGTCAGCAGGGCGATCCTCCCTCTGAAGCCTCTAGGGGAGATGGCTTCATCACCTCTCCCAGCTTCTGGTGGCTATAAACTCTCCTTGGCTTGGGGCATAACTCCAATCTCTGCCTCTGCCTCCATCTTCACATGGCCTTTTCCCCTCTGTGTCTGTGTCTTAAATCTCCCTTTTCTTTCTCTAATAAGGATACCATTTATTGGATTTAGGGCTCACCCTAAATCTACGATAATCTCCTCTGGAGATCCTTAATTATTGCTGCAAAGATCTTGTTTCCAAATAAGGTCACACTCACAAGTAGTGGGGGTTTAGAAATGTACATCCCTTCTGGGGACCACCATCCAACCCACCACAGAGGTTACGTTAGTTCTGGTTAGTTAGCCTCCTTTCCAAAGCCAAGCCCTTCCCTCTAGTCCATGTTTTCTCATCTTCTTGAATCTAAGATCTTGTCCCCATCCATTATTTCTATTTTCTCTTTTGCATCTTTAACGTTTTTGCCTTGCTCCTTCCCTTCAGGGTAAAAACAAAACACCTTCTCACTGCCTGATTGTACCTTCAAAATTTAAATCCTTTTCCAATACCACCACACCTCACAAAACTCCCCTACCCACTACCACTCCAAGGAAGGACCCGCCCTCCCCCTTTACTTCTCACACATTTCTGGGCTTTTGCTCTCATCAAAAAAGAAGCACCTTTCTGAAGTAACCAGGAAAGTTCAGGTTGCCCAACCTTATAAATACAGGTTCTCTTTGGTCCTTCTGACCCTCTCTGCAATATCTAATTATCTTGGCTATCTCTTCCGGCTTGGAGTTTCTCTCTTACCTCAAGGTGTCAAGTTAGAGCTTGCAGGGAAAAATCTCCCTCAACTATATCCTTCCCAGCTGCTAATGGATTATTATCCTGAACTTAACATTTGTTGGGTTCCTTCCCTCTATGCCACACGGGTTGACTTTTCTTTAAAAATCTACTTAAAGAAAAATAACATTTCTGACACCGGTCAAGTATTCAAAAGGTGGCTTTGTTACTGAACCAAACTTGGGTCTGCTTGCCCTCATGCAGTAAAGCCAAACTACTGACACCAAGTTGTGGTAAAGGAAAGTGTGGCATTTACTGCAGGCCCCCAAACAAGGAGAAGGGGCAGCTCAAGCTCAAAAGACCTGAACTCCCCTATTGCTTTCAGGCATGGGGTTTTAAAGGCAGTGTGAGGGAGGGGACTTCAGAGTGTGATCGACTCATGCACAATTCTCAGATTGGTTGGCATCAAGGTGAGGTCTCAAGCATCATCGGCCTTCTGGTTTCAACCAGTCTAGGGTCTATGTGCTGTGGTCAGCAGTTTTCCTCTGGTGAGGGTCTGCTTCCTGTAAAAACAACTTAGGAATGTTTCAGGCCTTTATCTGTATCTTTCAGGGAACCGAAAGTTTGGTGATTCTTCGATGTGGCAGACTTATAGTCTAAATTGTTACCAGTTCCCCAGCCCAACAGCTATTCTTTGTTTCTACATCTTCAGGTTTCCTCATCATGAACTCTTGAGCTAGCCTTTTGAGACTCAGAGGAAGCCTGGGAGACTAAAGCAAAAGCCTTTTACTTCAAAGGACAGGGACACAGGGGCTTGTATACAGGTTCAGCTTCTTATTTTTAAATAAAAATACTTATTACAACAAAAATACCATTCCCATCCCTGACGTAGTATTACATCTGTTCAACAGGTTTGAGCCATCTAGTCTTACCTAGTTATCACCTGGCCTCGGAAAGGCATCCAAGATAAGGGCACAGTCCAGTGCTCTGCTGTTTCATAAGACACGGATTCAGACTCTGACCACAGTGACGTCCACCACCTCCTTTCCATGGCAGGGCTTTATAGGTTCTGCTGATGAAGGGGCCTGCAATGCACAGTGGCTCCTGGCCATTCACTAATTTGTCAGTCTGTGGGTGTGTTACTGTGGCCTTTCCCAGTGCTAGCAAGAGAAGAGGGATTTGTGAATTCAGCTGTTGTTTAGACTCCAGCCAGCAGCAAAATCTGTGATCCATGGATGCTCCCCTACAACCTTGGTTTTAGTTGTTTTCTTAGAAAAGCATCCATTTCATCAAGATATTCAAGGCCATTGGAGTAAATCTGTATATGGTATTCTTCTATAAAATTGCAACTCCTTCTATATTGGCAGTTATGTCTCTTCTTATTCCTAATATTACTCTTTTGTGTTTTCTCCATCTTTCTTTTTATATTTTAATTTATCTTTTCAACAGACCGCTTTGAGTTTTACTGATTAATTTTAGTTATCCATTTCATTGATTTGGTTTTATTAAACTTTTATTAATATAGAGTATACGTACAAGAAGGTGCGCATAGTACAGCTCAGTGTATTTTCACAAAGTAAACACATTCATGTAATCACTAGATCAAGAAATAAAATGGTACCGGCACAGCAGCCCAGGAGCCTCCTGGGAGCCCTTCCAGTCACCTGCCTCCTAAGGGTAGCATTATCCTCCCTTTGAACAGCAGAAATTCATTTTGCCTGTCAGTCCTTCTACTTCTTATACAATCTACTCATATAAAATATATGTATTCTTTTGTGTCTGGTTTTACTCACTATTATGGACAGTTTCTCACCTGTAACCTACTTTGAGTGTTATCAAGATTGGAGACAATGAGTGTCAGTTACCTGCACAGAGGCTGGCTATAGCAGATACGTAAGTGAGTTATTATCATGAAAAGGGGGCATTATCTGCAGACGGGTGATGTGGGAACGAGGAGGGGAGGGGAGGAGTGTGTGCAGTGGACAAAGCTCAGCTAATTTATCCTGACTAGTTTCCAAACATGGTCAGGGCCATGATAGGAAGACCCATGTAGGAAAGCGGGATTTTGGTAATTCCTTTCCAACCACCTGATTACATGGTAAGTGTACCAGGTTTCATTATTCTCCAACAGTCCATTATAAAAATTTTCAAACCCATTGAAACACTGAATTTACAGCAAACACCCATGTACCCACCACCTGGCTTCTATAATTAACATTTTGCTCTTCATGCTTGAGCACATATTTATGTCTGTCCATTCATCAATCCATTTTTATTTTTTATGCATTTTAGAGGAAGTTGCTTTAGTAGTAGGGTTTTTTTTTTAAATTAGGTGAAATTCACATAACATAAAATTAGCCATTTTAAACTGAGTAACTCAGTGTTATTTAGTACATTTATGTTGTATATCACATCTATCTAGTTCCAAAACCTTTCTGTCACTCCAGAATAAAGCCCCTTATCAACTAAGCCATTACTCTTCACTCCTTCTTCCTCCCAGCTCCTGGTGACCTCCAATCTATCTGTTTCTATATTTACCTATTCTAGATATTTAATGTAAACAGCATCATACAATATGTGACCTTTTGTGTCTGGTTTCTTTCACTTAGCATAATGTTTTTAAAATTCATCCATGATGTAGCACATTCCTTTTTATGGTTGAATGATATTCCATTGTGTGAGTACACCAGAGTTTGTATACCTGTTCATCCATTAATGGACATTTGGGTGGCTTTCACCTTTTGGCTATTGTGTATCTGAGAATTTGTGTACAAAGATATGGTTAAGTACTTGCCTTCAATTTGGGGAAAATATACGTAAGAATAGAACTTCTGGGTCATATGGTAATTCTATGTTTAACTTTTTGTGGAACCGCCAAACTACCTTTCTGGTATGGTAGTAAGTTTTTAAGCCCCAGGAAATCTCTTGCTCAAGATGGGCATACTTGTCCTAAGATTAGATGGCATACCTCCATGGCCAGCTATTAACATTAATTTAGCCCCAGTTCGATTAGCCTCCTTTCTGGATAAAATACAGAGGGGTTTTATGGCACATGAGAGGAGATGCTGCTTAAGCAGCCTACAATTTCCTCTTGTCTCCTATAGGGTGTGTCAATTCAACTGTCAGTGGAGGCGCAGGGTGTATAATCTCTTGGGATATAGACTACTCAATTAATGATTCCTGTTGTGTAATCAGTGAGTCTCCATTCCAGGAAACTGCCACATGGAGCAAGACCCCTCTGATACTACAGAAAGCAGCACCAGGTCCCCTTATGATTTCCTGGGTTATGCTAGGAGTTAAGTACAACAGATTTGGGTTGGAGAGAGAGGAATTTGCCAAAGAGATGCATGGGAGTGGCAATCCTTGGAATAGACGCTGACAGCTGGCGTGAGATTTCTGAGGGCTGCCCTGCTCTGTGAGCCTGAGAAAACAGGAGACATTCCAACTATTGTATGATATCATCTGTGTCTTAGTAGCATTTGTTTTTAAACTATGGACTTAATTGCTGTTACATTGGCTCCTATATCTTTTTTCCCCAAAAGTTGAATCTTTGAAATTCCCATGAAAGCACATTCAGTTGCCGTTTCTGTTCCAACTTGATGACAGAATCATCCCTAATAATGAAAACAAATTTGTTATTGGCAAAGCAGTCCCAGGTGTTGCTTTTGGAGAGTCAGGAAGGGGAAGCAAAACGTCTCAGAGTGGCCCAGAGATTGCAACAGATTAACAAAGGCTGTTTGCAAACAGGCCAATGATCCACCACTTTGCACATCACGTTATCATGTGCAAATCCCATTCACAAAAACCTGGTGGAGTCAGCAGAGAGGGTGCTGGTGGGTCTTGATCTTCAGGTAAAGAACTCCAGATCGAAAAGGATATGTAACTTATTCAAGGCCATAGAGCTAGCAAGGAACAGGTTGAGAGCGCAAATCCCGTGCTGTTTCCAGTGTGGGAGAAAAAGAGAAGGATCATCCAAGGTGCTGGGGAAATAAAACTTTGGAGTCACCTAGCAACTGGTTTGGGCTGTTGGAACAGTGTCTCGGTCACTGACCAGCCATGTAACCCCTAGTTCACTCAGCCCCTTATCTTCATTTTCTTCACTTTCAGTGGAGCTGACGCTAGCTATAAGATTAACGTGAAGATAGAATGAAACAGTGTACATGAAGTACTTTACGTGCTAGCAATTGCAGGTGCTCAAAAAATTGTAGCTCTCCTGCCCCAACCAGATCATGCTAGCAGGTTCTAGAAAATTCTGTTCCCATGACCTCTTCAACCCTTGCTCTTTTTCTCCTAAGTGTCCTAAATTGCACATGTCCTGACCCTAAGCAAAGTTCATCAGAGATGTTAGCCTTGACATAAAAACAATGGGGGTGCTTTGAGATGAGGAGACACTTTGCAGTCAGAAGGTAGGGACCATCAATGTTCATTACTTATTTAGGATAAACTTCCATTTATATGTCCAGCTGTTAGGAAGCAAGACTTGATCAAAGGCCCATTAGTCACAAGGCTGGCTTGGCAAAGGGCCGCTTAGTTAAGGCAGTGAATTTAACATGAAAGGGAAGAGGGAACCGGAACACTGGGGCTTGGTACACTGTGCATTAGTGAGTCTTTTTGTCCTAGTTCTGCAAGCTTTCTTTAACAGAGGTTAACCCAGATGCTGAAGGCTGACTGTATCAAGCGTCCATGGCAGTCGTGAGCAAGTGGTAGCATTTCATCCCCTTGTCAAATTGGGCAAACTTGAGAACAAGACTGAGAGGCAGAAATGTCTTGTCAAATTTCACGGAAATTGCTGGTCCCCAAAGACAGAAAGAAACCTTTCAGACCATTATAGGGCAGAACAGGGTTGACTGTCCTATGTCTGCTGCAGAATTTGGAACTTGCCCGACTTTGGAAAGGTCATTCAGTGTAGACCTTTGTACACTTATGTTCCAATAGCACTCATTCTTTAATGTGGAATTCTCATTCGTGACAGTTGTAATATTAATGGTAATATTTATATCATTATGTTCTAAAACCAGACAGTGTGAGACACAAATTAATAAGCATTTGCTCAACACCCACAGGCCACCAGGTGCTGCTGCTACAATGGGGAGAGGCACTGCAGAAGTGGATGAAGAGATACGTGATTTAATTCTCACATTTTGTGAGCACATTTGCATTATACAAGCACTCTGCACATTTGCATAATCTGCTAGTTGAGTGAATACATTGACAGTGCATTGTGGAATTGCCTTCATGATGTGGTGAGGATATAATTGCTGTTATTGTTATAACATATCATTTGCTGAGTACCGACTGGACTTGGAGGGGGGGTGGGCCGAGGGGGGGGGTACCACGTGAGGACAGCAGAGGGCAGTGGTTAAGAGCACCAAATCCGAAGCCACATTGCTGCGTTTGGTTCCTGACTCTGCTGCTTTCTAGCTGTGTAGGCTTCAAAAGCAGGTGGATTTCTTTGTGCTTCAGTTTCTGCATCTGTAGAATCGAAATGGTAACAGTGATACCTGCTTTGTAGGATTGTTATAAAGACTAAGCGAAGTAACTTTTGTCATGTGATCAGAACAGTACTTGGCACAATGTCATAATCATCATCATCATCCTAATCCCCACCCACCCACCGGCACACACTGGGGCAAAGTGCCCATTTTTTAAAGGAGGAAGCTGATTCCTAATGCCTCAGAGGTAGAGTAGCCTTGAAATTCAGGTTGTGCTTGCTCCAAGTACATTCTCCTCCCACGAAGCCTGCGACATCCTGACACTCAATGGAGTGTGCTGACCCTGGCGTGCCCGCTGTCATGACGAGGCAGAGCTCTCTTGTGCCTCCCTCTCCAGAAATGAACATTTCACGAGCATGTACACATCCCAACTTTGCTGGAGCTGGGGTCACCATTTCCAAAAGAACAGTCTCTGCCTAAATGTACGAGGGCTCTAAGAAGTTCAAAGAGATTCCTACTGCACTTATAAGCACTTCTTCAGTTCTCACTCTGTCTAAAATAGAAATGCAATCTCAGAGATGCTTTCATCCGAGAGATCAATCTCCCCGGGCTCCACTCCACACTCACTGTGGAGACAGCATGGTCCTGAGGGTCTGTAGTATGTTGAAGATCCTAGGGTTGGGGCTAGGCTGGAGGTGATGAGAGTTTTAAATTGGCATCACCAAAAACAGGACAGTCATTGTGGTGAGGAGAAATCACAGTCGGACCTCCCTGGTGGTGCAGTGGTTAAGAATCCGCCTGCCAATGCAGGGGACACGGGTTCGAGCTCTGGTCCAGGAAGATCCCACATGCCGCAGAGTAAGTAAGCCCATGTGCCACAACTACTGAGCCTGTGCTCTAGAGCCCACATGCCAAAACTACTGAAGCCCGTGCGCCTAGAGCCACCACAAGAGAAGCCACCACAATGAGAAGCCTGTGCGCCCCAACGAAAAGTAGCCCCCGCGCGCCACAACTAGAGAAAGCCTGAGCAGAAATGAAGACCAAATGCAGCCATAAATAAATAAATTAATTGGTTTTTTAAAAAAGAAAGAAATCACAGTCAAAGAAGGAACCAGAGATCAAGGTAAAGAAGCAGTGGAAGGTGCCCGTTCTGAAGAGCAAGGAAGTAAAATTGCAAGACAGGTCAATGCTGTAGCTGAGATAAATGGGCACTGGAGAGTGAAGTCTGAAGCAGGGTGGGGTGGGGAGCTCTAGGCAGTCTGGACCTACTGTTGTGACGTGGCCTGTCCAGCTGCATTGGTGCCTGGATGTTTGCTTGTTTGAGAGGGGCTCTGCAGGGCTCGAGTCAAATAGGAGTCCCCTGATTTATCAAAGGAATCTCTAGAGTTTGAGTCCAGTGAGATTTAATCTGATGTTGAAGATCCTGTTCAGTCTTCTAACAGTGAGGATACCTTAGGAGATGTCTGAGTCAGCGCAGCATATTCAAGTCATATCCATACTCAAGTATGCCAATGCGATAATTTGATGGGAGAAGCAAGGAGAAGAGAAATACTAAAGTCCTGTTGAGCAAACATTATCAGCATTTCTCTTCAGTTTATCAGCAACCTATCATTACACAAATGAGAATTTCATTACTCCCAAGGGAGAGACTTGATTTCTGAGGTACCTCTAGGACTATGAGGTCAATGGAGACAAATGATCTTTGGCTAAAATTCTGCATTCTTGTGGTATTACTTTGTTTCCAAACACGGAAGCAAAACACTGATCGGGAGTAACCAGGAAAGGAGACTCACCCACCCAGACTGAGTTATACCAATGTCTTTATTATTTGACAGAAGTAGATCATATTGGAGGGAGGTTAAGCTTTGTCTCATGCTGGGCTTAGTCCTGAACCGGGAAGGTGATCCTACTGCTCTTAGAACATGGCATCGGCCCTTTATTGGGCAACCTTGGATTTTTCCATTTTACCCATCAAAAGTAATAGTAATTCTTGAATCAGCCTCTTCAGTGTTTTCCCCTTGAAAGAATAAAAGGATAAAGAGCCTGGATTTGCAGGGCTGGGAGGTCCTTCATGAACAGGCAAAATGTGCCCAGTCATCACAGGGGAAACTTGTGAACCTGACAAAAACCTGTCTTCCAAATCCCTCGAATCCTTCCTCAGAACCAGCCCTACCCTTGTCTTTGTT
Organism: Phocoena phocoena; assembly: GCF_963924675.1. Taxonomy (NCBI): domain Eukaryota; kingdom Metazoa; phylum Chordata; class Mammalia; order Artiodactyla; family Phocoenidae; genus Phocoena; species Phocoena phocoena. Next base: position 32,345,811 of record NC_089237.1, on the reverse strand, counting down.
CTAGATCAGTCATGTATCTGTATATGGTTTTGGTACTCTTTGGACTGGCTTCCTGGCTCCTTTATTTCTGTATTTGGCTTACTTTATGCACTTTCTTGAAAACTGTTTCTGCCTCTTCTCTAGCAACTCACTGGCAACCTTGGCAACTAACTTGAATGCTGCTCTCCCTCTCCGCTTATGCCTCTTCCCCGCTGCTAGGGTTCTGGAGCCTAAATGGACTGGTAATGATAGATGTGCCTTCTCTTCCAACTTGGAGTGTTGACTACATTTGGCAACCTCCTGAAAGTGTTTCCTGAGATACCTCCCCCAGATTCCAGGGGGTATAGGCTCTGACTCATCCACTAGCTGCATGCCAGGAACTTTGCAAACACTGTGCTAAATACATCATATTAAGTCTCCCAACAACCCTCAAGAGGTAATTATTGTTAATTCTATTTAATGGAGAACTTTTGGATTGTGTTCTAGCCATTGTGTTGTTATGATGTAGAGATTCTGTATTCTGTTATATTCCTCTAAAGAGTTTTGATATATTTTATAGCAGGCAGTAACTTGTTGAGACTCAAATTGCACAAGACTCTGTCTTGCCTGTGGTAAGTGACAGCTAAAATCTCAGTTCAACTCTTTTTTCCTTTAGCTGGGTGGTTTGCAGTCTGCTTCATGCACTTATAGTTCAAGGGTCAGCTACAGATATGGGCAGAGTTAATGCACAGAATCTGGGGCTCCCCTACTCTGGCATTCTCCTTTCTAGGCTTCCCTCTTCACTTTCCAGAGTCTGTGGCCACCTTGGATTCTGTCTCCAATTCCTCAGACCAGAAAGATGGCAAGTGTTCTCTTATTCCTTCAGCTGGCCTGTGTCACACTGTGACTATGGCCTACCCTAGAGTTGCAACAAAATGGAGATCTCACCCTCTGTTGAGCTCTTCTTCCAAGTTTCGACTCCTTTCTAAAATCTGCCTGCTTTTGTTGTCTCTTCAGAGACTCTGGGTATATTTTGCCCTTTAAATATTTTGTCCTAAGTTTATAGCTGTTGTTCATGGAGACTGGTCTGCTGGGCACTTACTCCATCACACTGAAAGTAGAACTCCAGAAAATATTCAAAAGATACTATCAATAACTACTACCTTTATCATTATTCTCATGACCAGTCTTCTCTTGCTGAGTCACAGAATCACAGATAGCTTGGGCAGGCATTGTGAAGCAGACAGAAAAAAGGAACCAAGATATATCTCTGGAATATAGCATTAGTACCCCCTCTACAAGGTTTGCAAAGCAGTGGTTCTTTCCAGAACTGCGTGGACGCATCACCCTTTCTGAGTCACCATGTATATGTGGGGAGAAGGAGGCAGGGTCATTTTCTTGAGTAAGGCACAATTGATGAGGTGTTAATTCTTCTCCACCTACATCTCCCTCAGAGGACACATAGCAAACAGCTCTCACCCTGGAGACAGGAGGCTTGCCAAAGTGCATCACATCTGCAGGACGTGACTGGACTGTATTTTGGAGTGACTGAAGAGGCAGCAGCACCACATCCAAGTTCTTTGTGCCTCTTAGTGGGTCACAGAAGAGAGCCAGCTCTCCCTTACAACCCCCCCCAATGGAGCTTGAAGTTTATCTGTGGGACAGGAGCCACAAGGTATGTTTCCCACAAGGAGTATGACTGTGCTCCTGGCAAGGGCCGAAAAGGAGGTGGGACTGCTGTCAGGGAGGCCCTCCACGTCAGAGGACAGCAGAAATTGATATTCCTGACAACCAGACACTCCTTGGGTGCCTCCACAACCCAGAAACCACTCACCATCCACTGCACCAGTTTAAAAATATGAACACTTTATTTCTGCTTCCCCACTGTCCTGACCCCAACAGCACACGTGACAACACAGCCATTATCACTAGTGTCAGGACCAAACCGGGATGACACTGGCAGCAGGAGACTGCAGAGACATGCTTACAAGCCAGATGATGGTCCAAGGGACTGTCATTCATGGAGGTTGACCTCTGCCCCAATTATTCCCCTAAGCTGTACATAGTCAAAAGAAGTCAAAAGGAATGGAATCAGAAAGAGGAGGAAGGGAGAGGTCCAACTGAAAAATGCTGTGAGGATGAGAACGTAGACTAGACATTGTCTAAGATTTAATAAACAGGACAGAGTTAAAAACAGAAAAACAGAAATGACAACAAAAGAAGCTGCCTGCTTTAGGCAGATGGAGAGTTCAGGGCCTATAAAGGAACTTGCAGTTCTAAGGATAAAGTGGGCTTTGCATCTGAGCTTGACTTTACACCTCTTCCACACACAGAACCCCAAATCTAGGTGCTGTAAAGAAGATTGGCAGATTTAACATGGAAATTCAACCTCTGTGGATTGAGAGGCACCCTCCAAAGGTGAAGAGATGAGTGAGAGAGTAGTAGAATCTATTTACAATATATGCATTCAAAAATATATCAACAAAGATGACCCAGAGGAGGGAGACAATTAGGCAAGTCACAAATGCAGACACATGAATGGCCAAGAAACATTAAGAAAAAGGCTTCATTTCTCAAGGATTGATTGAAATGAAAATTAAAACAAGGAAATATCTTTTTTCACCTATTAGACTAACAAAAGTGTAACTGATTTTTAACATCCAGTGTTGATGTGAGATTGGTGGTGGTTGGGGGAGAAGACACTCATCTCATGATGCTGAGGTCCAAGTTAGAATTCTGCAGTCTTTTCAGGGGCAATTAATAGTACCTGTTAGAAGTGAAGTGTGCTTGCCCTTTGAAAAACATTCCACTTTCATGAACCTGTCTTATAGACAGTATTCCAAGGGCATAAGGATAAACATACAAGGGTATTCACTGCTACATGACTTGTAATTGCAAAAAATTAGAGACAACCTAACTGCTCAACAGTAGGGAAACTGTTAAAGAAATTATGGCAAATCCACTCCATTCCGTATCTAGGATTCAATATTCAAGAATACTATTCAGCTATTAAAGAGAATGAAGTACTTCTGTATGAATAACAGAGAAGCTTGTCCAAGACAATTGTTGAGTGGCAAAAGCAAGGAGTTGAATTTTCTATGTGTCAGAACTTTTCCCATTTCATCTTCTATAATTTTATGGCTCTATGATTGGTACTGTTGTCACCATCCCCCATCCCATTTTAACCAAGGAGGCAATCAAGGCCGAGAGAGACTAAGTAAATTTCCAAAGTTGGCTTCAGAATTCATGTTCTTAACTATTATATTTGTGTGTGTGTGTGTGTGTGTGTGTGTGTTTCACGTGTTCATAGAGACATGGAAAGTGTGTGCGTTTGGGAAAGACAATAATACAGTGTATTTCTGTAGGGTGCCACCCAATTCTCTCTTGAAAGCAAACAAGGCTAACGCTCAAAGTGTTAGTTCGGTACTGGTGGCTCATAGCTCCCTCCCTCCCCAGGAACTGCCCTCTGATGAAGGGAGCTGCCTCCTCCAAGTTCACACCCCCTTCTGCAGGGGTTGAGGGATGGCTCACATCCAGTGTATGGTGGAAGGGGTGGCATACAAAGACCCCTTGCCTCCCTTTAGGACAATTCTGACAGTCCATTCCAGCTCCCACGTTCCCCCTATGAATCAACTCCAGCCTTTTTGGAAACCACCTCACAGTTCAACTTCTCCCTCTGCCCAGTCCTGTTTCTTTCACTCCTCTGTGACTCTGGTGACCAAGGGCACTTCTTAGAAACCACTGTGCAGGCTAATCTCCACCTCAGAGTTTATTCCTCAGGGAGCTGGAAGGTGGAGAGTAGAGGGGAGAGGGGACAAAATGACTTCCATTTAATATATATTTCTATTTTGTGTGAATTTTGTCCAGTGAGCAAGCAATACGTATATTAATTTCCAAAAGGCCAATGTAAAGCATAAAAACATAAAATTAAAAAGCATTGCTGTAATTCTATAGCCAAGAAAATTGGGACCCTAGAATCTGACTGGAGATTTGTGTTCAGGAAATAAAATAGCATGCCTTTCATTAATTTTTCAGGGTTCTCATCTGAAAAATATAATGCCTTTCCACTGTGCCCGGATTTTCTCTCCTGATGCAACCAAAAAAAAAAAAAATTTCCTCTTGCTCTTCCAAATTTTGTCTGGAAGTTTTGATATTTTTGAGTCTCCATGAGCTCTGCTGTCAGAGGGTGAAGGAAGCCTGCTGATCTCTCAAATCCCTGCCACAGAGAATAGGATGCACTGAACCTTGTCAGAGTTCCACATTTATTGTATAAAAGCAAAACAAAAGAGCTATGCATTTAGGTCATCGAGAGAGAGAGAGAGAGAGAGAGAGAGAGAGAGAGAGAGAGAGAGAAAGATTTGCTGATCCAACAGAGATTGATGTACTGGTTAGAACAGCAGCCTAGGGGCTTCCCTGATGGCGCCGTGGTTAAGAATCTGCCTGCCAATGCAGGGGACACAGCTTCGAGCCCTGGTCTGGGAAGATCCCACATGCCGCGGAGCAACTAAGCCCGTGTGCCACAACTACTGAACCTGCGCTCTAGAGCCCTCGAGCCACAACTATTGAAGCCCACATACCTAGAGCCTGTGCTCCACAAAAGAAGCCACCTAATGAGAAGCCCGCACACCACAATAAAGAGTAGCCCCCAATCCCTGCAACTAGAGAAAGCCCGCAAGGAGCAACAAAAACCCAATGAAGCCAAAAATAAAATAAATTAATTAAAAAACAAAAAAAGAACAGCAGCCCCGTAATTTTCAGGTCTCCGTTTTACTTGTAAAATCAGTGCCCAGTTTGTCCGTTCATTCTCTGTGTATTCATTCATTCATTTCATCAAAAGTTTATTAAATGTTTACTACATGCTACCCCTTATTCTCTTGGGAGGTGTACTGGCTTAATCATGGTCCGATGAAACAGCATAGTGACTTACTGATTGGTGAATTATTCTCCGGATTGTAGAAGGTACTGTTCATGAACTTGGTTCAGAGGAGGACAGCCTGCCGTTGTACCTCTCACAGAGAGCTCTCTAGGGTTTAGATGAATTCGAGAGGATGTGAATCATTCTAGTCTATAGAAAAAGCTACTGGAGGAATTTCTTTCCTGGGTGATTGCTGAGATTCCATATTATACCATGGGAAACAGAAGTAGGAGATTTCCTGTCAATTTTAGATATCAGTGACATTGTGGTGACTGCTAATGATGGAGGAGCACTTGACCCCTGAAGAATATTAGGGTGAGTGATGAGATTATGAGCTGGTGATCACACATGCAAATGGGAATTGCAGGAAAGCAAAGTAGTCACTTAGGGAACAAAGAAATGAATAAGTAAATGAATGAAACTCAACTGTGCCTAGAAAAACGCTTCTGTAGGGGCTCAATAAACGTCACTAAAAGAAAATGGAGAAACTCAAGCACATGTACTGGGTAACTTTCTACCTCTCCGTCTTTCCTCCAACATACTTTTGAGCACCTACTCTGTGTCAGATGTTAGACCAGGCACTGAAGGCTTTGCACAGGTTAAATCAAACCAATCTTTGCAATTCCAAGCAGAACCATGGTCCACACTCCCTCCTACTCTTCTGTGTAACCAGACCTTTTAAAAGGTGCTTCTGTGTCCAGCGGGTGGGAACTGGGTGAAACAATAAGAGCTCGAAGTCATTTCACATGTCGTTTTTTAACTTAAACATAACTGCTTCTTGAAAATATTCTTTTGATAGAGGATTGCTCTCGGAACAACAGAAGCATTATGTCAGTGCTGTGATGATTGACTATTTTTAGATTCCCAGTTTAAGCAGAGTATGAAAGTGGAGCTGTCCAGGAGTGAGAAGAACAGGCAGCCAGGGAGCAGGGACCGCTGGCATTATGGACACTAAGAGCAGCGGGCTGCTAGAGGAAAACCCAGGCTGACATTCAAGATCAACTGCATTGGAGACTAGATTGGACCTTAGCTAGTGGAAATCACTTTGGAAAGTTCACACATGGTTAGATCTGAGCATCACTTGCTTATTCTTTTTTTTTTTTTTAACATCTTTATTGGAGTATAATTGCTTTACGATGGTGTGTTAGCTTCTGCTGTATAACAAAGTGAATGAGCTATACATATACATATCTCCCCAAGTCTCCTCCCTCTTGTGTCTCCCTCCCACCCTCCCTATCCCACCCCTCTAGGTGGTCACAAAGCACTGAGCTTATCCCCCTGTGCTATGCGGCTGCTTCCCACTAGCTATCTATTTTACATTTGGTAGTGTATATATGTCCATGCCACTCTCACTTCGTCCCAGCTTACCCTTCCCCCTCTCCGTGTCCTCAAGTCCATTCTCTACGTCTACGTCTTTATTCCTGTCCTGCCCCTAGGTTCTTCAGAACCGAGACCGTCATACAGAGTGAAGTAAGTCAGAAAGAGAAAAACAAATACTGTAGGCTAACACTTGCCTATTCTTGAGTAGTCCTCCAATAGCAGTGGAAATGGCATATTTAGGTGAAACCTTGCTGATTTGACACCAGTTGACAAAAAGATGATTCAAATTCAAATGTCCCCATGGAGGAGAGAAGCAGCCAGGTGACACCAATGGCAAACTGGAGAGCCTGCGCTCCAAGGAAGGGATCATCAAATACTAAATTCAAGCCTATTATAACCTTGTGGGAATTCAGGCCCTGAAGTGTCATAACTTGCAAAGTTTCAAGAGAAGCAGGAAATCTTGAACTTTATTGAAATTTCTCAATATTTTTTTTTGAAATAGGCACTATCCAGAGACATATACTGGTTAGGCTCCACCAATGGGGGGCACCAGCTGGTAAATTGTCCTCATAGTCAATGATGTAAAGGAAAACAGAGAAGATGAATATAATGTGCAGCAGGTGTTGTCATGGCAACCAGATAGGGGTCCAGGTGATGCTGAGGCAGTGTAACTTCCTTCCTTCTTTGCTTTTTTCTGCTTTTTGCTTGGCATTTAGAGCAAAACCAAGAGAGGTATTGTGAGAAAAAAGATCTTCTCTTACTTGTAAAAACATGTTTGGTTTCTCTTTCACACTGCTCTCCTGGCTTTTCAGCAACTCTGAGAGGTCATGAGAGACCCTCCTTGTGCCAAGGTGACTTTGCTTCCCAACTTAGGGGTGAGCTGTGTATCCAACCATATCAAGCAGTGCTCCAGAACTTTTTCCACTGGGCAAGGGCCTGGCTCTTCCTGACCTGTTATCAGTGTGCATTTGGGGAATTTGTAGGCAAAGGTGGAGAAATAAAACATGATCCTGTCACCAACCTTCTTTAGTTCTCATAAAATATACCACCTGTTATCCTTTGTCTTCTCCTTTTATTTTCTGGATCTTCATTTTACTTTCAGAGGCTTCTTTTTCAGGTCTGGTGACAGAAAGCCTTCAAGGTTGTAAGATGAAATGGAAATAACTTGACCTGGAAGTCTGGAAGCCTAGGCCAGTTCTGATACAAGCTAACTGAATGGCTTTGGACAAGCCTCTCTGAACTTATTACACCTACAAGAGAGTTATCCTCTCTTGTAATGCAGCAACAATGAGGCAAGAGATCACCATGTTTTCAGGAACCTCAGACTGAGGGACAGAAGTTCTGGGCCTAGTTCAAGCTCTGACATGACCTACATGTGCGATTTTAGCTAGACCACTGCTCCACATCTCAGTTTCCTAATTGGCAAGATAAAGGTGTTGATCTGTTCATCCATTCAACAAATGTTTGTTGAGCTCCTAACAAATGCCAGGCTGTTTAGGGCTTAGACCAATATTTCACGGTCAGCTATTTCACAGTTATATCTTAGCCTTCATTGGTGTAGTAGTTTGAATGTTGACCTGTTGAACAACAGGCTTCAACTCCTGTAACCTCACAAGGCTAATAATATCTTTAGCAGCTCTGCTTAATCTGCCTGGAGGAGGGAAAAGGAGGCAGATGACTGATGGTGGGGTCACTGCTGGCAGCTCCTAGCACAGCTTACAGAGAATGGCCACCACCGTGGCTGTGGCTCTCTTTAGAATGGAGGGTGCTTAGCATAATTTGGCTTCATCTTTGGACCCTCACCACCAGCCTGAGGAGAAAAAATAGTCCTCTTGACATCTAGAGAAGTTTGTATTTGTATATGTATATATGGACGGGGGAGATGAAAGGAAAAGGAGAAGAGGTTTCTGTTTTTGAGAAAAATAGGGCAATACTCTTCACTCTACTGGAACTCATTTGTATCAATTCAGCAGTATATTGTGAACACCCTTCCATCTTTGCGCATATAGATCTATACGCACCTTTTGATGTCTGCTTAATACTCCATCATATGGCATCCCCTGATATGTTTATCCATCCCCCGAGTAATGGACACTTAGATTGCCTGTCAATTTTCACTGCCATCAATAATGCTGCAAGAAATAGATTTGTACACATATCCTTGCACTTGATTATAATTATTTCCCTGGAAGAAATTTCTAAAAGTATAATTGTATATCAGGGCATGCACCCTTTCTTATTTTGATAGTTCAAAAGTGGGCACGTTAATTAACATTCCCATTAACAATGAATTAAAGAGTTTTTTTTTTCTTTCACCAGTAGTGAATAGTATAAATCATTTTAAACTTTGCTAGAAAGAGCAGGGAAAGTGGTGTCATCTTTTTTCTTGCCCCTAATATAATTCAATTCAATTCCATAGATGTATTTTGAGTAGCTGCCAGGTATATGACACAATGATGGGAAGAAGACCCATGTCTGCCTGTATCCCCAGGAAGATGAAGACACTGAAGAGAGGCTCTAGGGTGTAAGGGCAGCACTGTCATTGGGAGCAGAGACTGGGATCCCAGCTGTGGCTTTGCTATTAACCATCCAGGGCACCTCCAGCAGCACCTCCCTGAGTTTCTGTTTCTTCACCCACTATGTGTATGATAATACAGTTGTGCTTGGCACCTACTGGCTGCTACATGTCATCCGCTACCACTACTGCAAGAGAGACTTTGCTAAGTACACACAAAATAAAATGGAAAAATCAGAATGAAAGGTTTCACTCTGGTTGTTGAAGGGGGAGGCTATCTGGGAAAGACTCATGGATTTGAGTTGAACTTGCTTCTTGGTAAGATGGGGCTCCCAGGGAGGGCCGTTGTGGGAAAAGGTGTGAGGAAGAGAATGCTGGGCATACTGGGAGTGGGAGGGGGTACAGGAGGCAATTTGGAGTCACTGCAGCTGAGAATGCAGCGGAGTGAAGTGGGAACACAGTGTAGGGTGTGGCCAGAATGTGGAGGGCTGGATACCAGGTGAGGGTAAGTAGTTTAGTTTCCAACCTATTTGCAGTAGAGAGAAACTGAACATTTTGGAGGAGGAGAAAAACACAGGTAGAGAGCAGTGTTTCACCTGAAAGGTAAACTTCATAAGGATTTCTAACATGCCATATTCAATTTGTTTATGTACTAACTCCTCCTAATAAAACAGCAAGCTAAAACCACAATAAAATAGTAATGTCTCTTTTCTAATCTACAGAAAAAATTTTAGATGTAGAACTGTCCCTGTGTCTACGTTTTTTCTTATCCTTTTGTTTTTCTTTCTTTCTTAAGTCTTGGTACCCACAGACACTGTCTATCCTAGACTCTAAGGTAAAATCATGTCTGGCTTACCATAAAAATGTTTTATAGTGTTCACTTTATGTTAACACACTTACCAATACGTCATGGTATTTACAACAAGCGTGAGGAATTCTAGGCCTCTATCCCTGGGACACACTGGAGAACCATTGTTATACACTATGAGCATCTTCAGAACAGAGGCTGCATTATTCATTCCTGTCTCCCTGAAAGCTTGTTCAGAGTTAGGATACGGTAGCACCTCAAAAAAATGTCTATTGAAGTAAATGAAATATTCACCTCTGTAGATAATGGTAGCACCCAAAAGTGGAGACATGATTAAAGTCCTATACCAACCCAGCCAAGAAGTCGGCAAATGGTTCAACACAAATGACAGACACAAAATAAAAGTGTTAATCAAAATTGCAAAACAAAATGGAGCTGTCAGTATGATACAGCAAATTCACTGAGTTTAAACTGTGCAATTGATATTTCAGCATATATTTTTAAAAATATGGTTTACCTATCAATTAAAATTTATTTTTCAAACATCTCATTTTTCTTCCAAACAAATGAAGTGTATGGATGCATACACACACACACACACACACACACACACACACACAGTCTATTCATTTCTCACTAACTCAACACAAATTACCTTTAATGCTGAATATTCTTTTTACCCCAACATTAGACACAGGAATGGAGACAGACTGTCGAACTAATTTTAACAAATCTGGAGCAGCAGATTCTTTGTTGAAAAAATATTTCCACTTATCAAGAGATGTCATTCCCTGAAGGGAAGTGAACACTGTGTTCAAAGCACTGACTTCTTTATAAATCAAATTGGGGGCAAGCTCATTTTTCCATGTTGATAGCATCCAGATATGAATGACTTCAACCAAATAGGAAGATGCTTAGGATTGGCCTAACTCAAAGTAGCTAGAGAATGCTGTGGTTAATTTCCAAATTAAAGCCACTTCTTTCAAAATATTGTGACTCCAACCTGGGCTTCAGAGATTAATGTATTAACCACTTTAATTGGGAAATAGTCCTGCAATGTGTATGTAACTTTCATGTGGGCACATGGAGAGGTGCCCCCCACCCCACTTAGATAATTTCTGGAGCTAAAATTAAAATGTATCATCGATGGTAACCAACCTTATTTGATGACATTTCCAAATAGTACTTACCTTGAAGGTTTGCAGCAAGATACATAAAAGAAAACAAAATAAAACATTATCATAAAGCAGATTTTATTCAGTACAAAAGAAAAAGAATGCAGCCTTTCTGTACAAGGGCCCGGACCTGGCTGGGAGGAAGGGTTGGTACAAGTTGGACTTTGTCTGCACTATCCCTCTGTCCTACCCAGAGGAACTGGCAAGGGCCTTGCTCTTCCCTTTCTTTTACCTTGTTGGCCTCACAGCCTAGGCACAGAAAGCAAGGTAGACTGTTGGTTTTCTAAGCTGTGTAACAAAGCACCATCAATTCAGTGGCTTAAAACAACATCCATTTATCAGCTCACAGTCTGTAGGTCAGAGCTGGTGGTCTCGACTAGGTGCTCCATGTAGGGTCTCAAGGCCAAGGTCAAGGTTTGTTGGCTGGCTAGCGTCTTGTCCCGAGTGTCTGCAGAGGAATCTGCTCCAGGCTTATTCAGGTTATTAGTAGAATTCAGCTGCATGTGATTGTAGGACTGAAGACCCTGTTTCCTTGCTGGCTGTTGCCCAGGGGTTGTTCTCAACTCTGAGGCCACTGTCTTCTGGCACTTGTGTGTGGTCCTCTCCATCTTAAAAGCCAACAAAAGTTCTTCAAATCTTATGCTTTGAATGGTTCTGCCTCCTGCCAGAGAAAACTCTCCGCTTTTAAAGGACTTATGTGATAAATTAGGTCTACCTGGATAACATTTCTTTGGATGAACTCAAAGCCAATCAATTAATAACCTTAATCACGCCTGCAAAATCCCTCTGCCCTGTAATGTAACATAATCACAGGCATGAAGACTCATCGTATAAACAGTCCCAGGAGACAGGGCAGGGAATCTCAAGGAGCAGTGAGATCCTAGGATTCTGCCTACCATGGGAAGAGTCCTGACTACCAGTGGCCTGGTAGTAAGTCGTTTGCTTTTCTTACTTCGTTTCCACCACTAACAATTTGACAGCTTAGTGGCTAAGGCCTTGGGTTGTGGTGTCAATCTACCTGGGACTTAAAACCCAGCTCCTCAACTGTGGTTGTGACCTTGGGCAGTTTAAAGTCCCTTCTGCTAGAATGTTTGTTTTGAACATGCAAATTGTTCCAAAGACATTGCTATATTAGGGAACAATTCAAGCATAACACAGATTTGCTCACACATAATTTCCTCAAGAAATACTAGGTGAATACGGGAAACTGCACCCAGGAATAAAAACTGCCGTGTGGAAATACTCATAACACGCACATTTCAAACAACGGCCTCCGTCCACTGCCTGTGTTATGAGCCATACCTGTCCAAGAAGGATTATAACTTTCCTTCTGATTTCAGATAACCCTCCTCCACCGCTTCAAGAGCAGCAACCCTTCCAAGGCCACTTCCACAAGTAAACATTAAATTTTTCCAAGGTGAAGTGCCGTATTTATGCAATACTTAAGGTATTTCTTAACCATCTCACATGCTTTAAACTATGCTACTGTTTTTATTAGTTTCCTACCTTCACTGAATGTGAGACTGATAGTTTTTGAGTGTTGTGCCCTGTATGGGTTGGCTTGTGTCCCCTGTCCTAACCCCCAGGGCTTAGAATGTGATCTGATTTGGAAATATGATCTGTTGGAGGTAATCAAGTTAAAATGAGATCATTATGATGGGCCCTAATCCAATAAGACTGGTGTCCTTATTAAAAGGGAAAATTTGGACACAGAGACAGACATGCACAGAGGGAAGACTGTGATGACACACGGGGAGAAATCCATGCAAACGTGAAGGCAGAGGTCAGGGTGAGGCATCAACAAGCCAAGAAATGCCAAAGATTGCCAGCAAACAACGAGAAGCTAGGAAAGAGGCTTGGGACAGAGTCCACCTGACAGCCCTCAAAAGAAACCAACCCTGCTCACACCTTGACTTCAGACTTCTAGCCTCCAGAACTGTAGCACCTGGTTTCTGGTACTTTGTTATGGCAGCCCTAGGCAACTAATATTGATACATACCCCAATCCATATTTTCTTATAAGCCATGGTTTTTATTGCATTATTTTGCATAGCAAACTTGTAAAATCTTTAGCATAGTAATAATTTTTAGGAATGCATATGTTGCACTATAGCAGAAATGACTATACTTCAATGCCATTTCAGTTTTCTTTCTTACTAAATGGGCCTTCATGTGATTATCGTGAGGACTAAATGAGATAGTTACCTATAAAGTGTTAAGAATGAAATAAGCACCAAGAATGCAAGCTGTCATTGCTACCATCATTAGACTTTCTAGTTCAAAACTGAATTTGGGGCAACTCTAAACAACAGCAGTGAGGGTTAAATGGTGCTCCAAGCTCCAAATACACAGCCTAAAATCTCCATACGATGGCATGCTCTATTACAGACTTATGGAAATGGCCGCTTAGAGAGATCCAGGGACTGTGCAAACAAGAGAACTCAGATGCTAAATATAGGGGTCTCCTCAACACTTAGCCAATGTGGATATTGATAAGGAATGTTGCTAATTTGGAGAAATAGGCCTTTTAAGAGTAGCATCACTATTTTCAACCTCTCTGATAAACCAGCATCAGGACAAGTCCAGGGGAAACCTTCCCAGCTGGTTCCTGAACTCCTTACTTGTTAATTTTTTTAAGATTTATTTATTAGTTATTTATTTTTAGCTGCATCGGGTCTTAGTTGTGGCATGTGGAATCTTCTTTGAGGCATGCGGGATCTTTTGCTGCAGCACGTGGGCTCTTCATTGTGGCATACGGGCTTCTCTCTAGCTGTGGCATGCAGGCTCCTGGGCATGTGGACTCTGTAGTTGTGGCGCGCGGGCTTAGTTGCCCCGCAGCATGTGGGATCTTAGTTCCCTCAGGGACTGAACCCGAGTCCCCTGTATTGTAAGGGGGATTCTTTACCACTGGACCACCAGGGAAGTCCCTGAACTCCTTATTTTGGACAGGTGTTCTAGAGAGCCAGCAAAGCCAGAGAGAAAGAAGCCAGGCTTTGCATTTCAGAGAAGGACCTACGCCTTGAATGGGAAGGATGCTGAGTCCATACGAGAGCCAGGAAGCATTGGGATGGTCAGGCCTCTGAGATGAGCCACAGGCATGGGCATGGAGGGGCTCAGCAAACTGTCTGACTTAGGTAAGTCACTAGATGTCCAGAGAAATAGGACATCCTGGGACCAGAGTTTCCCAGCCGGGGCCCAGGATTTCAGCCTGATGTAACTGAAAGAACATGGGCTCTTTGGAATCAGAAAGGCCTGGTACAAATCCCAACCCTGCTGTTTATTAGCTATATGAACTTAGAGAGTTTACCTTATTTCCCCAGGCCTCAGTTTCTTTGTCTGTAAAGTATCCATAATATCAGTTAATGTCTGAGGTTGTAGTTAGCACTAAATTAAAGAAAATTAATGAAAGAGCCTGTCCAGGCTAAGTGCCCAATAAAAGATAGGTCCACATTCGTCCCTTCTCCACAGCTACTTTGAACTACCTTTCTACTGGGCATAGCTCTTCCCACGCCAGCTGGAAAGTAGGTTGCGGTCATCTAATAGGAGAGGGATGCAAGGCTCTGACTGATAGCTGGGACTTTACTGTCCCATGTTCTTTTTTTTTTTTTTTTTTTTTGCGGTACGCGGGCCTCTCACTGTTGCGGCCTCTCCAGTTGCGGAGCACAGGCTCCGGACGCGCAGGCTCAGCGGCCATGGCTCACGGGCCCAGCCGCTCCGCGGCATGTGGGATCTTCCCGGACCGGGGCACGAACCCGTGTCCCCTGCATCGGCAGGCGGACTCTCAACCACTGCGCCACCAGGGAAGCCCAGTCCCATGTTCTTGATGGTTAGTTAAGATCCTCTTATGCACAACTCATCTCTCAGAATCTTCTCCTTTCCCATGCTCACCCTAAATGGTCCTGAGACTGAAATTTGAATTCAAATCTGCTTGATAGTCCCAAAGTACTTTGAACAGTCAGGGCTGCTTTTATCAGAAGGAACCCTAACCAAAGTGGTATCAGACCTTTACTGAAGGTTTGGGATAATGGAAGGGGACTGTAGAAATAGTATAGGAAAACAAAATCCAAGATGAAATATCCCTGCCATGAAAACCATGGCCCTTTACCTGCCACCAAGAGTTTCTTGCTAGTCACACTCCCACCCCCGCCCTGCCTTACGTCCCAGCCTGTCGTCCTGTCACTGCGTCTCTCTATCAATCACCCTCCTCCCCTCCCCCTCCCCTGCCACCTGCTTGTAAACTCCCAAATGCCTGTTTCTTTCTTACTAGAGAGTTTTAGTGTGTCATATCCCATGCCCACCAAAATCTCATTCTAGGCATATCTGTGCATCTTTAAAAATCCATCAGTTGTTGGAACACAAGTCAGATCATATCATTCTTGAGCTCAGAATCTTCCAGTGATTTCTCATCACAGTGTAAAAGCAAAAGTTCTCTGCAGCCCTACATGATCTTCACCACTGCACACCTCTGGGCTTCGTGTCACACCTTCTAACCCGCACTCTCTGTAAGCCAGCCACGCTGGCTTTCTTGCCCTTCTTTTCACAGGACAGGTGTGCTCCAGGCTCAGAGTTCTCTGCTGTTCTCTCTGCCTGAAACACTGTTACCCCAGATTTCCTATTTCTTCCTCATATTATTTAGATTTCTGTAGTGTGTTAAGTGAGGCCTACCCCCCAAAGTTATATCCATGATCTAATCCCCTGAATCTGCGAATGTTACCTTATATGGGAAAAGATGTGTTTTGGTTAAGGATCTTGAAAAGAAGAGTTTATCCGTTACCTGAGAGAGCCCTAAATGCATCATAAGTATCCTTATAAGAGGGGGGCAAAGGGAAAGTAGATGCACATAAAAGAGGAGGTGATATTGCCACGAGACTGGTGACAGTAACCAGAAGCTGCAAAAGAACAGATTCTTGTCTAGAGTTTTGAGAGGGAGGATGGCCCTATCAACAATTTTATTTTAGATTTCGGGATTTCAGACCTGTGAGAAAGAGAATAAATTTCTATTGTTTGAAGACAGCCGGTTTGTGGTAACTTGTTATAGCAGCCCTAGGAAACTAGTACAGTCTTTTCTCAGATTTCACATACTCAGAGAAGTCCTACAACCACCCCATGTAAAATAGCCCCCTCTACCTGGGTGTGGGTGCACGTGCGCACACACCACTTTAACCCCATTACAGCCACAGTTTTACTGTTCTTCATAGCATTTTTGTTCATAGCATGTATCACTTTTTGATGTATAATATACTTTCCAGTTTATTTATTACCATCTCCTACTCTACAATGTAAGCTCCATAAGGACAGGGACTTTATTAACCGATGTGTCTCCAGAGCCTAGAAAAGTACCTGGCTCAAAGTGAAATCATGCCAAATATGGATTGAATAAGTGAATGGAGGAGTTCACCTTTAATTGCATAAAGAACCAGCAAAAGCTCTGAAATTAGAATTTATATTTTAACACCTAAGAGCAAACATTACCCCCACCTCTATAATCAGAAAAGTCATAATAAATACATCTATTCTACTGCTGTCCAGAGCAAATCTTTAGAGATCAGAAGGTGCATGTGTTTGTATGTGTGTTGGGAGGTGGATGGGAGGAAGAGAAGAACAAAGTGTTTTTCCAGCAACACCTTAATTAAACAGTGCCAAGATCACATGCCCTGGGCTTAGGAGGAGAGAGAGCTGCTGCTTTCAGCCTGTCCACACCTGCCAGGCTGTTCTTTGCCACTTTGCAATTTGCCCAGCAGGTTTGGAAAAGGAACAGTAATGGATGGATAGTCTTACCTTGTCACAACTCAAAAGTGACATGCTATTTTTCTGTGCACCAATTTTCTAACCCAGGAGCCTCTATGAGCAGTGGATTAAGTGGGGAGAAAGCAATTTCTGTTTAAATGCTGGGCCTTGTTAGTCAAACAGGGCACAACAGAGACTTTTACTTAAAGCACATGGGAAGGGAGTGATGGATCAGATCACAAGTTACTTAAGTGTTTAATTTCCTGGCTTTATTCCTTCACCAATGTTTCCTTTAGCACATTTTGAAAATCAGATGAATAGTGATTTTAGTTTGGGAAGAGTTGGTAATATTTGGAATTCCAAGCTTCCTGTCTTTCCCTTCTTCTCAATTCACTGGTCTGGGTCATAGTGCTTCCATGACACTTCTGGGGGTGTTCCACAAGTGTAGATTAAGTGCCTACAGGTGTTATGCCACCTAGTGTTTCACTCTGGGGATACAAAGGTTGATTAAACCCAGTTTCCATTTGCCAGAAGGCTCTTGTTCTCCTGGAGAAGTCAGAAATTTAGACAAATCACTACAACAGTGTAATCAGTCCATAGGAGGCCACATTGGAATTGAGTCTTAAGGAATGAGTAGAAATTCGCCCTACAGAATATAAGGGAAAGTAGTATTTCCCTGGTGGTACAGTGGTTAGGAGTCCACCTGCCAACGCAGGGGACATGGGTTCAATCCCTGGTCTGGGAAGATCTCACATGCCATGGAGCAACTAAGCCTGTGAGCCACAACTACTGAGCCTGCGCTCTAGAGCCCATGAGCCACAAATACTGAAGCCCGCACACCTAGAGGCTGTGCTCTGCAACAAGAGAAGCCACCGCAGTGAGAAGCCCCGCACACCGCAGTGAAGAGTAGCCCCCGCTTGCCGCAACTAGAGAAAGCCCGTGTGTAGCAAGAAAGACCCAATGCAGCCAAAAATAAATAAATTAAATAAACAAAAAACATTTTTTTAAAAGAATATAAGGAGAAGGAGGTTCCTGGTAGAGGGTCAACAAAACTGAGGAAAGCCTTTACTCCATTTGAGAAACTGCCTATAGTTCTGCATGGCTGGAGTGAAGTGTGATGAGAAAGGGTGGGGGTGGTGCTTGAAGGGCAAAAAAGGACCAGGTTATGAGGGATTCCGCCACGCTAAGAGATTTGGACTCTACCTTGAGGGTGATGTCACAGAAGGGTATTACGTGGAGAATGACTTGATCACTTCACCCTTCTCAGGGTGTAAGGAAGACAGACGAGGGAGACAAGAGCAGAGGGGTTGAGACTGGTTTAGTGGCTATAGCAATATTTCAGAAAGAGCTGAAACTCTAACAAAGAAAATGGTGATAAACACAGAGAAGATGGGATGGTCCAAAGGACATTAAGGAAGTTATAATAGGACTTGGAGACCAAGCAGATATGGAAAATGAGATTATGGAAGGAGTGTACGATGGGTCCTGGGATTCCAAGTTTAGGTGCCAGTCACCTTTTCTGGTGATCATTACAGTTGATGAAATAGGAGAAGTCTCTCAGAGCCAGTCAGTAAGCATCACCTAGGGAGCCACACTATGTTTGGAGACAGTATTGCCTCTCAAGTTGTGGAACACCATTGCATTACATAAGCAAACTATAGCACAGAGAGGACATTAGTGTAGTAATCAAAGTTACTCTGGCGTACATCTAACGAACCACACGATAATTATATTATGGCATGTTAATTAAGCAGTAACAGTAAACAGTGGCTATAACGATAGTTCTTGATATTCTATTTCTAAAGCTAATACCAGTATCTTTGCCATTACCTAGAGAGAGTGGAAGTCCTGGGAGGCAGTAGGGTCACCAAGAATTAGTAGTCTTATAATATCACTTCCTTCCACCAAGCCCAGATTTCCAGCTGAAGCCATTGCCTCAGTCTCATTCTCAGTTCATCCCGTTTCCCAAAACTTAGGGTTTGGCCAACCTGTCAAGTGGGACTCTCCGACCGGCTGTGGTTTAAATTCTATCTGGTTCTTCTTGGATTAAGAACACAGACTCTTGAGAAAGGGCTGTTTACCACTGTCTTCTCATCAGAACTCCTCCCTCCCCACTTCATCATATAGGAAAGGAATCACTGTCACAAATGAATGCTTCCCTTCTCTTCTCCCAGAGCAAGACCAAATGCCCCAAAACTTACATCCTCATCAACTTACACTTTAATCACTTAGATATTCATTTTTCTCCAAACCATGATTATGGGGATTCCTAGTGTTACCTGAGTCAGGAACCTCTCAGCAATTCACAATCTAATGAAATCTTTCTAACCTGGTGTTATATGATGGTGATACTCAAAGTGTGGTCCATGGACCCATGTGAGTCCTCAAGAGTAAGTACTTAGAAAATTAGAGCAAATTGTCATTGCCACAACTTCCAGCATGTTCAGTAGATATTTCTCATGGAATAGGACACAGACCAGTTTGGATAGAGTCACATTTGTGTGGTGAATTGTATATTTCCTGAGATGAGGGACCAGGTATTGGTCAGTGGAAGATTGGGATGCAAAAATAAAACTGGCCGTTGACCAAAAATAGTTTAAAAAGTAGTGGTTGATTGGCTATTTGCATCAAAACGCCTGGAACACCAATGAAAAATGCAGATTCTGCATCCAGCCTGAGACTTAATGAGTCAGAATCTCTGGAGGTGGGGCTGTAAGTTCTACATTTTAAACAAGGAACTTAGTTGCTCCTTCATACTAAAGTTTGAGAAGTACCACAAACATTTACCAGTTGGTTTTGTTGATTAGAATATAGTTTTGAAAGACTCTATTCCCATGTCAGCCAGTTATTGTCCTCCTTAAGGGCACAGACTGCATTCATTACCAAGGAGTGCCTCTGGGAGTCCATCTCCAACACTTGAAAAATGCACCAATATTCTAGTGAAGTCATATCATAGTTATGTACAAAAAAAGAACTCACAGGGCTTCCCTGGTGGCGCAGTGGTTGAGAGTCTGCCTGCCACTGCAGGGGACACGGGTTCGTGCCCCAGTTTGGGAAAATCCCACATGCCTTGGAGTGGCTAGGCCCGTGAGCCATGGCCACTGAGCCTGTGCGTCCGGAGCCTGTGCTCCGCAACGGGAGAGGCCACAAGAGTGAGAGGCCCGTGTACCGCAAAAAAATAAAAATAAAAAGAACCATTGAAGAGAGTGTGTATATATTAACACATAGTAATGTGTGTGTTCCCCCTCCCACCACCAGCTCTGGAGATCCTACTTCTTTCAACATCTTTCTCTGGAACATAAACGAAGAGGGAAAACACTGAAAAGGTAGAAGAAACGGGACATCTGGGGCCATGTAGTAAAGGGGCAAACGATGAGTTATACATTCAGTTATACATGAGCACATCACTAGACCACAACATAGGACTTAATGTTCAAGACATCATTCATCATAAATAGACAAATTATGTCCAATACCTTCTGCTTATATTTAATAAATTAAATTTTAGAACAATGTGACATAAATGGGTAAATTGTTTAATCTTTTGAATTTGTAAGTTTTATTCATCAGGGGAGTTCATGAATATGGAACCTCTTATTCCCTGATGGAGTCATATAAAGGGGTGGGTCTCCAACACAGACAAGCATTAGAATCCCCTGGGGAGCTTCTGAAAAATGCAGATGCTTGAGCTCATCCTGGCCATCCTCAGGCACCTGGAAAGTAAGGTCCAGGGAATCTGTATTTTCAAGTTCCCCACATGATTTGGGCATGGAGGAGGAATTTGGGAATCTCTGTTTTAACAACACTATTGCTATAATATTATAACCTGAACATGGATGTCCTAAGGAGAAAATTGGGTCTAGATGCAGGTAAATTAAGGCTCTGGAAAAAGTGCACACTTGAAAATTAAATATTGCATAAATGGTGCACAGCAAAATATGTAAGTGAGCATACTATTGGTATTTGGTAGTTAACTATGTGAGCCCTTTAATAGGGCTGCTATGTTGATGACCCTGGCGACTGTGCTTACTGAGATATCTGTGAAATAGCAAATATACTGATTTTAATAATTTTTGTAAAGTCAGCCGGCACTGAAGGGGAGAGCAAGGCAATTCAGGTCATGAGCAACTGGAACAAGAATCTTGCCTCTTGCTATGCCGCATACCCCAGCGTGGAGTTGCCCAACCCAAAGTCCTGCAGGCTGCCTCCCTGGCTGGCAGAGGAGGGAGGAACGGAGCTGAACAGGATCAGAAGTATACAGCCTGGTCAGTGGCAGTTCCTAGTTATCAAGTCTAGACTGGGCGAAAGCCAAAGGCACTGCAGGGAAGTGGAACAGAGCAGCTTCCCCGGATCACATCTGCTGGCAGAAGGCTGAAGTTCTGTGTGCCGTGAGCAGGAGTTTCCTTCAGTGGCTTGTCCTCAGCAGTGCCAGCCGAGGGGCTTGCTGAGAAATGGGTAACAGGGCTCTGCCCAGTCGCATCGCAGGGGCTGGTCCTTCCATGAGATGAAAGCGATTTATTTCCCTTTGCCTTGCAGATGTAGGATACACTGAAAGAGAATACAGTTTAACTCAACCAGCATAATCAAATGACTGCTATGTTCCAAACCCATGTCTCAGGCTGATGATATGGAAATGAAATAAACAGCTCTTGTGCCCAAAGAATTCACAGTCTAGAGGGAGAGGCAGATGTGCAAGCAGCTGCTTAAAATAAAATAGGAAGAGCTAGTGGAAGAGTATACACAAACATTCTGGGGCGCACCCAGGAAGCAACAGGTCATTCTGCCTGGGTCCGCAGGGAAGTTTGCAGAAGGAAAGAAATATTTGAACCGGATTGTCAAGAATATGTGTGAATTCACCAGGTACACAAAGGGGACATGGAGATAGGGGTGGAAAAGAGGGATATTCTTGGAAGAGGAAATGGATCAGTTGTTCATGGTGTGCTCAGCAATTGTAAATATCCTCTGATGTGTCTCCAACATAAAATAATGCTGCACACGGAACAGACCATTGAGATCCTCAGATGGGAGTCCTTCTTGTATGAGGATGCCCCTTTGTCTTCTTCCGGGCACGTGAATGGAATAAAAGGGCTGGCGCTGAAAGGGAATTTAGAAACCATATGATGTTGTTTAAACTTTACTACAACCCATAGTAAAACATGGATTTTATACACACATACACAGGAAACGACAACTCTCAAAATCTACTTGCCTTTATGAAGTACAAGACATCACAATAGTTTCTTTTCTATTCTATTTCTTTTTTTAATAGACTATTTTTAGAGCAATTTTAGGTTCACAGCAATATTGGAAGATAAGGAGATTTGCCATATGCCTCTACACATGCATGGCCTCCCCCATTACCAACATCCTCCAACAGAGTGGTGCATTTGTTAAAATTCACACCTCATTATGACCCAAAGTCCATAGTTTACATTATGATTCACTCTTGGTGTTGTACATTCTATGCGTATTTAAAAATGTGTAATATGTATCTATCATTATAGTATCATACAGAGTACTTTCACTGCCCTAAAGATCCTCTGTGCTTCCTCCCTCTCCCCAGCGTCTGGCAACTACTAATCTTTTTACTTGTCTCCATAGTTTTGCCTCTTCCAGAATATCTTACAGTTGAAATCATGCAGTATATAGACTTTTCAGACTGGCTTTTTACTTAGTAATACGCATTTACAATTCTTCCATGTCTTTTCTCTCTGTACCTCAGTTTATCCATTCAGTTACTGAAAGACATCTTGATTACTTCCAAATTTGGCCATTATAAATAAAGCTGCTATAAACATCCATGTGCAGGCTTTTTTGTGGACATACGTTTTCAACCCATTTGAGTAAATACCAAGGAGCACAATTGCTGGATCGTATGGTAAGAGTATGTTTGGTTTTGTAAGAAAGTGCCAAACTGTCTTCCAAGGTGGCTGTACCATTTTGCATTCCCTCTAGCAACGAATGAGAGTCCCCATTGTTCCACATCCTCGCCAAGATTTGGTGTTGTCAGCAGTCTGGATTTTGGCCATTCTAATAGGCGTGTAGTAGTATCTCGTTTTATTTTGCATTTCCCTGATAACGTATGATATGTAGGCTTGTGGACTGATTTAACTGCTGGATAATCATAATACTCTATTAATCTGTGGGTTTATCTTTTGGCAGCTTGGATGGATGATTTGAACCTTAAATCTCAATTTCTGATTCCAGAACTATTATAATTCAGTCACAGGATGTTGGCAGGCATTTCCCTTTTCTGTACCTCAGTTTTCTCATCTTCTCACTTAGGATTAATAATATTTGTTTCTGCCTCAAAAATTTCATCTTGAAGTCCATCCAGTCCTACCAAATCTTATTTCTGGATTTTGGTGAGGAATAAATAGAAAATTCCAGAGAGAACACTTGAGAATGTATGAAGTGAAATATAAATGATTATTATTGGGTAATCTCTTACTTAGGTAACTGAAGCAGTGGGCATTTCCCCAGGAATCCACTGGAGAGAGATGGAGCTGAGAGATTTTTACCCACTGTAAACTGAAATACCCACTTCACCTTCAGGCTCTCCCCAAGAGTGTCATATGAAACTTTGATTTTACATGTGTCTCAAGCCTTACTCCAAAGAAAATAACCAAAATAAAATCCAGGGGCAATGTTCTCCTTTTCTTCAATGTCAAGGATTAAGTATCTCATTTCCAGATCAAATTTGAGAGGCATCGGTTTCCTCCCACCTCGAAGCCTTGGCAGAAGGCAGCTCAGCTGCTGAAAAGACCTTGGGGTCCAGGCACTTGCTGCTCTTGGAGAGGCGTAGGGAGACTGGGCTTGAGTTACCAGCCCTGAGTGACCTGAAGTTCTAGTGAGGACTCAGGATGCCCAAGAACTCAGGAAACAAATGGAGACTGGGGATTCTGCCCCTCCCAGCTTGGTGGCTTCAGATCTTGTCAGAAGAGCTCTATCCATATTCTCAGAAGAAGGTAAATGGCTAACCACCATTTTTTTAAAAAAGATTCTCATTGATTTTTAAAGAGTCACAACAGTGAATTTGCAAGAGCAAGTCATGTAAGGTGGTATCTGGGTGAACACAGAGCAATTATTCATTGCCTACTCCCGTGCTCCACAACCTCAGTGCCTGGCTCTGTTTTCTGTATTTTTAAGGGGCTGCATGTAATGAGCTTGTTGGGAAACTTCTAAGCTACAGTCAAAATTCTTTATTGTCAGATTACAAAAGAGCTTACTAGTGTTGTGCCTTATCCAACGTTTGAGCTAGTGACCTCAGGGGAATGACCTGCATTACCCAAATGTGCCATTGCACTGTGCCCACCTGCTAACTCCTACCATTTCCCAAAGACCTGTTCCAAGTAGTGGCTCCTTTCAATACTTCCTCTGACTTTCCCAGCCACCCTCAAATAGATAGGTTGCAACTGTATGCCCACAGCATTTTGGTGAGATACTCAGATCCCTGCGTCGTCCTAGATGGCAATGGGACGCCATCATTTTTTAACCCTGCTTTTCTCATTTTATTCCTTTACCAAAAACTTCCCACTTCCCTTGTTTAATAAATGTTTATATCATGCTTACTATGTGCCAACCACTGCAAAAGTTAGATGGTTAAATTCCCCTGACAACTTTATGAGAAGAGTACTATTATTACACCATCTAATTTTACAGATGAGGAAACAGTCTTGGAGAGGTTAAGTAACTTAATAACCCAGCCAGGAGAGGGCAAAACTAGCCTTTGAACCCAAATTCCAGGGTCCTGGCAAATGAACAGTGACTAAAACTCCTAATTTTTCTAGAGGGAATGAGAATCTCCAAAGTACTAGAATTAGGACTGGGGAGAAGTTCATATATGTACAAGGAAGTATGGGGTACAAAAGCAAAGTATTGAAATCCTGAGATGTCTTCCTCTATAAGGTAAACCTGTTTCTCAAAGTCTTTTCGAATTCCCTCAACAAATAGCTCTCAGACAAACAGGAGCAATTTTGTAGGTCACTTTCTTCCCTTGGGAGGGGATCACGGCTCTTGGTTAAGGTTCCATTTTCCCCTGGGGTCTGTGAGCAGGATCCTTAATGACTAACGTTTGGTTAATCATTAATAGAATGGTTAGCATATAGGCTTGGGAGTCCAAATAATTTGGGTAAAAGTCCAGCTTTGCCTAACTGGGTGGCTTCAGGCAACTTACTCTGAATCTCTGAGTCTCAGATTCCTGGTTTACAAGATGGGAGCAACCGTTGAATTAGTCACGATGGATCCTGGAGTCAGGGGCTTATGTTGGGGTGACAAGCATCTTGAATTTGTCAGTCACTCAATACAACAAGGGTTTGTTTTTCACTCAAGCTCATGGTCAGTGCCCACCAGCAGAGGAGACTTGCTCTTCATGGTTACTCCGAGGCACAGGCTGATGCAGGCTCCATCTAGACCAAGGTTTCTCCACCTCAGCACTCTTGACATTTGGGGCTGGATATTTCTTTGTTGTGGGGAATTGTCCTCTGCATTGTAGGATACTGAACAACATCTCTGGCCTTTACAGATGTCAATAGCATCCCTCCACCCCACGTTGTAACATTCAAAACTATCTGCAGACACTTTCAAATGTTCCCTGGGGAACAAAATTACCCCTGATTGAGAATTATACTAGAATGATCTGGAAATGCACTTCCACAATCAGATGGCAGGAAAAAAGAAAGGAAAGTTGAGCCTGAACACTGACAATTAAATGCTTCTACGTGAAAATGACATACTTGCTTTACCTTCTCTTTGATTGACTAAAGTTGGTCACATGGCCATATCTAACTTCAGTGAGGTGGGAAGTACAATTCTATCATGTGAATTCTGTCCCTAGGGTGGGAGAGACCTGAAATATCTGTGAACATTCCTAATAAACAACTAACTGGGATTGTTGAGAGGATTAAATGAAATAATGCATATAAAGTATTTGACAATGCTTGGCTAATTAGAAGGGCTCACCGCTTGGAGACTATTCATATTAGAATACAAAGGCAGAGCTGGCTACCTGGGAGAAAATGAAGAGGAATGAGTTAAAATAGTTCTACCAACAGCCCCTTTATAGGAATACAGAATTTCTGCCTCACTTGTTAGAACTTTCTTTTATCTAAAGGCCAGCAGAGTTTGGTTAGCAGGCCAGCAGAGGTTGGTTAGTTTGTGGTGCTTGTTTGCAAGGAGTGCTCCTATTAACAATATTGCTGGCCAATTGAAGTTTCCTATTATTAAAAAAAAAAAAAATACCTGGCTGACCCTGCCAGGCTTCAACCTCTGCCTCTTACCTTAAGTGCTAACCACTTGGGCCTTCTTTCCTAAACATCACATTCCATCCTTCCTGCCTCAGGATCTTTGCACATGTTATTCCTTCTGTCTTAGAAGAATGCCTTCTCATCCATCTAGTTAATTCTTACTATTATTTTCACTTTCCAAGGAAGGCTTCCTGACTTCTCAGACTAGGTATTCCACCCCCATTCTAATAAATGTTCATCACCCTGAAGTCTTTCTTTCATCACCCAATTTGTGATTACATATTTACCTGTGGGATTAGTTGATTAATGTCTGTCACCCCCTAATGACTTGAAAATTCAGTTGTGTCTTTCTCTCTTTTGTTCAGTTTATAAATCCAGGGCCTAGTGTCTGGTATAACATAGGCACTCAATAAATATATGTTGAATGAATGAATGAAGGCCAAGACTAAAATCTAGGCCCACTGACACTTGCTTTGAACTCTTTGCTTCAAACCATCCTGAGGGCAACAAAGTACTGGCCCTAATACTTTCCCTAGGAAAGGAAAGGGGAAAGAAATGCCAGCCTAAAATATCAGATTCTTCACCTCCTGTAAGCAGAAGGCATGTCACCTGCACACACAGTAACCGAGTGGCCTGCCATAGCGGTGGCCGTGTTTGCAGAGAAAGCACAGAGTTCTCAGTTCCTGGTTGGGAACCATGGTGAGGAGTCTAAACAGAGCCCGGCAGCATCACACCAGAGTCTAGGGGAACAGCCTGCAGGCCCCTGTGTGCCAACCCGGGCCACCCTGAGCTGCTGGGGGTAAGTCTTCCCTTCTTCCTCAGGGTTTGGGGTTAGCTCCTGGTCTCATTTGTCTGGGCTCACACCCCCTACCCCTTGGCAGCCTGGTACTGGGCTTTTGAGCTTGAATGAGCATCCGTTTTCTTCCTTCCTTTAACTTGGAGGGAACCCACATTTCTGTGCTCCTGGCTCTTAGTCCTGTTTTCACCCCATGTTCTCCATCTCCCAGTGTTTTCTGTCTGGTTAAATGGACCCTGATCTACAAAGAACCTGGATCCATCAGACCTGCTCAAATGCCCCTTAGTCATGCCTCACAGCCTCTCCCTGGGCAACTATGAGTCTATTTTTCTCTTTGAAATATGATCCTATTTTTGCTGAGGCCACAGTATGACATACCTAAAAGTCATACTAGTAAATATTTAAACAAACACTTCTCATCACTAGCAAAAAATAATTGTGATCACAAAGCTGGATTACTAGGAACAAATCTCTTGATATAAATGTATACATGAGGAAAGATAAAACAAACAAGCAAACAAAAATAGATCAAGAAGAAAATGAGGAATCTGCCACCTTTAACAAGAGAGAAACACCTTTGGCTCTGCTCTGGGCATGAGGAAAGAGAACCCATTACGCGTAAAAGATGGCAAAGCCCTGGTGGCATAACTCATTGAGTTTATTCCACTAAATCTGAAGAGAGCTTGAAATTATTACAAGCAGAATGACTGCTCCTCTAGCAGCCCAGCTCACTGAACTAGGGAGGATTAAACTGGTAATCGGAAGTGGAGTCTATGGTCTGGATCAAGGGCATAGTGTCTGGGCTATATATTCTGACTTAAGGGCACGGCAAAACCCTCAAGCAACTAACCATAGATGAAACTGTCTTTGCCTCATAGATTGAATCCATTCTTGCAACGTTTTATTGACAAAAAATGGTTATAGTGTTACATAAATTATACATTTAGGGCAATCACTATTACAATGCAGCCTAGGGTGTTTTATTACAGCAAGAAGTTATTTTTACAAATCCAGGAAGAGTTATGCATTGTATAATTCTAGAGTTTGTTCATGGGCTAAAGAACACAGTAAGCTCATTCCTGAGGGAACTGACTTCCTAAAAGATGGCCTCTCTCCAGAATGGTGAAGACAGAAGTTTAGCTGTGGTTGCTACTTTAATCTGATTTACTGTTTATATGAGTCATTAATATGAGGACCTAGTCTGGTTTCTACGAAAGTCAATTTTCTACAGCCTCTGGTTCTTTCTTTTTTCTCCCACTTTAATTTTTTTTTAATTATTAGAGTAACACACGATTGTAAAATAGCCAAGCAAGACAAATGTATAGAGAGAAAAAAGTGAATTTCTCTTTTTAACCCATACCCTAAGCCATATCCATCCCTTTCCCTTTCCAGACAAATCACCATTAACTGGTGGATATCCTGCAGGGAACTTATTTCTAAAAATATACAGGAATATACACAGACATGGATTATATATAAAATAAATGCACTTGATGACATTGAATTATTCCAAACTTGTAAATAGAATCAACTGTATATTATTTTGGTTTGCAACTAGCTTTCTTCACTTAAGAATATGTCCTTGCACTTCTATGCCAGTGTGCGTAGATACACTTAATTCTTTTAAATTATCTCATAGCATTTCATTCTATAATTACCATAGTTTATTTCATTTTTGACCTATTAGTAGAGTTTAGATTGTTTCCATTTCTTCACTATTACAAACGTACCAGATGGATACACACATGCACAAATATGGGGGGAGGGGTGTAAGTGTAATATATACAAATGTAGGTGTCTGTGTGTGTGTGTATGCACTTCTGTATTATTTCTGTAGGATATAGTATTTCTGTAGAATGAATTTCCTGGAAAGGAGTGAACTGAGCTAAACCGTATGTGCAATTAAACTTTGCTACTGTCAAAGACCGTCACTTTGCCCTCAGAAAGAGCTGTGCCTGTTTACACTGAGTGATGTGCCCTTTTCACCACACAAACACATATGTGAAAAGATGCTCAACTTGGCTAGTAATAGAGGAAACACAACTTAAAAGAGTCATTTATTCAGTCAGAAGGAACTTCTGAGTGACTACAATGAGCTACCAATGGTTTATTTTTCATCTACCCAATTGGCAAGGATTTAAAAGCATAATAAGACCAAGTATTAGTGAGGATATAAGGAAATTGGTACTGTCGTACATTGTGTGAGGGGTGGGGGAATTAAAGCACACAATTGAGATTGGGATTGACATATATACACTAATATGTATAAAAATGGATAACTAATAAGAATATGCTGTATAAAACATAAATAAAATAAAATTCAAAAAATAAAAAAAAATAAAACACACAATTGGAAAGTCATTTGAATAGTTTTTGGCAGAATAATACCCCTTCCCCAAAGATGTCCATATCCTAATCCCCAGAGCCTGTTAGCTTACACAGCAAGGAGGAATTAAGTTTGCAGATGTAATAAGATTGCTAATCAGCTGATCTTTTTTTTAACTGAAGTATAGTTGATTTGCAATATGTGTTAGTTTCAGGCGTACAGTATAGTGATTCATTTTTTGGCAAATTATATTCCATTATAGGTTTTTACAAGACAGTGGTTATAATTCCCTGTGCTATACAGTAAATCCTTTCCCTCCATTTTATGTATAGTAGTTTGTATCTGTTAATCCCATAATTCTAATTTGTCCCTCCCTCCTCCCCTTTGGTTACCATAAGTGTTTTTTCCTATGTCTGTGACTCTGTTTGTATATAGATTTATTTGTATTATTTTTTAGAGTCCACATATAAGTGATGTCATATAGTATTTGTCTTTTTTTGTCTGACTTATTTCACTAAGAATAATATTCTCTAGGTCCACCCATGTTGCTGCAAATGGAAATTTCATTATTTTTAGGGCTGAGTAATATTCCATTATATATATATATATATATATATATATATTCATTCATCTGTTGATAGACATTTAGGTTGCCTCTATATCTTGGCAATTATAAATAGTGCTGCTTTGAACATTGGGGTGCATGCATCTTTCTGAATTAGAGTTTTCTTTTTTTTTTCTGGATATATAAACAAGTGGAATTGCTGGATCATATGGCAACTTTATTTTTAGTTTTTTTCCATAGTGTTTGCACCAATTTACATTCCCACCAACAATGTAGGAGGGTTCCTTTTTCTCCACAACCTCTCCAGCATTTATTATTTGTAGGCTTTTTGACGATAGCCATTCTGACTGGTGTGAGGTGGCACCTCGTTGTGGTTTTGATCTGCATTTCTCTAATAATTAGTGATGTTGAGCATCTTTTCATATGCCTGTTAGCCATCTGTATGTCTCCTTTGGAAAAATGTCTATTTAGGTCTTTTGCCCATTTTTTGTTGGGTTGTTTGTTTTTTGGACATTGAGTTTATGAACTCTTTATATATTTTGGATTTTAACCCCTTGTTGGTTACATCATTTGCAAATATTTTCTTCCATTCCTTAGGTTGTTTTTTTCATTTTGTTGATGATTTCTTTTGCTGTGCAAAATCTTTTAAGTTTGATTAGCTCCCATATCTTTATTTTTGCTTTTATTTCTTTTGCCTTGGGATACTGGCTAATCAGCTATCTTGATATAGGGAAATTATCCTGGATTATTCAGGTGAACCCAATGTAATCTCAGGGGTCCTTAAAAGCTGAAAAGGGAGGCAGAAGAATCAGAGTCAGAGAAGGAGAAATAATGACATAAGCAAGGTCAGAGCAACATGAGAAGGACTCCACTTGCCATTGCTGGCTTTGGAGATGGAAGAAGGAGGCCGTGAGGCAAAGAGTGCAGACAGCTTCTAGAAGCTGGAAAAGGCAAAGAAACAGACTCTCTCCTGCAGCCCCCAGAAAGGAATGCAGTCCCAGCAGTAAGTACCTTGACTTTACCCCTATGAGGCCCATGCCAGACTTAAAACTTAACAGAACTCTAATATAGTAAGTTTGTGTTGTTTTAAACCACTAGTTTCTAGCAATTTGTTACAGTGGCTGTAGGACACTAATACAGCTCTATTAAAATTTAAAACATTGTGCTCTTTGACTCATTAATTCCTCTTCCTGTGATTACCTTGGAGAGTCACTAGCATGTATGTATGAAGACCCACAGACAAGGATGTCTGCTGGAGTGTTGCTTGTAGTGATGAACAGGGACTTGAGCCTGTTATCCATAAAATGGGATAGTAAGCAGAACTTAAGGTGAATGTGGCAGGTCTGTAAGTACTGACATGCCAAGTTCTCCAAAGCAAAGCATGAGAAACAGTAAGTTGCACTCTCATGAACAAAATTATATATTTTTAACAGTTCATATGTGTGAATTGAAGGATGCATGCCAAACAAAACAGTTTTAACCACTGGGGAGACAATTGAGTTTGAAAAGCTATGACTCGTATAATTTTAAAATAAAATTTAGTAGAAAAATAATGAGATATTTGAAAGCTTATCCCTCCCCAAGTCACATATACTTTTCCTTTCGTTTGGTCCACTTTAGAGTGAAAGGACCTTGTATTAAAATTCAAAGATCCAGTATCTAGGAAGTAAATGCTCCAGCATATGAGAGAAAAGGATAATTCTTGAAAATCTGAATTATCATTGGGGCTAGAAGTCACAGGACTCTAAGATTTCTTAGTTCTGGTGAGGAGGGTCCTGGTGGTCACTCTAAGTCATGGGACAGTCTTGGACCCCTGGATAGCAAGGCTGGAGTCAGAAGTGTCCAGTCTGGCTCTCTACTACCTTCCCTATGAGCCACACAGTTACATTTTTGAGACCAAGATTGAAAGTTCAGTTTCCCAAATATGTTAACTAATTTGTGCAGAAAGCACTAGGCTGGCCCATATGAGGCATGGAAATCTCTCAAGACTCAGTTCAAATATCACCTGCATGTTTCAGTACTTTCTGTTGTTGAAATACTATTTCATTGTAAAGGTATCCATTATATGGATAAACCATTTTTCGGGATTTTTTTAAATCCATCTATCAACTGATGGACATTTGGATTGTTTATACTATTGGCTATTATGACTAATGCTACAAGGAACATTTATGCACAAGTTTTTGTGGGGCCATGTGTCTTCATTTCTCTTGCATAGATACCTAGGGATGGAATTGCTGGATCATGTGGTAGCTCTATATTTAACCCTTTAAGGAACTATTTGCCAAAGTGCTTTCCCAAGTGGCCAGCCCAATTTATGTTCCCACCAGCAATGTATGAGGATTTCAGTTTTCCCATAAAGTCCTTTAATTTTTTTTTTCACTACGCGGGCCCCTCACCATTGTGGCCTCTCCCGTTGCAGAGCACAGGCTCCGGACGCGCAGGCTCAGCGGCCATGGCTCACGGGCCCAGCCGCTCCACGGCATGTGGGATCCTCCCGGACCAGGGCACGAACCCGTGTCCCCTGCCTCGGCAGGCGGACTCTCAACCACTGCGCCACCAGGAAAGCCCAGTCCTTTAATTTTTGAATACTTTTTTGTAATGCCTGACTTGCATGGGGATATCTCTGTTATAAAATCAAGAAGGTTCATTTCTACCTTAGAATCAGTGACAACATACTTACTTATGTCCCTTATCAGCATTCATACTCCTGCTGCTACTACTATTGCTACTGCTAATGACAGCTAACATTTGTTGAGGACTTACAATGCGCCAGACACTGTTCCAGTGTTTTACATATATTAACATACATTTAACCCTCCCAGCAACCCTCTGAGTTGGGTAGCCCCACTGAGAAATAACAGTAGCTTGTACTGGAAGAGCAGTAGAAAAAATAGTAAGAACTAAATAGGTTGAATCACTTATTCATTTAATCCACAAATATTTATTGAACATTCATTCTCTGCTAGGCACCATGTGATGTACTAAGTTTACTGCTATGAGCAAAAGAGAGTTTGTCTCTTCCCTCAAGGAACTTGTAATCTGTTGATTTGAGAGATATTTAGGAAATAAAATCAAGATACCTTTTTGATTAATTTGATACAGAAAGGGATTCACAGAAAGGGTTCATACCTTGGCAACTAGAGGAAAGTTTGCCATTTCCTGAGATAAGGACCATGGAGGTTTGGAGAGGAGGAAGAGGTAGTCAAAAGATTGGAAAAGGTGATTTCAGTTTTGAACAAGTTGATGCACAGGGATTTGTAAGACATGTAATAAACAGTTTGACATATGGGTCTGGAGTTCAGAACAGCGATCCAAACTAGATATATAAATGTGGGATGGTCACATAGATGGTAATTGAAATCATGGGCAAATTTGCCTAGGGGAAGAGTAAACAAGTGATGTGAGGAGAACCCTAGGACTGGACCTTGAGGAACTTTGACTTTTAAAGACACAGAAAAAAGAGAGATGAGACAGCAAAGGAGCAGCCAAGTAAGTAAGGAGAAAACCAAGAGTTTGTAAAGTTCCTGAGGCAAAAGAAAAGTGCATTTCAAGGAAGGGAGCTGTCAACAGTTCTGAATGCCACTCAGAGGTCAAGAAGGGTGAAGGTGTTTTGGGTTGAGAGCCTTGGTAGTCATTGGTGACCTTCCGGAAAGCTCTGTGGTGCAGCAGTGCGGAGGATCACACCAGCCACTAGAAAATGTGGAATGGAGGCAGCAAGGTTACAATTCTGTGAAACTGGGTAGAGAAGAATCCAGACTAGGGCTGTAACAAGCAGGGAAAGGACATGTTCGACATGTTTTGTTTTGTTTTTGATAGAAAAACTTAAAGCATGTTTAAGTGCTGTTGGTATGAATTCAGTACAATATCAGAGTTATCACTTATGTTCTAAGTTCAACCATACTTTAATAATTTAGCCCATACCCTTTGTACACAGATTGGAGCAAATGTTGAAATTTTTACTTAGCCTGGAGTAACAGAAAATCATGAACTACATGTTGGACCTGTCACTTCTAGATGGAGTCCTTTAATCGCTTTAAGCTTTGGTTTCCTCATCTTAGTTGTCAGGATTGTTGCAACGATGAGAAAAAACATACGAAAAGACATTATCTTCATCTCACTTGGCACTTAATCAGCTCCCAGTAAGTGGTAGCACGCATTATTTCACTCAACACGGCTGTGCAATATGTATTAGCCAAATCCTTCTTTCTTATGTTTTTACTGCTGGCAGCGATATTGTATCCATTAATTTAAGCTCAAATAACTACCTGGGTTTCCTGTCCCTAGCCTAATTCTCAAATGATGCTGCATTCTTCCATCATCAGCATGTATTCATTCTTTGAACACAGGTTTTGCATCGCTATCGCCCTACTCAACTATATTTGGATCACTTACTCTTGTCATCATTGTCACTATCATTTCAGAAAAGGGAGTTCCCTGGCATCAACCTGCCATTCACAGCCTTGGCTTTACACTGTTTGACAAACTATTTCTGCATCTCACTCCATCCTGTTCTTCCACAAACAAAATTTCCCCATCCTCTCATCCCCTTTTGAACTTAAGTCATGGCATTTTCTTCCTGGTGTGGACCTTGATTCCTATTTCAATGCTTTCTGTTAGAATGGCCTTTGGCAATCTTGGGATATGCCATTCCCAACTAAATCCAACCCTTAGGACCCTCCTATCCCAGGAAATGGTCTCCCCTAGTTACCCCAGCTCTGTCAGGTAACACTTGGACTAGCATGAATATAAAAGAAAATCAGAAAGCTAACTTATAAAATGAGTAATCTACCCTAATAGAGAACTTCCTAGAATGTACTACTTGTTGCACAATTCCAATTGTTTTCTTAACACTTCTAAAGAGGATTGCACCATCACACTGAATTCAGGTTTGTGTATTAACTTGCCAATACCAGGCTCCCTTTCTGGAATGTTCTGTCCCTCTCCAGATGCTACTTATTCTTCTAGTCCCCTACGTTCAAAAGTATAGTATTTTCTTTATTCCTGCAACCTTTTACCCCATCCTACTCCATCTACTATTATCCATTTAGCCATCCACCCACTCCTTTTCTAAGGTTTTTTTTTAACATCTTTATTGGAGTATAATTGCTTTACAATGTTGTGTCAGTTTCTGCTGTATAACAAAGTGAGTCAGCTATATGTATATATATATCCCCATATCCCTTCCCTCTTGCGTCTCCCTCCCACCCTCCCTATCCCACCCCTTTAGGTGGTCACAAAGCACTGAGCTGATCTCTCTGTGCTATGTGGCTGCTTCCCACTAGCTATCTATTTTACATTTGGTAGTGTATATATGTCAATGCTACTCTCTCACTTCACTCCAGCTTATACTTCCTCCTCTCTGTGTCCTCAAGTCCATTCTCTACGTCTGTGTCTTTATTCTTGTCCTGCCCCTAGATTCTTCAGAACATTTCTATTTTTTTTTTAGATTCCATATATATGTGTTAGCACATGGTATTTGTTTTTCTCTTTCTGACTTATTTCACTCTGTATGACAGACTAGGTCCATCCACCTCACTACAAATAAATCAATTTCGTTTCTTTTTATGGCTTAGTAATATTCCACTGTATATATGTGCCACATCTTCTTTATCCATTCATCTGTCGATGGATACTCAGGTTGCTTCCATGTCCTGGCTATTGCAAATAGTGCTGCAATGAACACTGTGGAACATGACTCTTTTTGAATTATGGTTTTCTCTGGGTATATGCCCAGCAGTGGGATTGCTGGGTCTTAGGTAGTTCTATTTTCAGTTTTTTAAGGAACATGCATACTGTTCTCTATAGTGGCTGTATCAATTTACATTCCCACCAGCAGTGCAAGAGGGTTCCCTTTTCTCCACACCCTCTCCAGCACTTATTGTTTGTAGATTTTTTGATGACGGCCATTCTGACCAGTGTGAGGTAATACCTCACTGTAGTTTTGATTTGCACGTCTCTAATGATTGGTGATGTTGAGCGTCCTTTCATGTGTTTGTTGGCAATCTGTATATCTTCTTTAGAGAAATGTCTATTTAGATCTTAAGCCCATTTTATCCATTTTTGGACTGGGTTGTTTGTTTGATATTGAGCTGCATGAGCTGCTTTTATATTTTGGAGATTAATCATTTGTCAGTTGCTTCGTTTGTAAATATTTTCTCTCATTCTGAGAATGTTTTCCTTTGCTATGCAAAGGCTTTTAAGTTTCATTAGGTTCCATTTGTTTATTTTTGTTTTTATTTCCATTTCTCTAGGAGGTGGGTTAAAAAGGATCTTGCTGTGATTTATGTCAGAGTGTTCTTCCTATGTTTTCCTCTAAGAGTTTTAGAGCGTCTGGCCTTACATTTAGGTCTTTAATCCATTTTGAGTTTATATTTGTGTATTGTGTTAGGAAGTGTTCTAATTTCATTCTTTTACATGTAGCTGTCCAGTTTTCCCAGCACCACTTATTGAAGAGGCTCTTTTTTCTCCACTGTATATTCTTGCCTCCTTTATCAAAGATAAAGTGACCATATGTGTGTGGGTTTATCTCTGGGCTTTCTATCCTGTTCCACTGATCTATATTTCTGTTTTTGTGCTAGTACTACATTGTCTTGGTTACTAGAGCTTTGTAGTATAGTCTGAAGTCAGGGAGCCTGATTCCTCCAGCTCCGTTTTTCTTTCTCAAGATTGCTTTGGCTATTCAGGGTCTTTTCTGTTTCCACACAAATTGTGAAATTTTTTGTTCTAGTTCTGTGGAAAATGCCAGTTGTAGTTTGATAGGGATTGCATTGACTCTGTAGATTGCTTTGGGCACTATAGTCATTTTCACAATATTGATTCTTCCAATCCAAGAACATGGTATATCTCTCCATCTGTTTGTATCATCTTTAATTTCTTTCATCAGTGTCTTATAGTTTTCTGCATACAGGTCTTTTATCTCCTTAGGTAGGTTTATTCCTAGGTATTTTATTCTTTTTGTTGAAATGGTTAATGGGAGTGTTTCCTTAATTTCTCTTTCAGATTTTTCATCATTAGTGTATAGGATTGCAAGAGATTTCTGTGCATTAATTTTGTATCCTGCTACTTTACCAAATTCATTGATTAGCTCTAGTAGTTTTCTGGTAACATCTGTAGGATTCTCTGTGTGTAGTATCATGTCATCTGCAAGCAGTGACAGCTTTACTTCTTCTTTTCCAATTTGGATTCCTTTTATTTCTTTTTCTTCTCTGATTGCTGTAGCTAAAACTTCCATAGCTATGTTGAGTAATAGTGGGCACCCTTGTCTTGTTCCTGATTTTAGAGGAAATGGTTTCAGCTTTTCATGATTCAGAATGATGTTGGCTGTGGGTTTGTCATGTATGACATTTATTATGTTGAGGTAAGTTCCCTCTACTATGCCTACTTTCTAGAGACTTTTTTCATATATCGGTGTTGAATTTTGTCAAAAGGTTTTTCTGCATCTATTGAGATTATATTATGGTTTTTATCCTTCAGTTTGTTAATATGGTGTATCACATTGATTGATTTGCATATGCTGAAGAATCCTTGCATTCCTGGAATAAACCCCACTTGATCGTGATATATGATCATTTTAATGTGCTGTTGGATTTTGTTTGCTAGTATTTTGTTGAGGATTTTTGCATATATGTTCATCAGTGATATTGGTCTGTAGTTGTCCTTTTTTGTGACATCTATGTCTGGTTTTGGTATCAGGACAATGGTGGCCTTGTAGAATGCGTGTAGGAGTGTTCCTCCCTCAGCTATATTTTGGAAGAATTTGAGAAGGATGGGTGTTAGCTCTTCTCTCAATGTTTGATAGAATTCACCTGTGAAGCTATCTGGTCCTGGGCTTTTGTTTGTTGGAAGATTTTTAATCAC
This sequence comes from Phocoena phocoena, assembly GCF_963924675.1. Taxonomy (NCBI): domain Eukaryota; kingdom Metazoa; phylum Chordata; class Mammalia; order Artiodactyla; family Phocoenidae; genus Phocoena; species Phocoena phocoena. The sequence goes on along the minus strand of NC_089237.1, from coordinate 32,308,602 downwards.
AGTCTCAATTTCAGTGCTTGTGATTGGTCCGTTTATATTTTCTATTTCTTTCCTGGTTCAATCTCAGAAGGTTGTGCTTTTCTGAGAATTTGCCCATTTCTTCCAAGTTGTCCATTTTACTGGCATAGAGTTGCTTGTAGTAATCTCTCAAGATTCTTTGTATTTCTGCCATGTCAGTTGTTACTTCTCCTTTTTCATTTCTAATTCTGTTGATTTAAGTCTTCTCCCTTTCTTTGTTGATGAGTCTGGCTAATGGTTTATCAATATTGTTTATCTTCTCAAAGAACAAGCTTTTAGTTTTATTGATCTTTTCTATTGTTTTCTTTGTTTCTATATCATTTATTTCTGCTCTGATTTTTATAATTTCTTCCCTTCTACTGACTTTATTCTTCTTTCTCTAGTTTTAAGTGTACAGATAGATTGCTTATTTGACATTTTTCTTGTTTCTTGAGGTAGGATTGTATTGCTATAAACTTCCCTTTTAGAACTGCTTTTGCTGCTTCCCATAGGTTTTGGGTCATCGTGTCTCAATCGTCATTTGTTTCTAGGTATTTTTTCATTTCCTGTTTGATTTCTTCATTGATTTCCTGGTTATTTAGTAGCATATATTTTAGCCTTCATGTGTTTGTATTTTTTACAGTTTTTTTCTTGTAACTGATATCTAGTCTCATAGCATTGTGGTCAGAAAAGATACTTGATACGATTTCAATTTTCTTAAATTTACCAAGGTTTCATTTGTGAACCAAGATATGGTCTATCCTGGAGAATGTTCCAGTAGCACTTGAGAAGAAAGTGTATTCTGTTGTTTTTGGATGGAATGTCCTATAAAGATCAATTTAGTCCATCTTGTTTAATGTGTCTTTTAAAGCTTGTGTTTCCTTATTTGTTTTCATTTTGGTTGATCTGTCCATTGGTGAAAGTGGGGTGTTAAAGTTCCCTACCATGATTGTGTTATTGTCGATCTCCCCTTTTATGGCTGTTAGCATTTGCCTTATGTATTGGGGTGCTCCTATGTTGGGTGCATAAATATTTATAATTGTTATGTCTTCTTCTTGGATTGATCCCTTGATCATTATGTAGTGTCCTTCTTTGTCTCTTCTAATAGTCTTTATTTTGAAGTCTATTTTGTCTGATATGAGAATTGCTACTCCAGCTTTCTTTTGATTTCCATTTGCATGGAATACCTTTTTCGATCCCCTCAGTTTCAGTTTGTATGTGTCCCTAGGTCTGAAGTGGGCCTCTTGTCCACAGCATATATATGGGTCTTGTTTTTTTATCCATTCAGCCAGTCTATGTCTTTTGATTGGAGCATTTAATCCATTTACATTTAAGGTAATTATCAATATGTATGTTCCTATTACCATTTTCTTAATTGTTTTGGACTTGTTTTTGTAGGTCTTTTCCTTCTCTTGTGTTTCTTGCCTAGAGAAGTTCCTTTAGGATTTGTTGTAAAGCTGATTTGGTGGTGCTGAATCCTCTTAACTTTTGCTTGTCTGTAAAGGTTTTAATTTCTCTGTCAAATCTACCTTGCTGGGTAGAGTAGTCTTGGTTGTAGGTTTTTCCCTTTCATCGCTTTAAATAAGTCCTGCCACTCCCTTCTGCCTTGCAGAGTTTCTGCTGAAAGATCAGCTGTTAACCTATGGGGATTCCCTTGTATGTTATTGGTTGCTTTTCCTTTGCTGCTTTTAATATTTTTCTTTGTATTTAATTTTTGATAGTTTCATTAATATGTGTCTTGGCATGTTTCTCCTTGGATTTATCCTGTGTGGGACTCTCTGCTCTTCCTGGACTTGAGTGACTATTTCCTTTCCCATGTTAGAGAAGTTTTCAACTATAATTTCTTCATATATTCTCTCAGTCCCTTTCTTTTCCTCTTCTTCTTCTGGGACCCGTATAATTCAAATGTTGGTGTGTTTAATGTTGTCCCAAAGGTCTCTGAGACTGTCTTCAATTCTTTTCATTCTTTTTTCTTTATTCTGCTCTGTGGTAGTTACCTCCACTATTTTATCTTCCAGGTCACTTATCCATTCTTCTGCCTCAGTTATTCTGCTATTGATTCCTTCTAGAGAATTTTTAATTTCATTTATTGTGTTCATCATCATTGTTTGTTTTCTCCTTAGTTCTTCTACGTCCTTGTTAAACACTTGTTGTATTTTCTCCACTCCATTTCCAAGATTTTGGATCATCTTTACTATCATTACTCTGAATTCTTTTCCAGGTAAACTATTTCCTCTTCATTTGTTTTGTCTGGAGGGTTTTTACCTTGCTCCTTCATCTGCTGCATATTTCTCTGTCTTCTCATTTTGCTTAACTTACTGTGTTTGGGGTCTCCTTTTCACAGGCTGCAGGTTTGTAGGTCCCATTGTTTTTGATGTCTGCCCCCAGTGGCTGAGGCTGGTTCAGTGGGTTGTGTAGCCTTCCTGGTGGAGGGGAGTGGTGCCTGTGTTCTGTTGTGTGGGGCTGGATCTTATCTTTCTGGTGGGCAGGGCTGCGTCTGGTGGTGTGTTTTGGGGTGTCTGTGAACTTAGTATGATTTTAGGCAGCCTCTCTGCTAATGGGTGGGGTTGTGTTCCTGTCTTGCTAGTTGTTTGGCATGGAGCGTCCAACGTTGGAGCTTGCTGGCCGTTAGGTAGAGCTGAGTCTTAGTGTTGAGACAGAGATCTCTGGGAGAGCTCTTGCCAATTGATATTATGTGGGACCGGGAGGTCTCTGGTGGTCCAATGTCTTGAACTCAGCTCTCCCACCTCAGAGCCTCAGGCTTGACATCCGTCGGAGCACCAAGACCCTGTCAGCCACATGGCAGCTGTGTGTTCTGGATTGTGGTTAACTTAACATTTATGAGCCTCAGTTTCACCTCCTGAGTCAGGCCCCTGAGGGCATGCACCACTGTCCTGTGTGGTTTTCCCATTTTCTCTACCAGAGACTGAGGGTGAGATCCATGTTGGTGTCCCAGACACGAGGAGGTCACCCCAAGGTCCTCTGACAGCAGGCCCAAGGGACAAGTCCCACAGAGGAGCACAGAAATGTCCCACTGCAGGCCAGGGTATGGGTGGGGGGGGTCCTTTTCCATGTTTTTAATGCTTTTTGAGTTTATTTCTTTCTTTCTCATTCTCCTGACATTTTAACCTATATCCCTGCCCCTCCAGTTCCTTTGCCATAGCACTTAGTGATTATTTTTCTTAGAACTGCACTTTGACCATATCCCTACCCAGCTAAAAATCTCTGACTCCACATTACTTGCAAAATAGTGTCTAGACCCCCACCCTACCCCACCCCTTCACCTTTTCAATCTCTCCCTACTTCCTTTAAGAAGATCTTATTCCAGTGTGTTTGACTCACTTTTCCCCAAAGTCACTCTGGGGATGTTCCTGCTTTCTCTCCCTTGCTCATGTAGTTTCCTCCACCTATAATCATTTTTCTCAGCTCCTCCTCAAGACTCTCGATTAAACATCCTCCAGAGAACTAGCACCCTAGCTGTTAATGATCTCCAATCCTATGAGCTAAGAGTACACAATAGCTTAATCTCAAACTGGACATTCTTTATGTAATGCCTTGTGTTTTGACTGTATTTGGTTTCTTAGAATTTTATATCTAGTAAGCCTCTTAAGGGTGACATTATCTGTGGCTACATTGCTAGAGGTAAAGTATACATTACAAGGGTAAGGGGACTTCTGCTCCCTGTGCAATTCAACCTCCACCAGGAATAACACACCAAAGAGGTATAGTGGTCGAATGGAACACATTCAGAGGGAGAGTGTCCAAAAAAGAGAGAGAGAGAGAGAAAGAGAATGGGAATATTCAGAGTTAGTAGATGGGACAGTTGTCTTCAAATACATATAGGAAGATACTTAGGTTTAGCCCATTTGGTCCAGAGGGTAAAGGGACCATTCACAGGAGTGATAAGAAAATATTAGCAATCAGTACAGCATAAGCAAGGACCAATCAGAAGGGATATTGGTTATAGGGTTGGCACAGAGCCTTGAGGATCTTCTTGTTGTACTAGGCACTAAGCCTTTGTTTTCTCAATTGTGGGAAGGGTGAAGAGGTTGATTGGGAAGGTGCCAGGACACTGGAGTAGGAGTGGGGAATCTGAAGGAGGTAAGTTGAGCCGTTGTTATCAATCATCACTGATAGAGAGTGCTTTAATAACTGACATAGTCTTACTGAGACCTACCAGCTGAAGAGCAGGCTTGGCTATTTAACAGACTGGCTTTCTAAAAACTGGCATAGAAGGAATCTACCACTAGAAGAATTCTGAGTATTGGCTTTCTGAGAATTGGTCAGCTTTCAGAAATAATACGAGCAGGAGGAAGTTATTGGGAGATAAATTTTTCAGTAAAATAAAATGTTAATGCAGTTAAGAGCTATCTCCTGAGATAGTGGGTGTCCTGTCTGGAGATCTGTCAACTTCTGATATGCCATTATTTTCTGACAGAAAATAATATGGTATAGAAGACCTCTATGGTCTCTTCCAAGCTTGAAAGTCTATAATTTTACTATAGTCCAATATTTTCACCTTATAGAAGAGGAAACTAAAGCTCAGGAAGCAAACGTGAATGAGATCCGGTTTGTTACTGCCATTTACTTCCATATTGTCGATCTGTTTTTCTATGTATGTTTGTAGTTGACCCCAGGAGTAGTTTGCTTCCTCTGCCCCCTACAATGACTAGAAGCATACTGTGCACACAACAAGGACTAAATAAACATGTGATGTGTGAATGGATAAATTGTTCATCCCTGCCCACATCTCAAACTCAGGTTCCAAAGAGAAAACTTAATTCATGCTCTACTCTTTTCTCCTGCTTCAGGCTATTGGAACTTGCCACTGCTTCTTCCTTCCCTGACCAAATGCTAATGGAGGTGCTAATGAGGTCCTCTGGCCATCAGAAAGAAAGAGAAAGAAAATCAAATAGCCTAATTAATCCACAAATTACAGTCACTGAAAAAAAGTGGTCATATTTCCTATAGAAAGCCAGACGGGGATTAATGGGCACTAAAGCATTGGTCTTGGCTCCTTTGGGTGTGTAGTTTGGAGGTTACCTGTTGTTTTTTCAGGGATTATGAGGCACCACTTGGCTTCCATTTGGATGGAGCTCACCAGAACTCCATTCCAAGTCTGAGCTGTCTGTTTGCTTATTAAATGGGAAAAGGAGGGCAGAGAGTAACCTCTTTGTATAAGGTGAGCCTAATATTAATAGCAAACTTTATTGAGCACTCGTAATGTGCCAGGAACTATACTAGCATTTTACTTGGATGATATCATTGAATCCTGTATAATTATTTCCCCACTTCATACACAGAGAAACTGAGGCTTGGGTAGGATAGGTAGCTTACTCAAGGTCACACAGTAAGTGGCTAAATATGTGGTCCAAGGCATTTAAGCCAGTATTAAATCCACCAACTGCATTCTCTAGCTCATGCTTAAGTCTTTCTACCTACACTGTGTGGTCTAGGATGGCTGTATCAGTGAAACCTGGGAGTACAGCACAGCTTCTGCTTTGAGAACCTCTGGAGGATTGGAGCTAACCTTACGCAAAGTGGATTTTAATGGCTTGGTTTGAGGATGATTGGGGAAAGGGAGGGTGATGAGGTGATGTGCCAAAACCATTGCGTGGGCCAGAGCAGAAAGGGAGGGGGGACGCTCAGTGACCTGTGTTCTCTGGTTGAGAGCAGAGCCCCTCCCAGGCTTCCCAACAGAACATAGAAGATTTTCACTATAGCAGGGGGTGTGGGCCTTTATCCAGTGAGAATCAAGACACTTGTGATGAAGAGCTACCAACACACCAAGTGGAAAACAAATTTGAAAGCGTGAAATGGCAATGTGTGCTAGGATAGAAACCAAAGTAATGAGGCGAGAAGTAGAAGTAATTAGGCATAAAGAGAGAGCCCTAGCTGCTCCTGGATTAACAAACTCAAGAAAGCCCAGTGTGCATCACATGTGAGTGTGTGTGTGTTGCACAGGGCACTGGGCAAGTTCTACAAGAAATATGAGAAGCAGTCCCCAGCAGGGTCAGGCCCACTCAAACCTGGAACCAGTAAGAACCCCTCTGAGATCATCTCTTCTGCCCTGAGTCTTGGCTGAGTTAGTCACACCTCGTGACCAGTAGGCCAGGGGTCCACAGAGCCATGCTACTCTGAGCACCTACTTTAGCCAAACACTATCCTAGTCCAGTGTTTAACAAACTCTAAGGCACATAGGAGTCACCTGGGAGACCAGTAAAAATTCAGTTTCTGAGGCTGTAGGTCTGGAGTGGGACCTGAGACCATTTCTAACAGGTCCCTAGGTGATGCCAATACTGCTGGTCTGATGAACCACACTCTAGACCCTTTCCATAACTGTCTCTTTTTTTTTTTTTTTTTTTTTGCGGTACACGAGCTTCTCACTGTTGTGGCCTCTCCCGTTGTGGAGCACAGGCTCCAGACGCGCAGGCCCAGCGGCCATGGCTCACAGGCCCAGCTGCTCCGCGGCATGTGGGATCTTCCCGGACCGGGGCATGCACCCGTGTCCCCTGCATCGGCAGGTGGACTCTCAACCACTGCGCCACCAGGGAAGCCCCCATAACTGTCTCTTTTGACCCTAATATAATGTGTATGAATTGACACATCTGACAAATGAAAGCACTGAGGCTGGGAGTGTTGGATGTTCTGCTCAGTCACAGGGCTAATGAGCTCAATCCAGGTCCGATGGCTCCAAAATTCAAACCTCTCTGTTAGGCACCACTCTAGTCCACATGCACATTCAAGTTGCCGCTGCTCAGAGACTCAATATGGTGCCCTACAAGCACCGCTCCTGGCACTGGGGCCCAGTAGAGGCCCAAGCATCCCTGTCTCCAAGGAACTGGTTTATTCAGCCACTACCTTCGAAAGTCCCTAGGGCTGGTGCAATCTGGGGCTGGAGTTTTAAACCCACCCTAACCCTCTTGTTCGGGACCTCTGCTAGTTCCTGCCCCAGGGCAAAACCCACCTTTTATTGTTCCAGAGGCTCAGGAAAACTTCACTTCTGCTGCACTAGCCACTCAAGAATATGCACTCATCCTCCCTCTTGGGTTGGACTACATGGATAAGAATATCACCTGGAATGTTCTGGAGTACCAAGCCCTCCCTTGAGATTAATGGTTTGCCCTGACCAGGCCCAGCCTCAAGGGGCCATCCCTTTTCTCCCCAGTTTGAGAGTCTCTCAGGCCCTTACTCCATGCTACACTCAATTCCCTTTCATAGCCAGGCCATGACCCCTTAACATGCCTAGTGATGACTCCATTTCTGAAATGCTCTCTGGCTTCCGGGGTCTGATATCCTAGTTGGAATGACAGATGCAGATAGCCAGTCACTTGCCTACCTTAGCCCTTCCCTACCCCCTTCCCATCTTTAAATACTGAAAGCCTGAAGGATCCACTGCAAACACCATCTTTTCCATAAAGAATTTCCTGTTCACCTCAACTTGCATTAACTTCTCCTTCCTCTAGACCCCTCTCTACCCAATGACATCATTTTTTGCATCTGTCTCATAGCATTTAACACTTTCAACCTTGTACTACTGTCAAGCTTAGCCATGGCTTCCCTTGTATCTTTGGCTCCTTGGAAGGAGCTCTTATGCCTGGTACATCCTTGTGTCTCCAGCAAAGTGCTTTGCACATTGAATGTGCCTAATAAGTGGCTATTAACTGCATGAAATGATTTCAAGTCAGATTAATAAACAGCATAATAAAGGAATGAAGACTCTAAGAGTCTTCATTGAACAATTGAATAAAAAGGAGGCTGGAAAGGGAGGGGGAGACTCCCTGGAGATCCCACAGAGAAAATGAGGCCGATGTGTCTCTTGAAGGCTGAGTAGGATCTCCTTGTGGGATTAATTACTATAATGAAAACTAAAAGTTACTAAGTGCTTATCATGTGCCACATACTGGCTAAATCACGTGCTCATTTCATGGTGACATAGCCCTGTAAAGAAAGTTGGTCCTAAATAGTTTCCATTTTACAGATAAAGAAACACACGGAAAGGCACCAAGAAGCCAGCTCACTTTCTCTAGAACATATAGACAAAAAGTAACAAAGTCGGGATTTAAATCCATCTCTTGGACTTCATTGCACATGTTTTAAAACCTAATGCTATGGGAGGAGATGGGGATACTTCAGGCAGAGGTAATGCAGGGCAGGAGGAAAAGTGAGCTGAGAGGGGAAAGCATCAATTAATCCCACATGACAGGGGCAGAGCGGGCCCATGGTGGGGCCACTGTGGTGTCAGACAAGGCTGGGAAGGTGGTCTGGGGACAGACTGGGGTCATGTTTTCCCTCCATGAGAATGAAGAGCACGAGCCATGGAGAAGAAATACCGAGTCAAACCTGCACTGAGAAGCGTTATTTATGTGCTGTCTCTGGCCCGCCCCCAGGCCGCTGTTGTGAGGGGAACGGGGCTCCCAGCCAGCAGCCCTGGACAGCTCTGTGGGCCGTGGAGCTCACTGCAAAGTCACACTTTGGAGAATAAAGCTGCTGGTGATGCCCAGAGTGGCCCAAATAAAAGTCAAATACCACATTCAGTTCTCCAGGGGTGTTTTTGCTATTAAATTAAGTCTGGAAAATAAATAATTGTCTTTGGATTTCATTTGAGAGATTTTTGGTAGTTGAACACTCAGTCAGGAAAAAAAAAAAAAAAAAAAAAGCTAACTATTTCTTGAAAGATTCTTTGACTGGCTCCCCCTGCCAGAGGACCGCAGATCACAATGAAGGCTTGCTGTCTGCAATGAGCTGCTTTTCTCCCCCGCTTGACACAATTATCCCAGAAAAATAGAGGGGGGAGGGGAGGCTCCATCATATGTTCCAATTTTTATTGCTACATTCCTTGGATGGCTCCATATGTTTACCTTTAGCTGACTTTAGACTTGGTGTTCTCTGTGGCTGCTGGCGTCAGCCACAGGATTCTTTCATGTCTATTACTTTATTAAGGAATGTAAAAGCCACATACAGACCGACCAGGGGACACAACAGTACAAGACACAAATAACCCTGAATGGGCTTGCAAAGAGCCTAAGGAGACTTCACACCTAATTCTCCCAGATGGGCTCTAAGGCTCTCACAGACCAAAAGGGGGCACTCTTAACACTCGCTCCCTGGCTCCCTCAATGATACCACTCCCATGAAGAAATAGTGCAGAGACCATGCAGGGCTTTAAGATCAGTCCTGATGGCAGCAGAATAGGGTGAAAGAAACCACTCTCATCACCAGGGATTTGGTGGTTGTTGTTGTTGTTGTTGTTTTTTCTTGCATCTTTGACTTTTGTTGACTAGAAATGGAATCTCCAAATCATAGGGAGGATGTTAAGATTAAACAGGAAAAATGCACCCCCCCAAAACTGCTTTGCACAAAGCCTTGGCACATGCATTATAAATGCTCAGAAAAAGCAACTGTTCTTTAAGCATATTTTCTGAGATATTTCTACCTCTTAATAGGGGCACCTCATCTAGGTCCAGACTGGCTCATAGCACAACGGTACGATTGTAGAATGAGTGTCTATATTGGGCAGCGAGAGACAAGGGGTGGAGGATAGCCATTATTTACTCAGCTCCTACTGTGTGCTGGACACTTTGTGTGCATTATCTTGCTATCACAATTTTATAGATGAGGAAACTGAGGTCAGGGAGGCTAAATATATTGCCCTGGTATGTGGCAGAAACAGGATTTGCACCCAGGTCTCTCTGTTTGATACTAAGCCTGAGCTTTTTCCATTAGACAAGGCAACGCAACTCAGGACCAGCTTTTCACAATGCATTATTTTCTCACGTAGTCTCAGCCTCCCACAGACTCTTTACAAAAGCCTGAAGCCAGCACTGAGAACATTCAATCAATTATAGGTACAATTACAATCTAACTCAAGTACACAAACTTAAATTCTTAAAATTTTCAGCAAACATGGTTGTGGAGAGATGGAGAGGGGAAGAACTGAGGAACGAGGTAATGGAGATAATTCTTATGCCACCCGCCTCCAGAGATGTTTGTCAGTGCCTGGAGGATCCACATTTGTTTTCCTTTTTCAGGCTCCTACACCAACCACCAAACCTTCACAGAACAAAGTCTGGAGTTTATTTTAACGCCACCGTCCTTTCATTCCCCTTCCCAGGATCTTCACTCAATTTGCTGGTTTCTGCCTTTGTAGGAGTTTACAATCTGTGTTCTAACCACCCAGTATGTTGGGAGGTTAAAATAAAGGGCTCTCATCCAAAAAGGTGATGCTCACACTTCAAGTCAGGATATGAGGACAGTCTGAGCTAGAAATATTGTGTAGAGTGGGGGGGGGGGGGTGTTTTCACCTCCCTCACAGAAGCTGACGGCCACCACCCACCTGTTCTTTCCTGGTAGGTGCTTGATGGTTAAGAGTAGAAATGCTTTGACGTCATGTGGAAAGAAAAAAAGGGATTCTTTACTCTGATGACAAAATGTGTTTGTCTTGTGATTTTCCCTGAGAACCTGGACTGGGTGAATGGCTTGCAACTGAAGGATGTTTTGATGATTATCAAGAGGATAGCCCCTCAGCCAAACTAAGAAAGCCCTCAGCCCCACTTAGAATTAGCTGTTCTCTCGTTGAATGTAGCAAGTTCTGTCCTGGAAGATTTACTGGTGACTGTGCCTCAGCCCACTGGGTTCTTCAAGGAGATCTTCAGAATCAACATCCCTTTTCACCTCTCTGCATCATTGGGAAATTTTTTATAAAGCTAGATACTCTTTTCAATGAGAACTGGCTATGTGTATCTAATGTTTACACTGGGCCAATATTTCCCAAGGTGGTAGTAAAGGCTCTGAGAAGTCCTGTAGTAAAGAAACCTATGTCACTTTACTTAATCCAGAGATTCTCATATATATCTGACCACAAAACCCTTTTAGCATAACATCTATGAATATCGTATGGAAACAGTTTGGCTATAAACATATAAACTCTTGAAACTGCTTAGAAGGGATAACCTCAAACTATTGATGGATTTGGGTAGACTATTTAAAGCAGAACTATTGGTCACATATTTGGGTTAAAATCTGAAGCTGCCTTAGTGGTCTGTCTGGATTATTTTTAGATCTGTATAAGTGTGTGTACATGTGTTTATATATACTATGTATAAATATGCATTTTAACTTTGAGGTTAGAAGAAAAAAAAGAAGGAAGGAATATTCCTTCTTATAAGGAAAGCAATCGGGGTCCTGAGGGGGGAAGGGGAAAGTCTGTAAATTTTAAGGCATTATCGCCATGTCCCATTGCCGGCAACCTCTGAAGACAGCTTGCTGCAACGGTGAAAACACCTGGACAGCTCTCACTGAATGCCAGACAATCAAAGATGACACCCCTTCTCATTAACCTCTCAGAGGCCGGCCCCACCTTTCCCCCCTAATCCAGCACCCAAAACACTTCTTTCCAAGTCATTGATACCCACCAGCTGTATTCCTGTGTATTCTTTTGGATGGTGAATTAATTCAGAAAAAAGTATTTTTTTCCCACATTGCAATTTAATTTTTATTTTCAGAGCATGTTTGAAGCCTTCTAAAGAAAATTCTTAGAAACCCACTCTAAAAAATGTACAATTACAGTATTTTTTAATTGTTGTAAAGTTATGGGAGCTGTTTCAAAATGATTTTTAATGAAATATAAGGTTGTTCTCTGAAATAGAACTTTACCCGTGTTTTTTTTTTTTTTTAATTGTCACATATAGGGTGATTTTTAAAGTAAATAAGAGCACAAGGTTCATATTATTTTAACTGTATATTGTATTTGTCTTCTCAGCACTGTGGTTTTTAGTCTGAATAGCATCACAGTATAGAGCCAGCCTATTCAGCAGCCTGTTTGGGTAAGGAAACTCTGAGACCAGCACAATGTTGCATTGCTCACTCTGTCCTTCCAATACGGTTAGAATTCCACAACCTAAATGATCATTTGTTGAACAAATTCATGCTTTTATTAGTCAAAATACGGAGAAAACAGAGCCTCCCTGTTTCAAGATATTTGCTAATGCATGGTTAATTATCACATATAGCTGACTATAATTCATTTTACAGGGGCGACCTCCTGCAGGTAACATACTAGCAGTTTATGAACCAAAATAACCTCACTATAGGTCAGAGCCATTCCAGGGCCGGTCAGACACTTGGTGCTTCTAGACCTTCTCACTTCACATTGCTAATTCGAACAAGGCTTTATTTTTATATTTGTCAGCAGCAAGACTGTAGGATGGTTGTTAAACTTCTCCCAGGCCTAATTAGAGCGGCCATGCTCGCATTCATAATGAAGCTCGTGTCTTGCTCGGAGTCAGTGAGCAGAGCTGTTACAGTAGCTTCCTGGCAGGCCGTGGCTGGCAGTTTTAAGGTAGCTCGCTCGTGGCTGCAGTATTAAGTGACTGTTGAAATTCATTGACTCCACCACAACTAATGTGTCTAGATGACAACAAGTTTACACGGTTCTTTTATAGTTACAGCAAATGCGTGCATTTAAATATTTATTAGGTGATTATGGTGATGTGAAATGGAAAAAAAAAATGCAAAGTGCAATCTCCCCAGTATGACTGCTTTTAACTGCTGATGTGGGGCCGGGATCACGGGATCACTCAAAATCGCTTCATCTTTCCCTTATAAATATTTATAGTAGATCAGCAGCGATGAATGCTAATTTATTTGCATCTTGTTTCCTTATTGACTTCTCCCTGGGCTCTGACCTATAGTGAGGTTATTTTGGTTCATAAACTGCTAGTGAAAAGTGGTGCAGCCTCACTGGGTTGGAGGATATTTCAATCAGCCAAGCAAGATGCATTTTGAGTAGCCGGGGGGAAAGTTCACTTTGCTGAAAATGAAGCGGCCTTTTTGCTCTTGGAGATGCAACCTGAGTGTTCAGGCAGCTGGTGTGTTGCCCTCTCCCAGAGCTGACGTGCGTGCTGGCGAGCAGTTTTGCCTCCAAAAGACTGCTTTTCTGTAGAGCAACTTGTCAAACCTTGGATTGAATCGGGTGAGGCTGGCTGATCTGGATGTTTGTCAGAACTTCCAACTCAATTTTCTTTTCTTTTTCTTATTCTGTGAGCCATTTAAAAGAAATACATTTTCGCCATAGGAGAAAAAGGATCTATCTCAAATTGAATGTGGCATCTGAGACAGACAGAGGAGAGGTTAAAAAATGAATCCAGCTCTGTTTTATGAAGGTTAAATGTACATGACACTAAAGAACACAGAGTCTGTGGAGGGAACGGTCAAAAAAATTTCAGCCAGATAAAGAGAAACAATATTTTGCAGTTGAATATTTTGACAGCGTAGGAAACTGGAGCATAAGATGATTGCAACTTCATCATCCATAATGTTATTTATTATTTTGTTCCCTGTGTCTTAAAACAAACAGCATCTGTATAGTCTTGACATGTATAAATGTAATATTTTCAGGAGATTTCTAGAAGTAGCTTTTGAAATAGTCCATTACTACATTTAGAGTGCCCTGGAGGTCTAAGGAATGTCCCAATAAAAGTTCACGTAGAACACATAAGGCCACTGAATCAGAGGTCTCTGCAGCTACCATAGTTGCTTCAGTTGGAAAAAATCTTAATTTCTGACTCTAGCTAGCTGTGTATCTCTTTTTACAAAATGTACTCATGTCTCCTTAGAGCTGAACCTGTTATAGTGCCTCCAATCTTACACTGGTTCCAAGGGCATTAATTACCAAAGATTCCAGGACCACCTCATTATATGATCAATAGTATGTCCCTCTAGGACAGGGGTGTAGCAAGAGTTCACTGCGGTGGTGGTTCTACACAGTTAGATGATTCAAAGAGAAGACAAATTCGTTGGGAAACTCACTATTAAGAAAACGCTCTGGTGAATCTTGGGTCACGTGAAGACTCCTCCAACGATGCAAAGTATTATCCTCAAATCTACAAATGTGGATTCTAACTTTAAGAATCCAATTATGTGGATCCTCAGATTAAAAAGCATAACCATGGATCCCTCTTGATGCTGTCTCTGGTCAGAGCTATTTGTAAGGGACAGGTAGTTTGCCGTTTCTTTTCAGTGTAAATCTTCTCAACGGTAGGGATGGTGCACAGAGGCTGCTCCCTCGGTGCCAGTGAAAACCCTCATCTTAGTCCAGTTTTGCTCTTCTCCGTGAATAGAAAGCTGTCCTTTAATCCTCTCGACTCAATAAGGAAACATTTTTTCACCCCATTTGATAAATAAGGAGACCTGAACTTAAAGCGACTTCAGGATTTTCTGGAGGTCTCGGGGTAGGTGACCACACGGCCCCGCTCCATATCTGGGTCTGGGTGAGGGTGCGCCCTGGCGACGGGCAGGGCTTTCCGGCACGGCCGCCGGAGCCACTTTCTCTCCGAGTGAAGCTCTGTCAGCTGTGAAGACTCCACTCTAATGAGTTTTCTAGTGCATTTCATAAAAGACTTCCCATCTACCAATGCTTTCTTTACTCCTAAGTTTTCAATTTTACAAAGCAATTTTATAAAGCAGGGTCCATCTCTGATGGGCTTCCCAAAAATCCAAACACATCAACATACCATCGGTACAGTAGGTCATTGGGAAAGGTCATGAGGATGCTAGTTCAGAATTGTTTCTCTTAAAATCACCATGTTGGTGCAAGGGCCAGGCACGAGGAAAGTAAATTATATTCCCATACGAGAGATCATTAGAAGAGAGTCATTTGGGCTTATCTTTCTAGATGCCCAGGAAAGCAAAGCTGTCCACGACATCTGCTGGGGGAGTAAATAAAGAAAATGTGATCTCATTTTTGTTACTGTCATTACGTCTGTGTCTCCTTGAATTGGCTGGTTAATTTCTTTCAGGTGAAAAAATAACAAAGCAGCCTTTCTCCAAGTACATGGGCTCGATTTTTATATGGCAAAAGGTAATTGCTAGGCATCCTAGCTTGCATATGTGCTATGACCCCCCAAAGTAACCAACACCACATTTAGATTACAATCAACTTCACCATGGACGACTTCAAACAAAAGCAATAAAACTTTCTCTGCACTTCGTTCTCCTCCTGAGTTTTCCTTTGTGCTGGTCTGCAGAAAATGACAGCCTTCAAAATGAAATAGCAAAGTATATTTGATCTCAGTCCTGATGCAATTTGGGGTGTGTATCCCTCTGTGTGTGAGTGTGTGTGTGTGTGTGTGTACACATACCTGCATGCCCTCCTTTGTGCTCACAGATTTTGGCTCTGGGGTCCATAGCATTTCTATGTGTCCCAATGTCACATACCTGAGTCTGTACCCATCAGTGTTCTTTTCCCCTTGATTCTAAAGCCTTGTCAGTGTGGATCATGGTTGAATCCGCAGTCCTAGCTGAACTGTACAATAAAGACTCGTAGGTAGGAAATAAATGAATGAATGAATGATGGTATGGGTGTTCAGAGCTCTAAGCTGAGAGAATATTAGGTTCTACTTCAAGTTATTTGATACCCTATTACAAAATACTAGAGTATAACATTTTATACCCTAGTATAAAATAACCTAAGTGTCAAGAAATGTACATTCCTCCTACCTCCATCTCAATCAACTCTTACGCAGGGATGTCTTGCTTAGATATTGGTGTTATTGTTTCACCTTCTGATGTGTTGTCTGGATGAAGTCTTAGGGTAAGTTGTGAGTTGAAAAGAGAGGCAGGTGCACTGCTTCCTGAAGAGTGAAACTTCCTGGAGCCACTCTTTAGGAGAAGAGGTGGAGCCTCAGGCCAGATGGCAGAGCTTTTTGGAGGATGGCCAGGGATTATCACCATCCCTATTTCACATAAGGGGGAACTTTTCAAACAGGATGAGTTACCTGCTCAATCTTATATAGGCAGCTCTGCTTCAATAATCACAGAGTCCAGGATTGTTCATTCTAGCTTGTCCTTTTTATGAGGGCTCTAGGTTGCCATGCTAGCTTTAAAATGTAATGATAATTTCCTAAAATATATTATTTGCACAGCATTATATAGTTTATAAAATATGTGTGTGTTATACATGTATATGGATGTGTATGTGTGTATCTGACCCTCACAAACATCCAGTGAAAAGCAGGGACTACTTTCTGCCTCAGTTTAATCGATCAGGAAATGAGATTCAGAATTCAAATGAATAGCCCCAAGCCACACAGTGGTAGAGTTTGGATTAGAACTCAGTTCTCTAGATTCCTCACCTGGTGTTCTTTCTACAACATCATGAAGCTTATTATTAGCCTTATAATATCTCAATGCCAGCTACTTGGAAGCTAGATGAAGATTCTCAAATACATAGATCATTTTTAAGAGCAGATGAATGAGTAAAACATTAATATGTTTCAGTTGGCAAGATTTGAAAACAATTGTTCCCTGCAACCGAGAGGTGCTTTTTATTCTAGAGGGTGGGAAGTGACTTACATTGATTAGAAGAACTTTCTGATCTTCAGAATCTATTTTGTGTTTCTCTTTCCTCTGAGTTACTGATTGAGTTCTATTTGCTCTCTATTCAAGCTTCAGTGACTACTCAAAATGAAGGGAAAGTTTGAGGATCACCTTGTTATATTCTAGTTTATTAGACAATGAACATAATAGGCAGTAGAAAGACAATTCAGGAGAAAAGCACTCAGATGGAAACATATGCTAAAGTTGTTAATGGAAATAGATGTCAAAACTTATATGAAGAGAAGAAAAGGGAAACTCCACAAAGAGATTCTTGTGGTAGGTAAATTCTGATAAAAAAAAAAAAAAGCACCATTCTACGCTCAAAGAACAATAAAAGAGATTTGCAGGAACCATCACGTAGAAGAACCCTCAGAGAGATGATCTGAAGGGTGGAGTTTAGACCGTGCCCTTCAGAGGCACCAGTGTATGGACAGTCAAGAGACCACAGTGGAGGGCATACGGCAATATGCCAGATAAGACCCCTGAACCCCATGTTTCACTACCCCCTTCTACTGGCTCCTGCAAGAATGAGTGGTATGAAGGGTCCCCAGAGACCTTCAGGGACTCTCAGGACACAGGTGATGTTTTCATCTCTACTTCCAGCTGAAGGTCATGTCTTTGGAAAAGAAAGGAGGGTGAGGGAGGGGAGTGATGGCTGAAGATGGTGTTGGAGAGATGTTAGTTTCCTGGACTGTGGCCTGTGATACCAGAACAAAGGGTCCTGGCTAGGATCTGGGTACACTTCACAGAGACTGGGAAGAATGTATTTGGCAGACAATTCTGAGCTGATCAACAGAGTTGAAATAGGGCTTTTGTCAGAGAGTGGAAAAAAAGTCCAAATAAACTGCAAAATGGGATTGTATGGAAATTGCCATGTCTGGCATGGCAAGGAGACACAGAGCAAGGGCAGGGGTTCCTAGTATTTCTTAGGAAATGACAAATGGCATTTATATGCCAGTCCTACAGAGTAGAGAGAACAGCAGTTGAACTTGAGATGCTAAGATATATGAAAGACATATGCAATCTCCTAAATATTTCTCAACTTGCATGATGAAGCCTATGGCTAGAATAAACAATATGTTAACCTTTGGAGACAAGGCAAAAGAAAAATATTAACCCCATCCAAATAAACATATTTAAATGTCAGATGCGGTGACCGGAATTCTTGCCCTAAGTCACCAAAGATAAGAATTCTGTTGCTCTGAAAGAGCAGAGTCACTCTTGACAAACCCAGACACCCTTCCCTGGGACCCACCACACTGTGCCCACAGAGGGACACAGACCATTTATTCAAGAAACATCAACAACGTGGTGGGAGGTGGGAATGCACAGAGGAGTCAGACACAGTCTGCCCCCCAGGAGGCTACAGTCCAGTAGAGAGGAGAGATGTGAAAATGAAATATTTAAAATTGTAGGAATCATGGGGATATAAATAAAAATCCTAAAGAGTTGAGGAGAAAGTGGATTTTCCAGTAGAAGATATGGCCCTCCCTTTGAATACAGACCATGGAGCTTTGTAGCTGAATTTATTCCCTTCGGGAACCTGACTCTCTAAGACAAAAACCCTTAAAACCGTAGATGACTGTATGCTTAAGCAAGATCAACCTGACCACCTCTGAAGAAGTTTCTCATGAGGCAACTGCCTTTCCAGAGCTTCCTTTCAGTTACTACAGGCTTGATGAGTCCTTCTAGAAGCTTCTAATATACCTATTTCAAGCCTTTCTTGCTGGATGTTGGCTTGTAGCTAGTGCTTACTTGTTGTAAAACATTTTTTTAAATCCATATTGGAGGAATTGAGTGGCATGTTGCCTAACACAGACAGGAAGAGGAGAGGAATTTAGGCCTGTATATAATGGAATCATACACTGTACAAAAATTTATAGGTCCTAGAGGGGAGGTAAAGTGAAAAGCATTTCAATTGTGAAAAATAAAAAGAGAATCCAAAGTTCTACTTTGGTGGCATTATACTGTGGGTTCCCTAGCTAGGTAGTATTTAAGGATGATATTTTCCTAATATAAATTATTTTAAAACTTATTTCCAAATATAGATTTATACTTAAAAATATAGAAGTGATCCCAATATGATAAGGGATTTTGTCTCTCCATAAATTTACCAAAAGTCTTATTCCATTAAAATTAGATTATCTCACAATCATTTACCTCATTAACAATTTCACCTTTTAGAAAGTAAAGGAAAAAAAAAAAAAAGAGAATTGCCCTTATTCTTAATATTGGCCTTCAAAATGATACTGAATTAATGGGAATATTGAGAGAACCATGTCAGGGAGGTTATAGATACAGTGAGGATTTTTGAACACGTACTCAAGGCTTTAAGAAATTCACAGAAGAGATAGAAACAAGTCTATATCTAGAAGACTTCTAAAGTGAATGGGGATTTCTAAGTTTAAGGAATGCCAAAAGTTGAAATTCTGGCTGTTCAGTTGAAAATAATCCCAATGAGAACAAAAGAGGACAGGTAGCATGTGAAACCATGTGAATACATGGCAGGGGGAGGGGTTCTGCATTAAGATCTCAAAAGAATCCATTCAGAAAATGGATTTGAATCAGCAGATACAGTATTAGTGCCATTCATTTTCTGGCTGCTGGGAAAGCTGACAATCAGAATGAAGTACATCTTAGATAAGATCCTCATGTCACCAAAGCCTGTAATGGTACCCACACACAGTAGGAAAACACATAGTAGGCATTAAATAAACAGCTGTCAAACTGAACTGCATTGCTGAATAACAGAAAGAAGGATGGGCACTCAACTTTCAACTTGTATTAGGGTTTCAGACTTTCTAGCAAGAGTTATCTTCATATCCAAAAGAATAGAATAAACAATATAAAGAAGAGAATGCAAGTCAAGATTGAGAGAGAACAATTAGGTACCTATGAATTCAAGTTCCAGATTTTAGGCCTTGAAAAGTTTTATCTGAAAAGATTTTATGCTGAAAATATATATCACTATATCCTCTTAGCAATCTTATTGTTTATCTCTGAGATGATAAAATGAATGGGAGCGTTCTCAGAGGACGAGTGACCAGAAGATATCCAAATTTACTAAAATTTAGTCCCTTGAACTTAAAATTTATCCTTGGCAAATTTCTAGAAAAGAATGTTAAATTGTAGGTTCAAAAATTTTTGAAAAAGTAAAGGGATCATTAAGAACCTACATTTGCTCATTAAGAACAAATCATGGCACAATAACTTCATTTACCTTTGAGCTAAAATGTACCATGTTGATAAATTAAAAGACCACTCAAAACATAGTAGTGATTAATTTCAACCTGTCATTCAACAAATCTCCCGAGTCATTCAACAAATCTCAACAAATCTCAAACAAAATCCACAACTGTTTGAAAAATTGCACTCAAAGACTGTGAGAGTCTGGGAGAAATTTTGTATGATGAGAACCCAGGGCTCTACCCTTGACTATGACCTGCTCTATTGGTTGCCAAATTTGTTTTTATCAGCAGAACCTTTCCATTTGAGTCCATGCTATCTTCTTCTCATTATGCTGTGTTGCCTACAGACAGAGGAGAGTGATGGGAGGATGAGAGGTTTAAAACCATTCTATATCAGGAAATGTTGACAGAACAGGCAATACTCAGCCTGGAGAAGTAAGAAAAGGGCCATGTCATTCATATTGGCTGCCCAAAAGTCACCATGATTTTTTTTTCTTGTCTCACTCCCCATTCTCCATTACCTCATTGCAGCATTACACACTGCTAACTATCTTCTTCTTTTTGATAGCATCTTCCCTCGATTTCCACAGTGGTACACTATCCTAGTTTTTTATCTTCTTTCTTCTCCTTTCTCTGTTTCATTATTAGTTAATTCACTTCCTCTGGCAACTGTATTTGGACAAAGTTCAGTCCCTAGCCTCTGCTCTCTATTCTTCTTCCTTTGGAGTACTTGTATCACTCATATCCGCACTAATGGTTCCTCAGTCCATAAGTCCAAGCCTGATCACATTGCTAAGGTCAAGTTCCACTTATGCAATTGCTTGAGGGATGCATGTATTTGGAAGTCCTACAATCATCTCAAAACCCATGCTTTATCTTATCTTCCCTAATTCTGTCAAGGGCACCACCAGTTTTTAGGTCAAAACTCGAGAGAAGTCTTTGACTTTCTACATCCTTTTCTCTCATATCCTCTCGGTCATCAATTTGTGTCAGTTCCTCATGTATAGATTCTTTTGCATTTATCCGTTCATTTCCGTTTCCATAGCTGAGACCTATGCCAGGTGTTGGCTAAATCATTACACCGCTTTTCAACTTGTTTCTCTGCCTCCCTTTCCAGTGTTCCCTGTGTTTTACCATCAGATCAACCATTCAAAAGTGAGCAGTATGAATCTTTCATCATGTCATTCCCATCCTCACCAATGACCTGCTCTTTCACTAGCTGAAAGGCCTTCTTACCTTCTTGCCTTTCAAATTCTTATCCACTTTCAAAGTCCAACTTAAGTTCTTTTTCCTCCCACGAGGTTTTAAATCCCAGCTCTGTCACTCATTAGCTGTGTGACCTTGGGAAGGCTACTTAACATTTTTGTTTCAGTTTCTTTATCTTAAAAAAAAAAATGAGTAAGCTAGCAGTACCTACATCATAGGGCTGTGAGGAGGATTAAATGAGTTAGTATCCCTTAGGGCACTCAGAACTAGTAAGTGCTATGTACGACATTAAATAAATAAAAATGTGTATACTCTCTAGCTATTCCAAATTGGAAGTTATCATTTCCCCTATTCTCACCATTAATATATTACAGATATAACTCTTAATCTGCTTCATTTATTATGTTATGTTGTCACTTTATATTTTCACACAGAATGTCCATTAGCTACACACATAGACTGAAAGTTTACGGAGGGCAAGTTCACGTCATATATTTATTTGTATCTCCACAATCCCTACTATTGACCGCACCTAGTGAGAAAGTTCAAGTAATGATTATGCACTGAAATGCCCCCGGTTTTCCAGAAGTGACCCCCTAGATTCTCCGATTCTCAATCCACCATCTTTGCTTGGTGTCTAGATCTGGCCTCGCTGATCTCCAGACAGCTGGTTTGTATGGTACAATGCACCTCTCTTACTGGCCATCTCTGAGCGCTACATTTATCAGGGACAGTGGGTCTTGGCAGGCAGACAAGAAACACAATCTGTAGACAGAGCCACCACAAGCCAATCTTGCCAGTACAATTCCTGCAGTTTGCTGACAGTCATATGGTTGTTTTCCAAGCCTCTAACATGGAATACTTTAAGGAGAAGTAGCTGAGGGTCGGGGACTGCTGGCTACTTTCCTTCTATTTTTTTCTTTGGGAGATCATGTGCCTGACATTTTGACTCTAAAATGATTCACAATGCCAGGGCTGTCACATAAAGAATGGTCCAGCTAAAGGTTGAAGTTTTGGACTGAATTGGTGTGAATGCTTCAGTGAATCTTCTGAAGACCATCCAAAGCCACACATAAATAATAAGTTTGGAATGGCAACAAGAATGCCTGGGATGTGGCCTTCTGCATCAGCCATATAATGTTCTTGGTGGGCTATTTCAGATAAAGAACCATTAGGAAAACATTTATCAGGGTGTGGTGGGGGAGAAGCTTTCTTTGAGTAAACAGTCCCAGTGCCGTTTGTATTTCCACACAAAATCCCCACCCGCGTGCTGTGACCTCCACTCAGGCAGAGCACTCAGTGTGGAGGTAGTTAATGCCCACACATCCATAACTGTTCCGCACGATAGAAGCTCTGCTATCCTTACCAAAGAAGCCCTACCAACGCGGAGTCACACGCTCTCATCCTCTATCACCAGGTGTTGCTGAGTCTTATTTTATGATCTAGGCAGTTTCATGGGAGTCAAAGAAGAAGCCACACAAATGCAGCTCTGAGAATTCCATTGACTGGATGGAAATGACGAGTTGGAAATATCATTTCCGGGTTGCCCCCCAAAGCTTACGTCAACGTTAGCTACTGGCCAAGTTCACTCCATGAAGACTGGCCAAAAAAAAGGTGCTTTTGGAAGCACGTAACCTCATAAGCCAGTAATGGGCTCAACGGACGCTGCGTAAGAACTTCATTCATATGTACCTTATACCTGAAGGTTTAGCCCACCTGTAGACAGGTTTCCAGAAGGAAATTCAGACCCCAGAAAATTCTGGCTGTAGAGGCAGCCAGCCCCACTTCAGGAAAGCTCCGCATCCTTCAGGTTTTCTACTTACCCATTCATCCTTGCTTATATTTCCTGATGCTGAAGTCTTAACTCCTCGAGAACCAGGATGGTCTCCAAACAACACCTTCTTCCTGGTTTTCACAGGTGGTGAGAGCTGTTTGACATGCCCTACCTGGTTTGTGTTTTGCTATAGCCCATCCGCTTTTCCAGACTTTCTCTGATGTCTCCTGTCTACCTCTCCAGCGTGATGTTTCTTCCTCTCTACTCTACCCACACTCCACACATCCCATTCACATGAACTCCTAAGGGATTCCCCAGTCCCACCATTTCTTCTGTTTGATCAGTCTGCCCAGAGGCAGGCTCTGATCACCCAGCCTGGAATACATTTAAAGATTGAGACAGATGACACTCACTCATGTATATGAATGAATATGTACTTAGTACAACAAAACTTGGGATTTTCAGGAAGAGAAAGGGACACACAAGGAGGGTGAGATGGGGGTGGCTTTGGGCTCTTTTGTGGTTGTGATGTGGGGTTAAGGTTAGGAGCTCTCTGCACTTGCACTGTGGGCTAAAGCTGCACTCTTTGAAATTCCAGCCAGCGCATCTCTGCATGCTGATCTTTCTTGTTGGGCCACACAGGTAAGGGTATAGTGGAGGGGCTAGCAGGGAGGGGATCCAGAGAGCCCATCAATGTTCAAATGCCAAAAATGGACACTTTATCAAACCTCCAAGCTTTCACACATGCAGCTTTTCCAGGAGGCAGATTTCAACTTGCCATTTGAAGCTTCCCTTAGGAATCACCTTCTCTAGAAACTTCCCTAGACCCCCCCCACCCAGCTGTATTAGACCACCCTCCTTTCTACTGCAGTGGTGTCCTGTGCTTGCCTCTATTTTCATAGCTCTTATCACATTTGGTCTTTGCAGTGAATTGAATTGCATCCCCCAAAAGACATGTCTAAGCCCTAACTCTCAGAATCTATAAACATGACTTTACTTGGACATAGGGTCTTTGCAGGTATAATTAAGGATCTTGGGATGAAGTCATTCTGGATTTAATATGGATTTAGAAAGGGGAGGGGAGGCTTCCCTGGTGGCGCAGTGGTTAAGAATCCGCCTGCCAATGCAGGCGACACGGGTTCGAGTCCTGGTCCGCGAAGATCCCACATGCCGCGGAGCAATTAAGCCCGTGTGCCACAACTACTGAGCCTGCACTCTAGAGCCCGCGAGCCACAACTACTGAAGCCCGCGGGCCTAGAGCAAGTGCTCTTCAACAAGAGAAGCCACTGCAACGAGAAGCCCGCGCACCACAACGAAGAGTAGCCTCCACTCACCGCAAGTAGAGAAAGCCCACGCGCAGTAATGAAGACCCAACGCAGCCAAAAATAAAATAAATTTATGAAAAAAAATTAAAAGGAGAGGGGTTTGACACAGAGACACTCCAAGGTGGCCATGTGAAGATGGAGACAGAGAATGGAGTTATACAGCTACAAGTCGGAGATTGCCATGGATTTCCAGCAGCTACCAGAAGCGAGGGGAGAAACAAGGAATCAATTCTCCCTCAAAGCTCCCAGAAGAAACCAACTTTACTGACACCTGGATTTCAGCCTTCTGGCCTCCAGAACTGTGAGAGAATAAATTTCTGTATTTTTAAGTCACCCAGTTTGTGATAATTTGCTCCAGGAACCCTAGAAAACTAATATTTTTATAATTGTGTACCTGGGTTTTTATCTTCACCACAAGAGCCGTTTGCTCCTGGAGAGCAGAGGTTGTGTTTGGGTCATCTTCAGATTCCTACAGCCTACCTAGCACAGTGCCTGGCACAAATGGGGTACACCTGAAATGTTTTCTGAAAAAACTACTCAGCCTGAACTGACTGAATGCAGAAGGGAAAAAAGCCCCTTGAAATTAGCTCGACAGAAGGAAGAGTTCCATCAGATCTGCTAGCTACGGTGAAATCACAAAGGGTTTGGTCTCCACGTAAACAGGCAAGGATGCGGTAGAGTTCACGCTTTAGGTTAGACTGTTTCTTTCCTTTTGGCCTGCAGGTGGATTTCTAGATCTATTGGGTGGTGGCAGGCGTCCCTGTGCCAATCTGCACAGGCACTGAAGGGCTTTGGCATGCATCCAAACCTTCTCTCCAGGTCCGTGTTAACCAGATTTGTCTAGAAGACGGACAAGTAGCCTGGACACTCTGATTTAAACCGCATGCCCTCCCTGGAGTCCCTGGAGTGAGGGTTCCAATGGTGCAAATAATCTGTTGTTTGGTTTGGGTGCTTTCTTCTCTAGCTGAGCAAAGAGATATTTTTCCTCAGGAGGAGGTGAGTGAGGATGAAAATATTTACTTAGAGACCACCTAGGTCAGGTCTGAAAACTCCTGAGCCAGGTGGGAAACTTCAGCCCAGTGAGAGTTCTCTGTTTTTGTTAAAGAAAAAGAAATCGCAGCTGGGGACAGCCTGGGAGCGTTGGCGCAGACGTCTGAGGCGCGGATCCCTGAAGCAGACTCGGTGACCACTGCCCTTTCGTGCTTTTCCATCGCCTCATTTTACAGATGACAAACAGCCCGGCCACTTGTTTAAAGCTCAGGGTTTTCTTTTTCCTCCTTCTTCTCTCTCACTCTTTTTTCTAAAAGCCACAAGAGTGTTAGGTGATTTTTCCCTCCCTGCCTGGAGAACATTTATTACAGACGCTTAATCTCGCCCCCCTTCCTTGGGGCAGCTCAGGACCTCAGACCAAGGAGCTGAATCTTTGCCTTGGTAGAAACACTGCCCACACATAAGGGGTAGGTGCTTTTATTTTAGCCTGTTTTACATGGCAGTCGTGGGTGAGGAAAAGCACTGACCTTGGTTGGAACAGAAAATAGAATTCAATTAGAAACCATGGAATGAGTGCAAAAGAAATCACAGGATCCCTTCCTACCTTCGAGGAGCTTCCAGACACACACACACACACACACACACACACACACTGAGTTAAAAACAAGTAACATTTTGCCAGCAGATGTGCAAAACTGATGCTTTTCATTTTTTTTAAATCTTCCCATCCATGACATTATTTCACCTTCGTGAGATTCCTGGGGATACAAGGCAGTTGGTATGACTTTCATTTCATGGGCATGGAAACAAAGAGGCGATGTGAATGAATCCAGGGCACACAGTTTATTTGTGTCAAGGTAGGATCAACATCCCATCCTACTAGTCAACACTTCTGGCACTTTCCACCTTAATAAAAGCAGCTAATCTCTGCTGAAGCTTTTCTCTTGCCGGGTCCTGCCCTAAACACTTTGCCTGCATTATCTCAGTGAATCCTGACAAGGGTGCCCTAAAATGAAGGCCTGTTATTACTCCTGAGACTTGTCCAGGTAACACAGCTAGTTAATGTTGCAACCAGAATTTGGAACCAAGTCTATCTAGCTCAAAAGACTCTTCCTGGTGACTCTGAGTCACAGATTTTAAGATTCCATTTGCTGAGAGGATACAGAGTAAAGCAGTGATTAATATCAGAAGGACTTGAGCAAAAGGCAATTTCTTAGAGGATGTGAACTGAGAGGATGTTATATAAAGTAACATGGACAGTTAAAACAGGTGAGGCCCTTTGGGAAGAGCCACTAATCTAACGCTCCCTACCCAGATGGCATGGTTCTCCTAGTTTTACAGGTAAGTGGCTGAAGCTTGGAAGGGTCAGGTACCCTGCTCCCCGGTCCACGGCTGGATCCTTGATGGAGTCAGGATTCACACTCAGATTATTTGACCTCAGATGACTCAGATGTCTCCCTTCTGCTGCACTTACTGGCCCCATGAAGGGGAAATGTGACCACAGTCCACAAAGCCTGTGACATCCATATGTATTGGTGAACATAGGTGATGTACCTAAAACATTCAGGGAACAAAATTGCTGGAACCTTATAACAGTAGGTTTTCATTTTCTCTCTTGAAAGTTTTTTGAAAATATCGTTTGCACTGTAGCAGGACACATAGAACTGTACAAGTTCCACAATTTACTTAGCTTGCTTCCGATTCTTTTGACGTATCTGTTATCTTGATGACAGATGCAAACACCCTGTTATTTTCCACCTCTAATGCTACCTCTGTGGAGACTAATGTTAATGACTTCTACCATTCTTTCGAATACTTACAAAGAGAAAGCCTACATTAGCTTATATAATTGCCTCAGCAACTGTGCAGGTAGCTATTATTTATCCCAATTCTAAGATGAGGTAACTGAAGCCAAGAGAGGTTATATAATTTGTTCAGATCATACAGGGAGTAAATGGCAAAGCCAGGATGTAAACGTGGGTCTGCATGATTCCAAAATCCATTCCCTTTCTGTTGCCTGTAGGTAACTGCATAGGCTCTACAGAGAGGCAGTGAAAAAAAAAAAAAAAAAAAGAGTCTGTGAAGGTCATGTTTGTGTATTTTAATTTAATAATAATAAATAATAGGGAAGGGGCTGACGTGATGGAAATGGTGCTTGGGGCACATGAGGAGAGACTGAGGGCAAGAAAAACCTTCTTCAGAGACCATGAATCACAATAGGAATTTGGAATGGTCAGCATGTGGATAAGGATGGTGGCTGTAGAAATAGGAAATGGTGTCTCAGGACCAGTAGACTTTGTGAAAAAAATAATTTGTGAGATTTGAATGATAACCAGAAAGAAGGGAGGAACTGAAAGAGACCCAGAAGACAAATTCTTGGCAGGTATCTTCCCGGTATCATAACTCGTCTCATAACTGAAAGGAGAAGATGTGATGATGAAAAGGGATTCGAAAGGCAGGGGTCCAGCAGAGAGAGCTGGAGGCAGAGCGGTCACTGTGAACAGTCACACCAGGACCTCTACAGGCGGTCAGGGGTGAAGGAAGGTCTTCCTCAGAGAGGGGGATGTTACCATTGCCAGCCTGTCCGCAGAGGTGAAGACTTGAGTTTATGCAGGTTAAGAGCTGGGGAAAGCATGACTGAGGCCAGTGAGAAAAAAAGCCCGGTGCTGAGTTATGCATGTGCCTACACCTGGCATGGCATCCTATTTGCCATGGTGACACCCCCTCTGCAAGCCCAGCCTCCCTGTACTGTAGGGGGATTTGGGAGGACCACCTCCGGAGCTGTCCAGCTCCCAGAGTTGGACAGGAGCACCAATCAATCCTACCTTCACTTCAAACAAAGCCACATCTCCTGAGAAGGAGTTCTGTCTTCCATTATTTTACTTTCCATTCTTTTCTATCCGATCACTGTAGCACCTTCTAATTTGACTGAGTAGCATGTTGAGATCATTTATGGCTCTACCCTGTTACCCTGTGGATGTTTTTACGTAATTTTTGTGATCTGGATTATTGATGACTGCTATACACCCCTGCCTGCAGATGTCTGTGCACAGACTCTGGAAAGTTCCATACAGGGGCAGAGGTTGCAAAGTGGCAGCTCATGAACTGGACAGAGTCCACCAGTGTATTTTGCTTGCCCTACACAATGTTTGTTAATATTTTGAATCAACAGTTTTAAATTGTAAAATTTCACACACTTCCAGCTTCTCTTTAAAAACTATAAAGCTCTGGTAATCCTGGGCTGCAATCCCACATGTCAGTAAGCCGCTGAGGCTGAGTAACTACTGTTCCCTTTACACACAGCATTTTGTCTCTATTTTACTGCAGTCTCTACTACTCCTTATTGCCTGACACAAGGCTTACTGCCCTCACTTACCTCATTATCTGGCCCCTGTAGGCATTTAACTTTGAGACCTCAGTGTATGGTAACGGTGTTGGTTTGAATAGAAGCTCCTCGGTGTCCAGAAAGTATGAATGCACTTGAGTGGTAGGTACGGCCAAATTCCAATTCCTTCTCCCTTCCTTTATGTCTCCTTCTCTTAATTACACTCTCTCCCCAAAATGCACAGCACCTTGTGATGAAGGCTGAGCACCAAGACAGTGCCCTTCCCTCCAGTGCAGTGTAACACGGTCCCCCGTTAGCCTCCTCCACCAAAACCCTCATTCCACAGCGCCTTCCTCACAGCTTCCCAGCACAGGCAGAGCAATGTCATGAGTTGATGTGGGGCCATAACCGTGACATTGCCATCGCTTGAGTCACATTGTGGCGGAGGAAAATGCAAGAGAACGTGGTGAAGTGAAATAATGTCTCTGAGTATTTTAGAAAAGAGCTGAGGCACTGGGAAAGGGAAGGGAGTCTCTGAGAAAAAGTTGGAAAGTGCAGGCCACAGAAAGCCTGTGAGACAGACTTGATCTTGGGCAATGGGCAGATGTGGCAGCACCTTACTGTGAAGAGTGGAGTGACCAGACGGAATGATTAACGCGGATGATCACTCAGGGAGGGGGGCCTGGGGGCAAGAGAGCCCTCGGGAAGGTGTGAGGGGGCATCCCGGATTTAGGGTCCAGTCCCATCTCTGCTCACTCAGCATGCAACCCTGGGCAACAAGTCATCCTCTGTGACCTTCAGATGACCTGAAAGCATCAGTCCCCTAGTACTCTACTCAGCACCTAGCACTCTCCACCTGCTGTTTCCGAGAGGCCTTGGAGGACAAGGCCCTGCCCCTTCTGGTTGGAACCTTCCCCTGGTTGACAAGTTAGTGCTCCGTGCATGCAAAGTATGTGCTATGTCAGCATCCCCTGGAGATAATGAGCAGAAAACCTGGGCCCAGATGCCCCAAACTGATAAGAATGTCCAAAACGCTGTTTTTTTACGATTGAGCCGGTTGTAACTTGTGCATTTTGATATTGGGTTTTGATGGATTTAGATGAGTCTTTTTGTAAAAGAGAAGTAGACTCATAGAGTAGGGAAAGTGCCGTGATGGGCTTAGTTCTGGTCTTTTTACCATGAGGAAAAGTGCCTTAACCCGGATTTCTTTGGAGGAGACAGGCTAAAATAGCCAAGGGTATTGATGAGAAGTAAGCATGGTTCCTGAAAGCTTGACTGGGCCTGTTTGCAGCTTAGGGCCCCTAGGTCACGGTCCAACAGACAGAACCACCAAGAGAGTGCGTTTTTGTCCAATAAATAAATGATGACTTTTATTACTCTCAGCTACACTTACTGCAATAGGCTTAAGTAATATTGAAGGACCAAGTCCTTCATCTTACCTAGAGCTGAAACTTTGCAAAACCGGTAGATACTATACCTCCAATATCTCTTGAATCCTCCCTAGGGCCTAATAAAGTTGACACTCGGTGCATGGGCTCATCGCCCTTGACTCAAGTAAATGAACCTACTATGCAAGAGGCATCTTACTAGGTGTTTAAGAGACAGAAAAGGAATGAAACATGGTGCCTTCCCTCAAGGAGATTTTATTCTGGTAGAGGACCATCCTGTGATTATACTAATGACTAAATCAGGCTCCCATGGCTAAATCAGTGTGATAAGTTTCAGGAGGAAGACCTTTAAAAAGTGCTGTGGAAGCTGATCTTGGGGAGAGTGATGGGCTGTTTCTGGAGCAATGAATGCCAGAGCACAGCCTTAGAGAAAAAGTGATGGAAAAAGCTCACCATCTCACAGGGAAATACATGTAAATGTATGTGCATGTGTGTGTGTGTGTGTGTATGTGTGTGTGTGTTGTGTGTGTGTGTGTTTTCTTGATACTTCATTTTAATTCAGTGTGAGTAGCCTTACCCCATGTTTAGCCCAGACCAGATGCAGAGGTGACCAGTTCCTGTTTCTCTTTATTTATGTGCCATTTCTCCTATTGTAGAGCAACATTTGGATAGAGAGTGCTTTTAATTTCTCTATTTTAAAGAAAGCCTTTAGACATCACGGTCAAAGGTAACAGCCTCTGGGCTGGAGTCTCTTTACTACTACCATTCCGTCACAAGTCCACAGGTAAGCTGCATTCCCTGAGCCTCAACTACACCACCAAATATACATCTCCCTACCTTGCTGGAAAGACAAGACACTAAGAAACAAGCTGTCTCTCGACAGCCATTCAGAAAGCAAACAGCTTATAGAGCAATTACACTGTGCCAGGCACTAGGCTAGGAATTGGGGTCCATCCAAACTCTCCAAACTACTGTTCAACCTGGTCTACCCTTCATAAATGGCTTTCAAAATAAGCATGCACAAAGCATGTGCCGCCTTGGCCACCTTCCCTAGAAGAATTTCTTCCCCAAAGGCAAGCCAACAGAGTCCCTAAGATGCAGGGCAAATGAGAGTGTGTTTGACCATCCAA
Source organism: Phocoena phocoena (assembly GCF_963924675.1). Taxonomy (NCBI): domain Eukaryota; kingdom Metazoa; phylum Chordata; class Mammalia; order Artiodactyla; family Phocoenidae; genus Phocoena; species Phocoena phocoena. The sequence continues at coordinate 32,277,902 of NC_089237.1, read as the reverse complement.
AGTATACTATCATCTCCTGGCCAAGCCCCACCTGACTTCTAGGAAACAGCCAGAAGCTCCTCCAATGAATCCCGAGACAAAATAATCCATTCCAAGCTTCGACTAAGCACCTTAACCAAATAGTCATCGATCTGATTACTGCTTAGCATGGACTGCAGGAGGGTGGAGACACGCCCACTCCAACCTCCCCTCTCTGTCTCCTCTGAGGACCAGATTTGAATCTCATCCCTTTCAGGGGCACAAAAGCCAACTCAAATCCTATCACAGCATCATCGATAAACTTATTCCTTCCCCACCAACACCTCCTAAGACCCTATTTTTTTTTTTTTTTTACCATTTCTTTAATTCTTTGAAAGGGATTTCTTTGTCCTAAGCCTGTTCGGTTCTTACCCCCGCTCTGCTCCCGGCCCTGCGCTGCGCTTTGGCCACTCCTGCAGCCAGGCCGTGGGAGAGGAGGCCATTCTTAGCCTCCCGTACAAAGCCCGGTTTCCCTTGGCAACGGGAACCGGAACCGTGTGGCGGTTCGAGAAGGGGTTTCCCTCCACCCACCTCCCACCCGCCCCCACCTCCCACCCCCACCCCCACCCCCACCCCCACCCCCACCCGCAATCTTCGGTTCTCTTTCAACTCAGGAGCTCACCCCCGGCTCTCATGGAGGCATCTCTAACCAGGGTAGGAACGCCACAGTTCTGAATATCGGTAATTGGCTTTGAAGACAGTTGCTTTTGCATGGAACAGGCAGGAAAATGTGGGCAGAGTGGGCGAGTGAACTCGGGAGCCAGCATCCCGGGTCGGGCGGAGGGAATGCTGGTTTCCTTTCTGTACAAGGAAAGGAAAAGTCGTGATTCCAAGTAGTTTGGGGCTGTAAAGTGTATCTTTACCTTTTGGGAAGTGGGAGAATGGGGAAGGATGGAAAGAGAGAGAGTTCAGGAGACAAGGTTTTACCTTTTCTGCTTTCTCTCTTGTCTTTTGCTTTTTGCTTATATAAATAGGAGGAAATCAGGAATTGTTTCCATGTGAACATCAACTCTTGCCCAATATTTCTGCCCGTACACTTGTGTACTGCCTCTCTCTGTCTGTTTCTCTTTTCTTTTCATTGTTTTTGGATTTTATTGTCATCATGATGGAGAGGAAAGATTTGTAAAGATTTCTAAAGTGCAGCATGCACTTTTCTGGTCGGGCAGTCACCTCTGTGTGGCTGAGCCCAGGCTGGGCACAGTTGAGACTGACTTACATGTCCCCTTACTGATCCTGCAGGTTGTGTTGGTATCTGAATCCCCATCACTGACCCAGCCTGATCCAGAAGACGTTAAATGAGCCTTTGATGGAGGGACTGTCCGTTGTTGGTTGGGTTAGTAGTAATGAAAATTTTCTACGATCGTGTAGAAGTTTGTTGTTGAAGTCTGGGCAGCAGAGGGCCGGGTAAGGGAAACTGAGTGGGAAAAATAATTCAGCTCTTTTGTTTCATCCCAGGACTTCATAGGTGATATCCATGCTGAAAAGGCTTCTGGAGAGGGACCCCCCTGCACCTTAGTTCCCTGAAAGAAGCAGAGATGTTTACAAGTAAGGGGGGAAAGGAGGAAGCCACAGACCCCTTAATGATCCTCTCCTTCCTTTTCTCTCCCTTCCTTCCTTCTTCTCTCTCTCCACCCCTTTTATAAAAAATCGTATCTATCATAGACAGAGTAAGGCCTAAGCATAACCGTTTGAGGAACTTCTGAGAAGGCGCTTTACAGCCTCTTTGAAGTTAAACTGATTACTGCATTCGTCAATATTTCAATACAAAAAAAAAAAAATCTTACTGCATTTATTCCATGTTCAAACTTCCAGGAGACTCTCTGAGGACAGAGACTCAACTGTTTTGCTCACTGCAGCCAGATTCTGACCAGTTACAAGGCCAGACACACTTTGGGTGCCCAGTCAGCATTTGTGGAATTGAATTGATTCCTAAAGGAGCAGCCTGGGGTGTTACTGGCTGATAACCACGTGTTGCATGGAGTGTGGAGTTAAGACCAGTCTTGTGTTCAGGAGACTTAGGCTCTGGACCGGATGCGGTATTAACTTAGAGGTGGGATCTTGGCCAAGGTATTTTAGCTCTCTGACCCTTCAGCCAACGAGTGTCAGGGTTTGGATGAAAATAGTGTTTCTCCACCAAAGTGTTTATCTGAAGTCTTCATGCTGCCTTCAAGCCTGAGGAGAAGGGGGTTGGGTGGGTGGGGGTTGGTGGTGGCATACAGTCTGGTCAGAAACAGCCCCTGCAGAGAAAGATGCTACAGGCAGTGGAGGAGGTCAAGCAGAGATTGGAAGCTGGAAAACTCTGGACCCTAGATGACCTCTGACATTCAGAGTCATGAGGCTAATCTTTCCCAGTTTTGCACCACCTCTCTTGTCTGGGGTACTTTCTAAGGGTGAGAGAAAGTAATACCCTGATTTTTTCTGATAAAGGCAAGCAAACTATCCTTCCACCTAGGGGACTAGGAGACTAGGCTTCTCACTGCTGAGAGGTTTAAATCACTGCCTTCAGAGTGGTGAGCAGCTGACCCCAAGCCAGTCACACTCTGTTGCCTCCTTCCAATACATTCTTTCATTTGTTCAACAATCAGTAGATAGTTATTGAAAGCCTATGAGGTCAGGCACCATTTATCAATGAATAAGACAAATTCTTTGCCCTAACCATGCAAGAGAGAAGAAGAAGGGGAAAAAAACACAGGTAAACATGATTATTGCTTAGTGTGATAGGTGGTGCTACAAAAAATCACTAAAGGAAAGTAAGGATACAGAGTGACGGATAGAATGGCCAGGAAATGGCCTTCTTTTTGAGGAGGTGACGTTTAAGTTAAGGCATCAATTCAATGAGGGAATGAGCCATTCAGATACTGAGAGAATAGTGTTCCAAGCTGGAGAGCCATGAGCCCAAAGATCTCGATGTGGGAGTCTGCTTGACATGTTTTAGGCAAAGCAAAATGCCTGGGTCTGGAACGGAATAGGTGAATCAGAGAGGAAAGGTCAGAAGAGTGGAAGTGAGATAGGAGTCTTACAAGCCACAGTGAGGACTTTGGAGCTACATTCTTCTGTTCATTTAATTGGAATGTCTTTATTCTACTCCAGAGTATGAAGGGAAAGCCATTGGACAGATTTCACATGGAAGTGATTGTATCTGATCACTCCAGCAACTGGGTAGAGAGCAGTGTACCAGAGACAACAGCTGCCAAGTGGTTTAGAGTGAACAGAAGTGAAACCTACATGGGAAACCACATGGCATCTGAGAAAACTGGGTGGGGTTGAATGGACCTGGATTTGAATCCTGACCTTGTGACTTACTCATTCTGTAACTTGGGCAAGTTATTTAACATCCCTGATCTCTGTTTCCTCGTCTGTTAAAGAGGGATTCTATTACGTACCTTGGTGAGTTGTGAAGATGAGGGAGAGGATGTACGTTATCTCATAACAGATGCTCAAAACGATAGTCGTTATGGTCAACACCGATTCCACCACCTTTGCACTGTTAGCCACCGATGAACAAGACAACTGAAGATGTCAGGCGCGTGGCTGGGGTCACACCTCACCCTCTCTAATGCACACTCCTTTGGGGAGGAGCAAGAGGTGGGAAAGGAAGTGAGAGGTGACTTGCCTAAAGCCACGCAGCTGGTTAAGGTCAAGGCTGTGCTGGGGTAAGGAGGGGCAGGTTTTTTCCTGCCTAGTATTCTTTCTTCCACACCAGGGGTCATCAAACTACCGCCCCACAGGCCGAATCTAACTTGTCCCCTGTTTTTGTAAGTAACCTTTTATCAACATGCAGCCATACTCGTCCATTTCCATACTGACTATCCTGCTTTAGCACCGGGAGGTCAGAGCTGAGTAGTGCCACAAAGCCCACATGGCCTGCAAAAGTTAAACTATTTATTCACTGACTCTACAAATTTGCCATTCCTATTCCACAACATTCTGCTCCCTCTACTGGAGTGGCTTTATTATATTTAGGTTAGGTATCAGCAACTAGGAAGGGGACCCCATCTCCAGTTCTCCAAAACAGCAGGACTGAGAGATTCTCTTGGGGAGGGCACAGTCCTGGTGGAATAACACAGCAAGGGACTCAGGCCACTGGGAGCCAGCAGGAGAGCACTGGTCACCCCAGGAGGACAGAAAAGGGAGAGGATGAGGACTCCGGCCAGTGGGGCAGGGGTGGGGATTAAAGAACTACTAAATCCTTGCCCTCAGCTAGTTCAGATCCCAGAGACAGCTATCTAAAACTGAGGTAAAGAGGAAACTCGAGGGCTCAGGAAACAGGCAGATGCAGCAGCTTTATTTGATCATCTTGGCTTGAATGTGCACTGATGATGGGGTGTGTCTGGGGAACTCTATCAAGGAACAACGAGATTCCAGGCCCCCCCAGATGACTGTCGCCAGCACCCTGAGAAACAGTGCCTGCTTATTCTCAGACACCACAGCTCAAGTTCTCCTGGGCCTCCCTGGAGGCGCCTTCTTCCTCTCTCAAGACTTTAGGAGTGTGTAGGGATGATGGTGTCTTGCCAAGGACCATTTCCTTGCCTGGCACTCAGGAAGGCCATAGATTGGCTTCACTCTCTTTGATCTCCAAGTTCCCACCGATACAGTTAAGTAGACCCTTCTCCTAGGACTCCATTGGCTATAAACCTACTGATGCATTCGATCCCCAACCCGTGATTATTTACCTACTTCAAGGTTTTCATCTTGTGTTGGAGGGTACATTTATAGGTGTAAACTTCTAGGTCAGAAAGCAATGGTGGCCGCACTTGATTGGACCTGTGGAATCCAAGCCTGAACTTCATCCCTAGGTGTTCCTCTAGACTCCTGGTTTCAGACTTCAGCTTGTTGCCATAAGCAGTGGAAAATGGGCTACACAGTTTTTCAACTCCAGGTAATATAAATACAGTACCATGTATTTCTTGGCACTCTTAACTTTCCAACCAGCCTACATGGAGAACACCCCAGCCTCCTGGAATGCTAAATAATTCATCAGACCCATCAGCCATGGTGTTTCAGAGCTCAGTAGGCTCCTTCCACTGATCCAATGAACAGATGTGCTAATTTTTCACTTGCTCGAAATGCTTCAGCCGTTTGAACACCATGGACTTGGGGGCTGGATCAGCCATGCAGTGTCCTGACATCTTCACTAATTCACAGATCAAGCAACTCCCCTTGCTATACCCCAAGGGTTATCTTGCCTAATTTCTAGAAGCAGTTCAATAACTGTGAGACTGAGTGGCATGGCAGCTCAATGCCAACTGGGCTTGCCCTCTGCACCCAAGACCTTTTAAAAAGGAAGAAAGAAAACTTTCTTAAGTTCCATCAGCTATTCCCTTCCCTTTGTCTTCTGGCAGGCCGGTGCTTAGAAGAGCTTAGGGCCACTTCAGGTAATGAAACTATAACAAAAGCCAGCAAATCCAGGACCCTGGTGGCTGGTGGTAGAGCTAGTAGCCTTTGCTAAGCCACTGGCGGCTCCAGGCCAAGCAAGTGGAACTAGAACAGTTCCTACCTTCTTGGCGCTTACCATGGAAATGAGAACCCGCTGGAATGAATTCAGCAAGCCTGTTCAAGGGGGTAAAGACGGACAACTAAACAGCATGTGGAGAGGAAGGGAATGTTATAGAAGGAGCCCTTGCTAAAAATAAATGATTTTTTACAAGTGTGGTTAATTTTACTGAGACTTAAAATTATGAATACAGCATGTATTTTCCCCCCTAAAATAAAAGCTTTGAGAAAGTTTGATCTGCCTCCCATAAAAAGTTAGAGAAAAGGAAAGTATCTGTGAAAGCTTTTAAAGTTATGCTCATATTTCGAGTATGAAAATCATCAGGAATGTCTAATGCAACCAGAAGTCAACGGATGTGGAATCACTTTATTTAAATCAATGTAGTCATTTGTGTTGCCCCATTAAAAAGACTCCCTAGCACTCTTATTTATGGAAAATATCTATCCACCAGGATCTAGGAACAATCTAGGCAAAAGAAGAAAGAGAAGGAGCAGAAGAAGAATTAAAAGAATCAGAAGAGGGAGAATCAGAAGCAGAAGTAGTAGAAGTAGAGGAAGAAGAAGAAATAGTGGTAATAGAAGAAGGAGAAGAGGAGGAAGAAGAAAAAGAAATGGGCCAATTTCATTGAATTCTGTCTAGTGTGGCAATTTTCCTGTCTCCCAAGTGAAAACAATCATTCATTTTGTGTTTAATCTATAGCCAGAAAAATGATATTCCGTGCTAAGTGTGGCATTTCATGTTGTGTTTAACCGGGATTGGAACCAGCTGATTGACTGAACCAGCTAAGATGGTGCCCTTAGGCATCAGCCTTTGAGATGTAATGACCGAATATTCATAAATCAGAATTGGGCATCTATCACACAGCCCCACCCTGTCTCCAGTTCACTTCTTACTTCCACGTAGCACAGTTGGGCTGAACAGATGGTGCTTATGTGAGTTCTCAACATTTCTTCAGCAACTCTTAAATAAGTATGAGAGTTAGAGCATTATCTTTGTCCAGCCAGCATTTATTTGCCAGATATAATTTGGTTCCCGTTTTACATGATGTTGACAAGTAGTAACTGCTGGGTGTTTCTGTGCAACGTGATTAAAGCTAGTAGTGCGTGAGAGCGACTTTCAGAGGGAGTTCTCTCTAGCCTCCCTTTTTCCAAGACACACACATTAATAATTCTTTAGCACCAATAGTTACTGTTTTTCTTAAACATTGTCAGTCTTGCAGTCTGAAGAAAAGGTTTCACGTTTGGAGTTTGGGTTGTATTTTTGTTTATTGTACAGAAAGGCAGAAGGGCTGAGAGCAGTGGGGAACTGTCAGCTTCTCTGCGTGTTGTCAGTGCGGGGATGGTAATGGGAAGAGAATTCTTAAATTGTGGGATAGAAACTGGAGTCCAGTGGGGAGGAGTAATTAGAGGATTTGGCCAGAGGAGGTGGGGGCGGGGCAGAGGGCAGGACAGGGAAACGGGAGGGGTGAGCCATCTGGTGTTCATCTCCCGCTGTGTGTTTGCAGGGCAAAATGGCCAGGGCACTTTGTCAAGGTACAGTCTGCGTTTGCAGACACAGATGGAGCGAGAAGGAGATTAATACATGTGGTTCTAACCACCTTTCATATCTTTACAGCTAAACATTATTTATAGAAATCAATTAGTCCTCTGTCTCCACAATTTTATTATGAGGCTCTGTCCAAGTTTCTGGCAAGCTCTTTAAGAGTATGATTGATGGTAAACTTTCAGAACGAATAAAAAATGAACCCTCCCCTAGGAATTGGTGTAGTGGAGAGAAAGGTAAATGATAAAAATTACAAACTCTGCAAGTCACTAGGAAACTAATGTAGGATCAGTGTGGTCCTTGTTATACTATTTTTCCTTGGAGGTTTCCTTTCTCTTTCCTTTCCTTTTCTTTTTTTTCTTTTCTTTTCTCTCTCTCTCCCTTCGTTCTTCCCTCCCTCCCTCCCTCCCTCCCTTCTTCCTTCCTTCCTTCCTTTCTCTCTCTCCCTGTCCCTCTCCTTCTCCCTCCTCTCTGTCTTTGTCTCTCTGTCTCTGTCTCTGTCTCTCTCTCCCTTTTTGCACAAACACTCCACTGCCTGTTTGCTCTAGAAACTTTAGGAGAGCCTGATGCCTACAACTGAACTTGTGGGAAAGAAAAAGTTTATTCATTTGCCAAGCTAGTAAATGCCACTTTGATTACTGATGCTTATGCAAGATAAAGAATCCCAGGAAAAAATGGAACAGAGCTCTCATGTTTTGTCTTCTGGAAACTTTTATAAGAGATGGGCGCTGCTGATTGGCCTCTGTTAAATGAGTCTGGGAGGCAAGTAATAATAAGTATAAAATCCCACTGCAATGAGTTCTATAGAAAATGCATATTGATTTATTCTCAAACTCTAGTCTTGGTGGTCGGCTACCAAAGCACACACCCCCAGATTTAGAAATGAAACAGTTATGATGCCTTGGATGTGTGGAAGGAATTATCCAATAAAACAAAGTTGTAAAACCAGGAGAGGACAGGAGACAGGGGCACATGGCATACAGGTCCTAACTCCTGGAATCTTGAGGCGGGAGATTGTTCTGTTTCGTTAGCTATTTTGAGAAGATAAGAGGGTTCCTTGGGCCTCTAATAATTAAGACGTTAGTGGTGGCAAAGGGCAAGTGGAATTAGAGGGGTTTGTTTGCCACTTGAAGGACTATAAAGGATGCTGGGAGACTTTGGGAAAGTTTCCTAGCCTCTGTTTCTATCTCTGTAAAATGGGAAGGATACTAGGACTCAGCTCAGAGGTATGCTGTGAGGACTAAGCAAGACCAAGCATTAAAGTGCTTCAGGTAGTCTCCTGTGGTAGCATCACCAGGGTGAAGAGGACTCAGAATGACTTTTCTCAATTTCTTAAGGTTTGGTGTTCAACATAGAATGTGTTCCAATTTGTTAACTGTTAAATACACAGTGGTGCTAAATAAAACCTTTTTGACTTTAAGTTCTTTATGTTTAGATGGCATTTTCTACTTAATCTGAGCTGCTGATGTAAAGGCTCTCTATAAATGCAGTTTAATAATATATGAAATATCTACTTTCCAAATATTCAAAAATTCCCCACGCTGCACAGAACGTCTTCCAGCTTCCAGTTTGATGGAATCACCTAACACAGTATCTGACACCTAATATGTGCTTAGTAAACATTTTTTGGTTTTGGAGTTTTACAGATTTTTTTAATTTTAATTTTTTTTTTTTTTTACAATTTTTAAAGGTTACACTCCATTTAGAGTTATTACAAAATATTGGCTATATTCTCTGTGTTGTACAATACATCCTTGTAGCCTATCTTACACCCAAGAGTTTGTACCTCCCACTCCCCACCCCTAGATTGCCTCTCCCCGCTTCCCTCTCCTCACTGATAACCACTAACTTGTTCTCTATATCTGTGAGTCGCTTCTTTTTTGTTATATTCACTAGTTTGTTGTATGTTTTAGACTCCACATATATGTGATATATAGTATTTGTCTTTTGCTGTCAGTTAGTAAACATTTTTTGAATGACAAATGAATGCATAAACCCAACATAGGAAAATAAGAGAGAAATAAGCAAGGAAAAGGTTTTAAATAAAAATTTTATTAACTTTTCTTTTAAATTTCAATAGAAAAAAAATTGTATGACTGAATTAGAAAACTAATTGCTTGCAAGCTATAGAAAATGTCCTCCTAATTTAAGATAAAACAATTAGAAGATTTGGGGCAGTTCTCAGAATCCATGAGAATGCTAGATAACCATGCTTGCAAAAATGCAGGATCCAGGCAGCAACCCTGGATTGTGTAGCAGATACTGTTTAGCAGCCTCATTGGTCAGCTTCTATCATTATTTTCATTCTAGTTCCACTTAAGGGTCAAAGTCTCAGGAGCAAGGCTAATTGGCCTAACTTGGGTCATGTGACCACTCCACCCCTAAGGTAGGGTGGGGGTCTTATTTACAGTCCCATCAAGAGTATATAAAATGGGGAGAGGCTGTTCTCCTAGAGGAAATCGGGATGCTTCAACCAAACTAAAAAGGAACAGATGGCAGAAAATAAATGTTCACATTATAAGCTCACTAATATAGAGATGCAATGAATATGCATATGTATTAGTTTCCTAGGACTGCCATAACAAAGCACCATGTACTAGTTGACTTCAACAACAGAACTGTATTGTCTAGTAGTTCTTGAGACTAGAAGTTCAAGATCAAGGTGTTGGCGGGGTTGGCTCCTTCTGAGGGTTGTGAGGGAAGGATCTGTTCCAGGCCTCTCTCCTTGGCTTGCAGATGGCTGTCTTCTCCCTGTGTCTCCACTTGTCTTCTCTCTGCACATGTCTGTATCCAAATTTTCTGTTCTTTTATGGGCACCATCATATTGGATTAGGGCCCACCTTAGTGACCTCTTTTAATTTAATTCTGTAAAGACCCTATCTCTGAACACAATTACATTATAAAGTACTGGTGGATGGGGAGTTAGGACTTCAATATATGAATTTGGTGGGGTGGGGTGACAAAATTCAGCCCATAACAGCATGATCTAAACACACTAATTTATTGAATAATCAAATTGAGTAGAACTATCAATGAACATACCCGTTGTGTCCATAGCATTTCTTAGTGAAAACAGAATAATCATTCAGCAAACTCTGCAGAAATATTTGGTGTTCCAAATTTGCTGGTTGAGCTAATCAGAACAGAGATAAACAGGTTTTCTCCCCTCTATTATTCTCTATTAAAAACATATTTGATCCTTAGCTATAGAGTTGCTATTGGAGACTACTGTAATAGCATACATATTTCTTTGGGAAAGAATTAAAAGCAGCCACAATAAAACTTAGCTTTCTAATATTGAAAATAAATTAAAATAAAAACATATTTCGAACCTTGAAAAATGAGAACTAGGGACCATGCTATATCTGAGATGCCAATTTTGTCTGTAAAATTTTTAGAGATTTTTCTAGGAGCAGAGCCAAGCAAAAATGACTCAGTATCACCTCCACTACACATACAGATTTTCTCTTTGACTCTGGCCACTGCTAAGACCTGATGCTGTCCAGCTTTAAACAATACACACAGTAAATAGTGTCCATGCAGTGATGCAGAAAGCCCTGGCTAGATCCTGGGCTAATTAACTTGCATTCTAGAACTCCCAGCTCTCAGAGTTTATGGTTCTATGATTCACATTTTCTCCACACACACATTTGTGGTTTTCTTCTATTACCAATGTCCACTTTTGCTAGACCTCATCCTCCATACCTACTTTGCTCCTGAAACTTTAGTTTGCTAAAGAGGTAGTTGGCTCCTGAAATTTTAGAGTTAGTTTGTACTGTTGACATCTTTGAAGGGGTGAGATGGCACTGTAGTGCCATGAGGCTTGGGCAACAATGGGACTTTGCCCAGCCAGCTTAACGTGTCTGCCTTCCATCTCCTTCATTTCCAGTGCCTTCAAATATTAACCTACTGGGCCTAGAAAGCAAGCCAAAAAAACAAGCTACATGATGGAAGCCACCAACTCCCATCTCTGAAGAAGAAATCACCTAGAAATTTAAAGTAGCTTTTGTTTATTATTCTTTACTCATCATATAGACATGATGTGATGTGCTTTGTGGGGTGTATGTATATTGGTGTTTATACACATAAATCACAGAATTTGGCTAGATCTTCATCAGTGGTAGCTGGCTTGATTTTGGCGTAAAAAGAATTAGTATTCACCTTTGTGTATCAAACAGTAAAAATTTGGACTCCAAGACCTCTCAGAATCTGTCCCACCAACATCTTTTTATTCCTTTCTGCTATGGCCACACCCCACTCACCATGTTTACCCCACCCCTCTGCATCTTTGCCTCTGGCACTCCCTCTGCTGGAGAAGACCTCCACCATGCCTCAGCCCTTGAGAAATTCTGCTAACTTCTGATCATGTTTTGCATATCAGCCCAGGCAGCAGATCCTCTGGGAATCCTTCCCTACCTACTTCCCTGATTCTTAGTCTCAGTCAGAGGCCCCTCCCCAACATCCCATAGTACCCTGTCTGTCTACACTGCATCTGTCCTCATGCTGTCTCATAATTCATTGTTAGTTTGTCTGTTTCTACCCAAACTGTGAGCTCCTTGCGGGAGAGGACTGTATATATCACTTCATCTCCAGCCCCTAGCATGGGACCTGGTACATGATAAATGTTTAATGGCTAGATGGATGAATGAATGAATGAATGAATGAACAAATTAATGGTCTAAAAAAATTTTAAGTGAACAATTGGAGACACAGCTTTCTTAATATCAACAGTCTAAAAGTTCTGAAAGCCTCTTTATTTGAAAGTATTATCAAAGTCCCTTCAATACAGATGAGTGCCCCCCAGTTTCCAAGCTGAAAATGGTCTGTGATCCCCAAGGTATTCTTGAGGCCTCATATTACAAAGTTCAGCCCATTTCTCAGGATAATGCATCAATTTGTTTCTCAGTAGAAATCTTCTGTCAGTTGAAAATACTCAGTGGTGGTAACTATTGCACAAACCACAGTAGAAAATAAAATCCAGTATGGACTGCCAAAATTATAGCCTGCTTAAGAAGAAAAGGTAATATACATAACATGTGCATTATTATGGTGCAGTGAAAAGTACACTAGACTTAGAGTCAGAAGGCATAAGTTTAAACCTGGTCCTCACTGTTTGCTAGTTGGATGGCACTGGGCAGAGTTAGTTAATGTTTTATCTAACTTGATTTTTATCATATGAAATGGAGTTCACTCAGATTGCCTTATGAACTTTAAGTACTGTGTCAATATGATGGAGTGAGAATTAATATTGCTTGAATACCTACTATGTGCCTGTCATTCTTTAAAGATGAGTAAACCCAAATGCAGTTTTCCCCCAAATCCACATGGGATCTATTTCTTTCTATTCCATCACATATTATCATTCTCAAGTTCATGGCTTAACAATTACAAATATTATTTAGAAAATATTTCAAAATTACCCAGAGAGTGTGTTCTATGACATTACAATTGCTATTATATAGACTGTTATTCTATATTATATAGACCGCTATTATATAGACCACTCACTATTGTAAGCAGGATTCTATCTGGATGAGATAGAGTGTTTCCTATGTCTCATCTCCTTGTCAGGTGAAGTAGATTTGCTGGAAAGATACAAATGAGTGTTGTCTGGGTAATGTGTTCTACATCCCCAAACTTTTCAGCATCCTAGTGGAATCTATGAAATGCCTGTGCCAGCAGCCAGCACCACATGCCCTCTTTTTGCCTCTGAATCAGCTGTGTGGGACGCTTGGCGTCATATAGCCCAAATATTCAGATGTTGGACTCATTTTTTTTAATTTTTATATGGGTATTTGGCACTTAGAGAAACAGCCAACTTCAGCCTGGGATACAGCATCCAAGGATTGTTTAAACATGGGATTAGTCTGGGCTTTCTCGGGGGAAATGTTCTTTATAACATCACTTTCTAGAGCAGTGATCTGATCTTGTTTATGAACAGCATTGTCAGTATTGTTAATAACAACAAGAATTCTTTCTCCTCTGTTGTAATCATGCTCATCCATCCTTTTCTCTTCCATAGCCCTAATTCAGGCCCTGTTACGTGATTCCTAATTCGATCTTGGAATTCACCTAACCCTTTCCCTGCCTCTGCCTTCCACATGTCAATCTGACTAGCACACCCTCACCATCATTTCAATGCAATCTGCCCTACTGAAAAGCTTACAGAGCCTCCCTCTCACCTACACAATTGTTCAAATGCATTAGGTCTTCCAGAATCTGATGTGGAGAGGAAAAGCCCAAGAAAAGAAATCGGGTAGTCTTTTTCTAGTTCTGGTTGTACCATAGTCGAGCTGTGTGACCTTGGAGGAGTTGCTTTCCCTCTCTGGATCATATTTCCCTTACATGTGACATGAAATGATTGGACAAGATCACAGATGCCAGATGAGTGGCATTCAGGCACCATCCCTTTGTTACAGCGCCCTTGAAATTCATCATTCATCAATCCTTGCCTTTTTCCACTGAGCACTAATGAACTTTAGAATCATGTGTGCAGTCACATCCAGCAGACCCCAGTTAACCCTTGAGATCAAAGTCCTTTGATCTCCTTGGATGGGATGATCTCTGAGATTGCTTCCTGCTACATTCCACAGTTCTATAGTCTTCTTTCCATTATATTTGTCTACTGCTCCCAACTCAAAGCCCACACTGTACCCAACAGCATTTTGAACATTTCCTCCCAAAATATTTGGGACATCTGAGGCCACTGGAAAGCCCTTTCACTTCAGTCTCCACTCCAAGTCCCACTCATCCTGCAAAGCTCAGGTGAGCTCCACATTCCTGTGAAAACTTCAGTAGTGACCCCAGCTGGGAGTGATCACGCCCTGCACTCCTGAATCCCTGTAGTAGTTTTTCATTCAATAATAAGCATATATTGAGGACAAACTCTTTGTCACCTCGCTAATTTTTTTGACTGCTCTATTTAATGATATTTTTTGTGGCTCTTTTAGCCCTCTATTAAACTGTGAACTACTGAAATTTAAAAACAGACAAACTATGTTCAAATTCTAGTTCTTCCTATTAGTGTTTGTGAGTCCATAGATAAGTCATTGAATCTCTAATTCTTGGGCAGCTTTCACCATATAATAGCACAGGGACTGGTACATCCTAGAAAATCAATAATTATTTGTTTAGCAGAAGGAAAAAGGGAAAAAACAGACATACAGAGAAAAATTTACAAAGACCTACCTGATGAGCATAATGTAAGGGTTAAATGAGAATATATATATATAATATATATATACACACACACACATACACACATGTATACACACATATAACATTGTATGCTTTTATATATGTATATACAGGATTTTGAAAAACTTGGTTCAAATGTTAAAAACATGTAATAGAAACAGAAAACATGAACAGACCCATCACAAGTAATGAAATTGAAACTGTGATTTAAAATCTTCCAACAAACAAAAGCCCAGGACCACATGGCTTCACAGGTGAAATCTATCAAACATTGAGAGAAGAGCTAACACCCATCCTTCTCAAACTCTTCCAAAAAATTGCACAGGAAGGAACACTCCCAAACTCATTCTACAAGGCCATCATCACCCTGATACCAAAACCAGACAAATATATCACAAAAAAAGAAAATTACAGACCAATATCACTGATGAATATAGATGCAAAAATCCTCAACAAAATACTAGCAAACAGAATCCAACAAGATATTAAAAGGATCACACACCATGATCAAGTGGGATTTATCCCAGGGATGCAAGGATTCTTCAAAATAAGCAAATCAATCAATGTGATACACCATATTAACAAATTGAAGAATAAAAACCATATGATCATCCCAATAGATTCAGAAAAAGGTTCTGACAAAGTTCAACACCCATTTATGATTAAAATGCTCCAGAAAGTGGGCATAGAGGGAACCTACCTCAACATGATAAAGACCATAGACGACAAATGCACAGCAAACATCATTCTCAATGGTGAAAAGCTGAAAGCATTTCCTCTAAGATCAGGAACGAGACAAGGATGTCCACTCTCGCCACTATTATTTAACATAGTTTTGGAAGTCCTAGCCACGGCACTCAGAGAAGAAAAAGAAATAAAAGTAATACAAATTGGAAAATAAGAAGTAAAACTGTCACTGTTTGCTGATGACATGATACTATACATAGAAAATCCTAAAGATGCCACCAGAAAACTATTAGAGCTAATCAATGAATTTGGTAAAGTTGCAGGAATCAAAATTAATGCACAGAAATCTCTTGCATTCCTATACACTAACAACAAAAGGTCAAAAAGAGAAATTAAGGAAACGATCCCATTCACCATTGAAGCAAAAAGAATAAAACACCTAGGAATAAGCCTACCTAGGGAGACAAAAGATCTGTATGCAGAAAATTATAAGTCACTGTTGAAAGAAATTAAAGATGATACCAACAAATGGAGAGATATACCATGTTCTTGGATTGGAAGAATCAATATTGTGAAACTGACTATACTACCCAAAGCAATCTACAGATTCAATGCAATCCCTCTCATATTACCAATGGCAATTTTTACAGACCTAGAACAAAAAATCTTAAAATTTTTTGTGTTTGGTGACACAAAAGACCCTGAAGAGCCAAAGCAATCTTGAGGGAAAAAAAAAACGTAGCTGGAGTAATCAGACTCCCTGACTTCTGACTGTACTACAAAGCTACAGTAATCAAGACAATATGGTACTGGCACAAAAACAGAAATATAGATCAATGGAACAGGATAGAAAGCCCAGAGATAAACCCACACAACTATGGTCAACTAAGCTATGACAAAGTAGTCAAGGATATACAATGGAGAAAAGACAGCCTCTTCAATAAATGGTGCTGGGAAAACTGGGCAGCTACATGTAAAAAAATGAAATTAGAACACTCCTTAATACCATGCACAAAAATAAACTCAAACTGGCTTAAAGACCTAAATGTAAGACCGGATACTATAAAACTCTTAGAGGAAAACATAGGAAGAACACTCTTTGACATAAATCACAGCAAGATCTTTTTTGACCCACCTCCTAGAGTAATGGAAATAAAAACAAAAATAAATAAATGGGACCTAATGGAACTTAAAAGCTTTTGCACAGCAAAGGAAACTATAAACAAGATGAAAAGACAACCCTCAGAATGGGAGAAAATATTTGCAAATGAATCAACGGACAAAGGATTAATCACCAAAATATATAAACAGCTCGTGCAGCTCAATATTAAAGAAATAAACAACCCAATAAAAAAATGGGCAGAAGACCTAAATAGACATTTCTCCAAAGAAGACATACAGATAGCCAAGAGGCATGTGAAAAGCTGCTCAACATCACTAATTATTAGAGAAATGCAAATCAAAACTACAATGAGGTATCACCTCACACCAGTTAGAATGGGCATCATCAAAAAAATCTACAAACAATAAATGCTGGAGAGGGTTTGGAGAAAGGGAGCCCTCTTGCACTGTTGGTGGGCATGTAAATTGATACAACCACTATGGACAACAGTATGGAGGTTCCTTAAAATACTAAAAAATAGAATTACATATGACCCAGAAATCCCACTGCTGGGCATGTACCCAGAGCAAACCATAATTCCAAAAGACACATGCACCCCATCATTCATTGCAGCACTATTTACAATAGCCAGGTCATGGAAGCAACCTAAATGCCCATCAACGGATGAATGGATAAAGAAGATGTGGTACATATATACAATGGAATATTACTCAGCCATAAAAAGGAACAAAATTGTGTCATTTGTAGAGACATGGATGGACCTAGAGTCTGTCATACAGAGTGAAATAAGTCAGAAAGAGAAGAACAAATATTGTATATGAATGCATATATGTGGAATTTTGAAAAATGGTATAGATGAACCAGTTTGCAAGGCAGAAACAGAGACACAGATGTATAGAACAAATTTATGGACACCAAGGGGGGAAAGCAGGCGGTGGGGGTGCTGGTGGGATGAATTTGGAGATTGGGATTGACATATATACACTAATATGTATAAAATAGATAAGCAATAAGAACCTGCTGTATAAAAAAACATAATTTATTACCATCCATAATATTAGATAAAACATTTATTGGGTGCCAGTTTTGTGACAAGAACTTTACATAATTTGGACTCTGGCATGCTGTGGAAAAGCAGTGCAAGATTTGGAAGCAAATTAAACCTGTGTTCATAGCCCTACTCTTTCACTTTTGGTGACTTTCGGTGAGTTATCTAACTCCTCTGTACCTTCATGTTTTATACTAGAAAAAGCTACAGTGTGGTGCAGCAAGAACTCCAAAATCTTTCAGGGGGTTAACACAACAAACGTGTCTCATTCATGCTATATATCCATTGCAGGAGAGCAGGAGGCTCTGCTCCACACAGTCATTCAGGGACCCAGGGGACGGAGACTTTACCATCTCGCAGCTGTGTCATCTGGAACACATGGAATTCCTAGGGCTAGAACAGGGCAAGAGACTGGAAGTCCTCACACCAGCAATTCGTGCCTGACACAGAAGTGACCTGTGTGACTTCTAGTCACAGACCCAGCCTCAGTGGGCCTGGGAAGTGCAGCTGTCCATGAACTCAGAAGTGAACCAGACCTTGGTGACCATTCGAAATGTATGATGAGGATAATAATGACTACTTGATAGGACTCTTGGGAGAATGAAATGTAAGAACATCAGCAAGCATATAGGACAGGCCTCAGGAGCTGTTGGTGCCTTCCCTCTTTCTCTCCTGATGAACTGGGACAAGTTGTATGTTTATTGTTATTCCTTTTCCAAGTTAATGTCTTTGCACATAATGTTTAAGAAATATTTGCTGGGCTTCCCTGGTGGCACAGTGGTTGAGAGTCCGCCTGCCAATGCAGGGGACACGGGTTCGTACCCCGGTCTGGGAGGATCCCGCATGCCACGGAGCGGCTAGGCCCGTGAGCCATGGCTGCTGAGCCTGTGCTCCACGATGGGAGAGGCCACAGCAGTGACAGGCCCATGTACTGCAAAAAAAAAAAAAAAAAAGAAAAGAGAAAGAAATATTTGCTAAGAAACTCGCAATTATTTTCCATAAGCTATCTTAAATTCACAGGAAATATATTTGGTGGTTGTAGAGTGATCATCAACTGCAAGACTCATTTAACATTTTGGGTAATTTTTACATCTAGAATATCCATAGGCATCAAAAGCACTTGCTTTTGGATTTTTTTGGTCTGGTTTGGTTTGGGTTTTGTTTTTTTCTTTTCACAAGCACTTTCAGAATTCACACAACTTGTTGATAAGCCTATACTTCATTATTATTATAAAGCATCTTGTCAGCATGAGGGTGTTGGTTTCATAGAGGTGCCACTTTCCAGCTTTTTCCTTTCTAGTAGAATCCAGACTGCGTTCAGGTACCCTCCTCACCAACTTGCAACCAGGTGCCTGTGGCAAGCTGACCCTGCCCCAGCTCCAGGGGAGGGCTGGAGTGATTTACAGATGCTTGCTTTCCCCAGATTGGCTCAGGAAGGAGGTTGTGCTCCAATGTGCCCCATGGAACAAGAGGGGAAGTGTGCTAGGTGGCTTGTGGGGAAACTTTTCTTACCCTGAGAGAGAGCGAGAGTGAGAGAGCAAGAGAGAGAGAGAGAGAGAGAGAGAGAGAGAGAGAGATGGATGCTGCCTCTTCCTTCTCTGATTCTGATTGGGTTGGATGTGACTCTGGAACCACTGCCCACCAGCCCAAGGATGAGTCCGAGCCTGAGGTCCACAGCGCAGAGCGATGTAAAGATGAATCAGTCAATCCCCAGAGCTGGCACTCCCCGTTTTGTGAGATGATAAACTGCTTATTTTCTAAGCTAATTTGAGTTAATGTTTTCTATTACTTCTGGCTGAAAATATCTTAACTGAAACTAATACCGTTATATATTAGGATTTACTCATTCATTAAACAAACAAGTAAGAGCCCACTGGGTTGGGTGTTTGGGAAACAGTGGTGAATGAACACTGAGAAACAGCAGCCACCGGCACGGAGCTTGCAATGCAGAAGGGGAGACAGGGATGCACCAAAAGCCTGTCCTCTGTAGTCCACCTTGTTTCAGGAAACGATAGCACTGTCTAACAGCTGAGCTTCCTAGAAAACTTGGGGTCATCTCAGACTACGATTTTTCTTTTTCCATCTTTCAACAAATGTGTTTGGCCACACCCTCAACATCTATTCAGAGTCTGTCCACTTCTCCGTTTCTCTTCACTCTAACCACCCTGGTCTGAGATACAGTCACTTCTCCAGCAGTTAGCTGCAAACTCCCTCTCCGTGTATACATGACTCTGTTCTGTCATACCAGCCAGAGCTGTGCTGTAGAGGGGGATGGAGGCCTCCTTGGAGAGGCTGAGGAGTGAATGAGTAAGTGGAGATTGCAGGCTCTAGAAAGTTGTTTCTAGAATGTTGACTGTGAAGAAAAATAGAGATGGTTACCTTTGTGGAGTGGTGGTCTCAAGGGAGCGGTTCTGTGTCAATACAGTAACAACAGAGTCTGCTTGAATAGTGTGGGGAACTACCCAGGGAGAAGGGGTAGGGGGCAGAGTGGAGATGAAAGAGAAAGTGGGCTCCAGAGAGAGGCACGGGACAGCATCCGGAATCCATCTGGGGGCCTGGCCTTGTGTCAGCTGCGGGCCATGCTCTCCTTGGTAACAAAAGGAAACAGGCAGAGGAAGCAAGCAGAGGTAGGGAGGTCTGTGGACCTGGCAGGAGAAATAAAACATTTCCATTTGGGAGTTCCTGATTTCTTTATGGGATACGAGGTAGTGTGCCCACCAAGAGGGAGAAGGAAGAGGATGGAGGTTGTAACGTGCGCAGGAGATTTGAGGGGAGAGGAAAGTAAAATAATCATGGACTAGAGTGGCAGAGGACGCTTCCTGGGGATGCCTAGGGTTGTTGCCAAGCCGTGGTGAGGGCTCAGCTGGAAGGTGAAGGTAACAGACGCTCAATGAGAGTGCACCGCGTCGGTGGCCTCCACAGTAGACCCTGAAGGCTCTTGTGCTGGGAGGCAGCAGGGGAGAGCAGGACTGCCCGGCAGACAGCCCTCGGCAGTTCCGACAGAGCTGTCTCATCGACTTTGGGCTGCCTTGTGATCTGCTAGGCAGCTCAGGCTGCAGAGATTGTGCTAACAGAAGAGAGGCCCTGATCAGGCCCATCTGGAAGATCCGTGGAGATCAGTGTCAGCTCTGCAGAGGAGAAGAAACTTTGCAGGCCCCCATTCTGGATCCCAAGAGTTTGCTCCTGGTCTGAGACTCGGGGGTTCACACCACCCCCTATGCCGCATCTTGAAAAACAAAAATGGAAGTATCTTCAAAAAATGATCTCAGAGGTCAAAGAAGGTAACGATTAGAAAGCACCCTCTCACTCACTCAGCCAATGTATATTGAGCTCCTACTTCATTCCAGGTACTGCCAAGGATTCAAAGAATAAGGCAGGTCCTGGTCACTACAGGGTTACCTGCCCAGAGAGGGAGCTAGATACCCAAGCAGAGAATCACCAGTGCGTATACAGAAGTTGTTGTAAGAGCTACAAGAACACAGAGGACAAGTGACCAAATCTGCGGGAGGCAGAATAGAGGGGAGCGAATGTTTGAGCTGGGTGGGTCAGGCAGGCCAATCTTTGTGAAATGTCCTGAAATATCCTGGAAATAAGAATAGCTTCTAAACTCATCTTCTGCAGCTGGAAGGGCATGGAGAGCAGGAGGACCTCCTGGGGACCGAGTGTTTGGGGCTGGACCCCGAGGAGGAAGATATTTGCAGGAGTAAAAAACTATGAGTCCCGGAAGGAAGCAGGAGAGGCGTCACGAACTCACTAAGTGAGCAATGGCCCTGGGGGTTTCACCATGAGGCCTCCACTAGAAGGACCCCAGGTTCTTGGCCTTCTGTCCTTCCCTCGGGCCTTTGCAGTCGCAGTCGTTCTGTCCTTTGGCAGAGGTGAGGGACTAGAGTTGGAGAGACTGGAGTGAGTGGTTTTGATTCATGCCAGGGAAAGAACAATGTGCAGATGGGAATCCTGTCTCCAGCATTCATTAGGCCAGCAGTTGGGCCCGGAGCCTGTTTTTCCCTCTGACCTAAGCAGCACCTTATACCCCAGGAGGCTCTCCACAAACCAAGGGTCTGCAGCAATGCTTATAACAGTAATGCGATGGGCAGCCAGTGGCATTCCAGGAACTTGTGTTGTTTATCCCCAAACTACCTCTCCATTTGTGTGTAAATGAGTCACATGATTCATTTTCCATAAACAGCATGGGTGAACAGAAGGGGAAAAAAATCCAAAGTCTGGGGCTAGCATTTCACTTTGTGGAAACTGCCAAAGAAAAGTTATTTTCTTCATTTTGGCATCCCTCTGAGAAGAGGCCAAGTCTCCGAAACAAGAGGTTGTCCACAGCTGGGTCACATCACCCTGAGTCTGGGTCTTCACATGGCCCCAATAAGACTGTCCAGACACAGATGTCAGCACAGATGAGAAGACAGGAAACAGCAGGGAAACATGTGACTGAAATTCAGACTCTACCCAGCCCAACACTGAGGGCTTGAGGAGGAAACTCCCAGGAGAAGAGCTAGCAAAGGAACAAAGGAGGAGGGTCTCTGTCTCAGCTCTGCTATTTGTCGCTCTGAGATTTAACCTCCTTGATCAAGACCTTCCAGAATTTGACCCCCAGCATTCTTTTGTACTTGTTCTTACCAGGAATAATGATAGTACCTGTCTTAGTGCACTTCAGCTGCTATAACAAAGTGCCATAGGCTGGGAGGCTTAAAAACAACAGAAATTTATTTCTCACGGTTCTGGAGGTTGGGAATTCCTAGATCAAGACACTGGCAGATTCAGTGTTTGGTGAGCACCTTCCTCCTGGTTCAGAGACAGCTGTGTTTTCACTGTGTCCTCACATGGCAGAAGTGGGGCCGGAGAACTCTCTGGGACCTCTATAAAAATCTCTTACAAAAAGGACATAATTCCATTCATGAAGACTCTGCTCTTATGATCTAATCACCTTCCAATGGCCCAGTCTTCAAACACTGTCACATTGGGTGTTAGGATTAAACATCTGAGTGTTGGGGGGACATTCAGTCTATAGCAATAGCAAAAGCAAAAATGACTCTGGTTTTCACTGCATGCTTACTATGTTCTTGTCACATCTATGGAATGGTATATTGATTATCTATTTTATCTATACTCTCCACTTATCCTTACTTCACAGGTGAGAAAAATAACTCAATCTGATTAAGTAACTTTGGCCCCTGATCAGACATCTAAACATAACAGAACTTGATTTCAAAACCATCTCTATCTGATTTGAAGCAATGGGTCTTTCAGAATAGGCCACAAAACACCATTCCTTTATTTACTTTTTAACTTCAGGGAGAAAGGTATATTCCTCGTTCCCTCAAAAACTCCTGCAGTTTCCTTCATCTGCATCCTTGATATGAGAACCCTAAAGCAGAACACAGCAGGTGCCAACTCGGAGTCCCGAGCCGAGCTGAGCCTGGGGTCAGGAGCCAGGGAGCTGCTGAGGAACTGGAAACAGGAGCAGGGGTGCATTTGCTGGGACAAGCTATTTGGCTGGGCTAGTCCATCTGGGCCCTGAGAGCTCCTAAGAGGGAGCTGGCCGGTCCCATACCGCCTTGAAGGCATTACCTACCACCTCATACTTCTGGTCAGGAAGTCATCTGTAAGCAGCGGACCAAGAGAGCCAGACCTGTCCTTGGAGCGCTCACAGTATCTGATGTGGGCACCACACATTTAGCTCTTGGCAAGCACTGCACCATGTGGTTAGTTTGTAGTCCCTGCCACTGTGATAAAAGGTTCTAAAGGGCAGGAGCTGCCTCACTGGGGTTTATGAAACCAACATCTAGCCCAGAGCCTGACCTGGAGCAAGACTTCCGAGTACAAATGTTGACCGGCTTACTTTACCAATTTCCCTATCTGACCCCAAATAAAACCACTGAAACTGGATTCTTTAACAGAACAGGTTGGAAATTAGTCAGTGTTTTATCAAGTAACTCTAAGAATCCCAGTTTTAGAATAGTGTCCTCAACTGTTAGGTGCCTGTGAATCCCGCCCTCTGCTCCCTCTCGTTCTCCCCTGGGGCCCTCCCTGTGACCCTTGAGCTCTGCCATGTTGTCACCTGGTCACTGCTCGTACCCACTCCTGCCTTCAGCCTTTGTTCTACCTGTTCCCTCTGCACAGAATGTATTTCCCCCAGATATTGTCATCATTCACCTCCTTGCCAATTTCAAGCATTTGCTTAACTATCACCTGGTCTGTGAGGCTCTCCTTGACCTTCCTACCACCTGGTTTTATACTGCCCAGACATCTGTATTTCCTTCCTCCTTTGTCTTTCCCCAGAGAACTCAGCACTTTCCAACTTGCCATATGCCCCAGTCTCCCCCCTGGAATGTAAATCCCAGAGGGCAAGGATTTGTGCCTGCTTTCCTTACTGCTGTATCTCCAGCACCTAGAGCAACGCCTAGCACAGAGAAGGTACTCAAGAAATATTAGGTGAATGAATTAATATACAAGAATCACCTGGGGAACCTAGAAATACCAATTTCTGGGACACACGATAGAGATGCTGATCCGAATATTAATTACCTGGCTGATACCTTCCACCACATGCCCTGAATGCACGTTCTTGGTCAAGGTAGAGCCCTCCCTCTATTCCCTTATACACCTGAGTCCTGGGAAGAGCAGGTGAGCCACGGTCCCTCCATGCACCTGCCAGATGCCTCTGTGCTCGCAGTGCCATCCAGGGCCAGTGCTGCCTTCAAAGAATCCTCGGGTCAGGCTGACACCGTGGGCAGTGCAGTTGGGAGGGGAGGGAGTGCGTTCTTTTCCCAGAGGCAGTCGCCTCTGTGCCCGCCCGCATCCATTTCCTGAGCTGGCCAGGGAGCCAGAAGCCAACGGGGCAGCAGTCCTTTGCTGGCAGTCGTGCAAAGACTTGTATGCCCCCTCAGCCCTCCAGTGACACTTGTCTGCAGAGCCTCTGGCAGCTCAGCTAGGGGACACTGGGAGCTGGTGCAACATGGAATCCCCAGCAAGAATTCGGGGCAGTCACGTTCTGGGACAGCTGAATTAGAGGAGGCGGGAGAGGGCGAGTTTGGCTTCCAAACCTCCCAAGTGAGCGATCTTTCTAGTGAATTGTTTGAGGCTTCTTTGGCTATCCCTGATGCAATTACTTGCATTACCCCTCCTTGTGATGCCCCCTGTGCCCTTGCGACGGCCCCTTCCCCTTCTCCTCTTTGGTGATTCATGGTTGCTTTCTGCCATGTGGATCAGCTGTTCACTCCTGTTAAGGGTCCTATAATTAGGGCACAAGGCCTGCAGCTCCTTGCTTGGATTCTGCCCAAAGAAGACTCCAGGGGCACTCACACCCCTGCCTACCCCCTCTCACATCTATTCATTAGCAAGAATGAGCCAAGATTGATCTCCCCAGACCCTCCCCCATCACCGTCCCCTCCCCCAGACTGAACGTCCATGTTTGAAAGGCAAGGCTTAACTCTGGGGAATTAGCAGGTGGAGGCAAGGATGGGTTTTCCTCAGGTCAAAACGAGTCTACAAAGCACATAAGCTTAAATGGACCTTCTTTATGATTTTTATTAAGTGGGAGGGAGTTAATTATCTCTTTCTGTGCCGTTATTTCTTCTCTTGTGCCCTGATTACCACCACCACCACCCCCACACAGCTTTCGAGGTGAAAAATAATGAGAAAGAAAATCTGTATCTATATGTGTATTAAACAAGTATTTTCCAATGTTTAGACCCAGATCACTTTCTACCATTAATCTCGAAGAAAAACTGGGGTCTCCCGATGTCTGCAGGATTTTAGCTACACAAAGCAAGATATCAAAATATGAGTTGCACAATAGTTTTGTCCTTCCTATCCTCACTTTTAGTCTAGAAAAGGTGCTAAACATATAACAGGGTAGGAGCTTTGAGCTCTAGTCAATTAAGTTTTTTTACAAGGAGGGAGAAAAAACAACCCTGGTTATAACTTGTTGGGAGTTAAGATACCGCCACCCTCGCAGCTATCGGTACATGTACATCCCCTGCCAAAACCCCGTGGTGTCACGTAGGTCACACCTCTGACTTTGGTGCCTGCTGTGGTGGGGGGTTGAGTGCTTGGGGAATTCACTGCACACACTGCACGGCACCTGTGCTCATCACGAGGGATGGCACCTCAGCTCACCTTTCAGAGCCAGCCAGTCAGTAGGCGAGAGTCAGACGGCAAAGCCCAGATCCCCACATCCTTTCGCGGGATGAAATGCCTTGTCACCATCCATCTCCACCTTTCCTTGCCCTCCCGACGCCAGCCCCAAATTCTCCCTTCCTGCTCTGATCACTCAGCAGCTGGGTTCCCGCTGCCCCAGCCTTCGAGGTTTCCAGCTCATGCATTCAGTTATCCATCAATGGAGACCTCAGGGACAGTGGGGCTCGAGTGGACAAACCAGCCTCTCTTTATGCCAACAGGGAATGCTTGAAATAACCAGACACACAACTCTGATTGATGCGGCCAGAGTTTACACGCCACACTTCAGACAGTCTGAAATGGCTGGAATTAATAGCCTATTATTAGATGGTGTGTGTGTTTGGGGGAGGGGTGGGGAGGCAGGAGAAGGAGGGACAAGAAAATACTTTTTTATGATCTTCTCATTTAAATCTATTTATTGGACTTTGCAGAGTGTGATGTGACAGGGAGAGCAGGGGGTGTTCTTACCACCCCGCTGTGAGTCCTCTGGGGGGCGTAAGCCAGCTTGGCACCAACCCACCCACCACATTTTTGGTAAATGATGCAAATCCGTATGTTGGGCAGGGAGGGGTTAAAGAGACCGGGGAGTCCAGGACTGAGGGAAAGAAGAGTGGGGATTGCTTGGTTCACTTGCTTTCATGCCAGGCTTTGCTCGCCAGCTGCAGAGAGGGGAAATGGAGTTTAAAACCCCTGGTAAGAAATTTTTCCTTGGTCTGAACATTGTTTAAATTCCTGAAGTGGGTGATCCCTGTAATAAATACCTTGGACTTTGTAAGACAGATATATTTACTCAAGTTTAAAGTTTGGATTTGATGGCTATGTGCTTGGGAGTGCATGGGACTGGGCTGTTTGTTATATGTAGGAACCCATTCAATGCGCACAAGGAGTTAAGAGAACTCCATTTATAGCAAAGCAGAATATCTTCATCATGCCTCATGCTCACGGTGTCAACATCTGTGCTGCATCCCGTATTTTGAACATCGTTGGTCCTCAACAGACACTAGAGGACAGGGATGAGAGGGGAAGTTTGTACCCAAAGCACTTTCTCAAGACTTGTGTGCAAATAACGCTTTGAACTAAATGAATCACCTGCCTTACATGCAGGAAAATACTTCTCTGAGGAGAGAGGAGGAGATCTTCAGCAAAGTACAGAGGCAGGGGATAGGGCTGGGGAAATTGATGCACTCAAACTCATGTTCTATTTTTTTAATAAGGTTACTGGCTCAGCTGTGATTATCGATGGCAGGAGAAAAGATTCATGCTGTCATTTGAAATATGGGTTCTCTCATGACCCAATGCCTCTTGTCTGGGTCAAAACACATGATAATTCCCCTAAATAATACCACCACAACCCTCTCAACCCTGCAGCAAAACAAGCAAGCCAGGTAATTCCAAGAAGGCCAGATTGGAGTTTCCAGCAACTCAGGCCATCCTTGCCCTCTTTGACTAGAGAAGAGTCCACCTTTCCCCACAGGCTTTAGGGAGGACAGGCTTTAGAAATGACCCCTCTGTCCTTCTCTCCTTGGTGAAAGACAGCACCTTTCCGGACTCACTGGCAGAGTGAATGGCTGACTGGCCATCAGGAGTCTCACTTAACAGTTTGGATTGATTTTCCCAAGGGGGTCCCCATCCAACCACAGATCTGTACCAAAGTCCCATGACCTTGTCGAGCATGGGGCCCATGTTAGCGGGCACGCCCATGGTCTGCTGTGGGCGTGCTCTGTTGCTGCTCTCCCACAACGCGGCTGGGGTTTTGGTTTCCCAGCATGGGAATGAGTGTCCATCTTTTCATGGTGTGGAAAACAATCTCACCTTGGGCTTGACTAGGCTTCTTAGAAGCAAGAGTCAAGAGTAAGTGGAGATTCCTGGCCCACCTGCCCGGAAAAGGAGATTGCAGGGGGGTGTTTCTCATAACCACCTACAATTCATGTCCCTCTTTTGTCTGGTGCTCAAGTTGCCCGGTGGGCAACTCCAGCATTCTGTCTGGACTTATTTGCTGCAATCAGAAACTGCCTCACAAGATGAAAAACCAATATAAAGTTCATTTAAGAAAACAGATGACTTTTATAAGCTACAGTACATGATGTTTGCAACAAAGATGTGAAAATATTATTTTCTACAATGTTTTTTTTTTTTAACTGCCTAAGCTCCTAATTTTATCATAGTTGCCACCACAGGTTTTGTTTCTGTTTTTTATAAGCTACTGGGAGTTTTGTTTTGTTTTGTTTTGCGGTACGCGGGCCTCTCACTGTTGTGGCCTCTTCCCTTGCGGAGCACAGGCTCTGGACGCTCAGGCTCAGCAGCCATGGCTCACGGGCCCAGCTGCTCCGCGGCATGTGGGATCTTCCCGGACCGGGACACGAACCCGTGTCCCCTGCATCGGCAGGCGGACTCTCAACCACTGCGCCACCAGGCAAGCCCTGCTGGGAGATTTTTCATTACATTATTAATATTTAACTTACTTCCAAGGCAGTATTTTCCAGTTAGGTTCATGATTTAGTTGGGATTTCATTGTCACTGAAGGCAAGTCACAAAGGAGTTGATTATAAACACAAAATGACGACTGAAGAAATACTTACATACAAATTTTTCCTGCATGTTAATGTAACCAGCCCTTAGTGTTGGTTGGTAACTGGCCTCTTGGGGGAGGTGGAGGTTGGGATGTCATTCACCATTCCCCTGTAGGTCCTCACCCACTTTGTTGCAACCAAGTTAAAAGGTCCTAAATGGTTACAGGAGTCTTCAAAGGAAAATATGCCAAATCACCTATCAATCTGCCCATTCATGCTGCTTCAGATATCGTGGGGTTGTTGAGGACACTGAAAGAACCAGCAGAACTGCAAAAATTTAAAATAAACTTGTTCTTTGGAGGACATTCATTTAAACAGTCCCCACTATGAACTGTATCACTGGATATATAAAGTTAGCAGCACAGTAATTGACAACATAATCTAATTTTGCTGGTGTGCACACAGCTTGGTCCCTGCATTCTTGAACAGAGTGCTAACCTAGACTCAGCTCTAAGGCTCAGACTCTTAATTCAGCAGTTGGTTGTTAAAATTACTTAGAAGTTGCTTCAAATCTGTACTTAAGAAGGTGCTTAAAATTCTCTGGGCTTCTCCCAAATCAGACTTGCTGAGGGCAAGGCTGGGGAACTGTATATTTTAAAAACTCAACCTTAAAGGATATGTAGAGTGGGAAGCAGCCACATAGCAAAGGGAGATCAGCTCAGTGCTTTGTGACCACCTAGAGGGGTGGGATAGGGAGGGTAGGAGGGAGGGAGACGCAAGAGGGAAGAGATATGGGAACATATGTATATGTATAACTGATTCACTTTGTTATAAAGCAGAAACTAACACACCATTGTAAAGCAATTATACTCCAATAAAGATGTAAAAAAAAAAAAAAAAAAAAGGATATGTAGGGTTTCTATCCTTGGAGTAGGGGGGGAAAGCATTCCGGGGGCATAATGGTTTAGTTGAAAGGCAGGGGTTGAAGAAAGATAGTGTTTTATTTGGGTTTTCCTGCAGACCTTCTCAGAGCCTTTTATACACTAATGAACATCGTGATCATCATGCGGGTGGCAGGGGTGGGGTGTAACATGTAGCATTTCCCAAACTTATTTGAATATAGGTTCCTTGATCATAAGACAAGTGTCCCTGAAACATACTTTAGGAAATTCCAGGCTAAGGAAATAAGATAAAATAGAAATACTTCCTGGTAATACTTTCTGAGCTCTTAGTAACACAGGGGAGTAGAAAGCAAAACCCCCCCTGTGTTTCCTTAACCAGAAGCAACAGGCCAGACTTCGGCCAGGTCACCCTTGCTACCCTGGGTGCAGATTGAGGAGTCCCTGGCCTCATTTGAAATGCTGCACCCCGTGGTCCCGACAACTTGAAGAAGAGAACACATTTTCCAAAGTGCCAAGAATAAAACAAAAAAAAAAAAAGAAAAGAAAAGAAAAAATGGGGACAAGAGCCGTTTGCAGAGACAGTAGAATAAGCTTTGGCTTTTCTGCCACTAGACCAACTGGAAACACAGAGACCTGAAGGAGCCAAATATGAAGAAGGAAGCCAGCCTGAGATTTGGATTTTAATCTGCTCCACGTCTCACAAGCTGTGTGACCTTGGGCAAGTCACTTAATCAGTCTGAATCTCAGTTGCTTTTCCTGTAAAATCAAATTACCTTCCCACGCAGGGATTCTCTGAGGAATAAATGAAATCACGTTTGCAAGATACCTGATTCAGAGCCCCGGGCTGAGTAGAGACTTATGAAGCCGAATAAAACGTTCCTTCCTTCCTCCCGCAAATCGGGAGGTGAAAGCAGCTTCCTTTAGCCTGACTTCAATTCCGGAAGCACCCTTGTGCATGCTACCATGCGAAAACCAGGAGACTGAGTGCCTCCCATAGCTTAACGCCTGACCAGAGGCATTTTTTGAACTGTTGTGACTGAATAGCTGTATATGAATAAATTTTAAAACACAACAACAAAGAGAGCTGTAGGTTCTCAGAGGAGGAAAGGATGAATGGGGCTCCCGTAGCCTTCCATTCTTCTCTTCGCAGGTGTAGTGCTGGTGGGAATGCTTTGGACTTCTTTCTACACCCAATTTGTCCTTCCCCAAGAAGGGAAGGGTGGTCACTCAGTTCATTGGACCCCATTTTTCTAGGGGGCAGGGTCACTTCCTGTCTCTGAAGCGTAAGTAGAGCCAACTTTAGTGGGACAGCCATTCTGGTACTGTTGTGATGAGGTGTGCAAGCTTGTCTGTGGTCCTGCCCGTGCTTATGATTGGGTAAGGGATTCCAAGTCTCCTCCGTCATCCCATTCACGTCCCTTCCTATAACCCAACTGTGCAAACCCCATTGGTTCAGGGTGGAAGGCTGTCTCAGAGCCCCAGGCCAGCACATGCAACGAGCACTTAAAGAGAACTTTATTATAGAGATGACACTTTTGAAAATAGCCAGAGAAAAGTATTTAGCATCTAATTTATGAAATGAAATCCTAGGTTCTCTTTGTGTTTTAGTTGGTAAAACAATTATACTGTTTTCAGTCCTCATTAACACAGGCCACATTTATTGGTATCCCACATGACAGCTTAATTAGTATTCTAAGGGTATTTTTCACCAGCTTCTTATGTCTTCAAGTGAAACGTCAACAGCTAAATATATAGCACAGCAAGAGCATAGACAGTGAAATAGATTTTAGTCCTCAAAACGACTTGATTGTCTATATTTATAGCTATAATTAGAGAAAGGCTCAATGCCTTATATAATCAGTTCTTTATTGGAAGTTTCTTGACAGAGGGCTTCTTGCTAATTCACCTTGTAGCATGAGGAAAGGGCACTGCTCTTTTAGCCACAGCACTGGCTTTAGCTTCTAGGTTCATTAACTACAAAACAGGTTGCCCTACATGATATATAGAACAGTAAGAGCCTTTTACTGAGCAGCTTTCAACGGGGTTGCTATTCCAATTTGCTAACATAATATATGCCTTTACCCAGAGTAGGGTTGGCTATTTTAGTCTAGGGAATGAGTGTATAATGTTGATAACATGTCTAAAGCATAACATAGCAAAGAATTTTCATCCTTTCTACACGAATGCCTTTTTATCTGGAAAGTTTTAGAGTCCATTCCTACATCTTTTTAGTATTCTTTTTGTATCCTGGTCTCTGAAACTGGAGGATTTTCCCCAAAGTTTAAAAATAAAGCAATGTCCATAATAATAGTAATAGCTATGAGACATTGAGCACCTACTGGGTGCCAGACCCTTTAGAAAGCACTTTATATGCCATATATATATATTTCATCTTTGCAACAGCCTGATGAGGCTGCCACTATTATGTCTCTATTCCAAAGATGATGAAAGGAAGGCTTGGGGAGGGAGGGGAAGTGACTTATACAGGATGACACAGTAATACATGGTAGCTCAGGCAACCTGGTACCCGAGAATGAATTCCTAACCATACAGCTGCAGAAACCCCTGGTGCTTAGACCACTGCTTGCCACTTTCCCATAGTTTTCTTTCTCAGGATCAACAAACAAACATGTTATATGCATATGTATATGTATGCATGTATATGTCACATAGGTATGTATATGTGTTTATATGGGCACATATACACTACTACATGGAAAGAACATAAACAGTAACTTTGATTTTGGTATTCAAAACCACTCCATTATACTTGTAGCTGTAGTTATTTAGGTGATAGACACATATTTTCCTCTGTGCTTTAGTGTCATTTTAGAAGTTTTCATACACATTTTCATATAAAGCAGAGTCCTCATGATCTTATTTGATCCTGAGATCAGCCCTGAGAAGTTGGCAGATCTTGTGTTCTTTGGCCCAGTTTAGCAATGAAGTGACTTATCCCAGGTAAGTTCACTACTCAGAGCAGAGCTCAAACCAGCACCCAGCGCCCCTCTCACTGCTGCTCCAGAATATCAAAGTGCTGTGCTGCTTCCACAGGAAGGCAGGCAAACAACTGCTGCTCTCTGGGCTGGGCAGGAGCTTAACAGATGCAAAGAAAGTAAAACCTCCCCCATAAGACATGCAATGTGAATCTCAGGCACAGTGTTTGTGGAGCAGAGTTTCCTGGTGAATTTGTCCTCTTGAGGAATCAGCCATATTTGTCTTCCTCAATCTCCGACCGTGTAGTTAATTATGTCTCCTTTGCACCAATACTCTAATCCCAGGTGTCACCCCAGGGTGTTATACAGTACATATTCATTGATGTGATTTCCCCCACTAGACAGTGAGCCCAACTCTGTAATCCCGTTTTCAGCACAGAGCCTGGCAGGGGAAGGTGCTCAGATATTTAGCCATTTATTTATTTGCTGTACATAAACATTTGCTGCATTTGTCACTGGCAACTGAAAAAGATATGTAGAAAGAGAAAAGGGACAAGATGTAGAGACAGAAGTCCCAGTTTTAATTATTTTGCCATAGGATAGGACCTCTATAGCTTTTCCTATCACCCTGCCCAAAAGACCAAACTTTGTAAAAATTCCTAGGGGCTCCATCTTCCAAGAACAGGCCAGAGCAAGGCTGGTAGCCCCAGAAGTGGTCTACAGAGAGGTTCTTTGGGGGCTGAATGTGCCCTCCAGGACAGTGGAACTTACAAAACTTAGAGGAGGGAGTTCTAGGGAGGAGACCAGTGTGGCAAAGCAAACTGCTTCCTCCTGCCGCAGAGTTAAAAATAATGTCCAGCCTTTAGGTTGTGGGAAAGAGAATGGTGAAATCATTCTCTGTCTGGCACAAATCACAGACTATTAAGTTGTTTGGGAAATGTGGGCTTGTACCAATCTACGAGATTGGCCATGGCCATTTTAAGATGTTTTTGAAAATCAGCGAGTGCTTAAAAACTTGTAGTAAAAGCCTTAATACACTAAGTTAGACCAAGACTCTGCCAGAATTGTATTTACCTCTTGAAGTGGAGGGTTAGGAAGTCATGTTAAAAATTAAAGTGAAAAAAAAAACAAAAAAAAAGGAGAAGAAAGAGCAGTAGATCATGTGTTTAGGGAGCTGTTTGGTTAAAAGAACTGTCCACTCTCAAAAGCAGCTCGTTTGCAAAGTGACAGGTGAGTGTTTTTGATGACACACAGTTCTCATGAGTGATGCCACCCGACCTCCCCCTTTCTTGCTTTTGTTTTGTTTTATGAGTCGCTATTTGCTTTTACAAGGGTAAGTTTTGGGGGAGAGGGGTGTAGTTACTGTAGCCAGAAGAATAAATGCTTTGTGCATTGTGTATACCCATGTAGTATACTGAACAAGTACTAATAAGAATAAAATTATTGGAGCAAATAAAAGCACACATGCTTTTTAGTCACCTGGGAGAGGGGCTGTGCCAGCCTTCTTGAGCATATAAAAAAATAATCCTTCACATCTGAATAGCATTATAGAATTTATAAAGCCCTTTCACATATATTAGCACGTTTGATCCTCAACAACCCAGTGAGTCAGGCATGATGTGTGTTATTATCCCATTTTACAGTTCAGGAGAAGTTAAATGGTTACAGTTCAGGAGAAGTTAAGAAGCTCCAAGTCTTGGAGCTACTAGAAGACAGTCAGTGCTTCCAACAACGTTCTGGCTCCAAAGCATCCACTGTATCTATTGTGACCCATGGGAGCGGCAGTATGAATTTGAGCAAAAATCTCTAAAGTCATTCTAAGCAGAAGAAAAATACTTGACATGGGAAATGGACTGATCACCTGATTCCCTTGACATCAGAGAAATGGTCTACACCAGGAGAAAAGCACAGAACCAGGGTCTCTTGCAGCCCAGTTCTGACTCAGGCTAGTTGCGTGTCCCCTTCAGACACATATACAAAATGAGGAACTAATGTGTGGTGTTCTACTTCCTGAAGGTGTTGTTAAAAATCACATGAAACTAATGTAATTTATTGTGTCTTCTGAATCTTTCTAAGAACTCACTGGCCAGAAGACCACTTTCTCTGCCCATGTTAATGAGGAGCCTGGTGTATTAGTTTCCTTTTGCAGCTGTCACAAATCATCACAAACGTGGTGACCTAAAACAACACAAAGTTATTCTCTTCCTGTTCTGGAGGTCAGAAGTCTGAAATCAAGGTGTCATCAGGGCTTCATTCCTTTTTCAGCTTCTAGAGGCTCCTGCATTCCTTGGCTTGTGGCCCCTTCCCTACATCACTACAACTCTTCCTTCCATTATCACATCTCCTACTCTATCCTCTTGCCTCTGCCCTGTAAGGACCCTTGTGATTACATTGGGCCCACCTGCATATCCAGCACAATTTCACCATCTCAAGATACTTAATCATGTCTGCAAAGTCCCTTTTACCATATACGGTAATATATTCATAGGTTCCAGGGATTAGACCCTGGACATCTTTGGGAAGCCATTATTCGGCCAACCACAGCTGGGATTAACAAAAGGTGAGACTGAATTTATAATTTCTGCTCTCTATTCATAAATGGAATGATAATACTCAGCAGTATAAACCAGCCCTCCTTCCTCTCTTCCCCACCGTCCATCTCTGTTCTCTGTTAATAAGCGTCATGCAGACAGCTGAAGGCATTTCATAATGAGAGAGAGGGGAGAGACAGAAGTCAGCTCAGACGTTTAGAAGCAAGCATGTGAGTTGCATCTCTTAGCCTCTATTTTTGCATAAGGAAGAATATTTAATCAAATGCACTTCAACAACTCACCCTGAGGGTGCCAGTATTCCTTTGGCCTTCAAACTCTTCCATCCAGA
This sequence comes from Phocoena phocoena, assembly GCF_963924675.1. Taxonomy (NCBI): domain Eukaryota; kingdom Metazoa; phylum Chordata; class Mammalia; order Artiodactyla; family Phocoenidae; genus Phocoena; species Phocoena phocoena. Next base: position 32,243,378 of record NC_089237.1, on the reverse strand, counting down.
TTAGCATCTTCCTGGGCCTACCAGGACATTATGTGCCCTCTTCAGTGCTCCCCTGCACTTTGCACACAACACAAATATAGCACTTACCACTTTGAATGTTAAAAACTGACTTGTTACCCAGAAATCATGTTTTTCTCCCTCTGTATTCCTTGACGGCTGTGTCTAGTTCATCTCTGTACATTCAAGGATTTACCCAGCTCTGGCACATAGGCCCTTGATAAATATTTGTGGGGTTGAGTGTATTTTAGAGGATTTTATTTTACATATTCATGGTAGCAGAGAAAAATTCAGTTCCTCCTGCCTCTTCTTTCCGGGGCACTATCTCAAATTTCCTCATTCCACTGTGTCATATCTACAACCCTTTTCTGCCTGTCAAATACCCAGTCTTTAAACAACTGGCTCTGTAGGAAAACTCAAGACCCAGAGGAAGCAGATGCCTCTACATTCAAAGAAAGAAAGAAAAAAAAAAAAGATTCTGAGCCGATTTCCTTCTGCCCATCAAGTAGAGTACAGGGTTTGTGAGAGCAGCCAGACTCAGAGAGAATGACTCACTCAGCATATTATTCTCTTTTCTGTGAGAGTGCCTGCAGCTTTTCAGCTTCCATTCAATAACAGTGCATCTCTAATGATGGATGTTCCCATGAATATCTACCTTCCTAAAAGAGAAGAAACAAAAATACTGGGGCATTGCCTACAAATAGTATGTAGATATACTAGATTTTAATTAGTTCTTCCCTCGATATTTTAACGCTACCTTTTATTAAAATAAAAGTGGATCCTTAGCTTAAAAAGGTGGTATTGAGTAGGACATCCAAAATTTGTAATCATGACTCCATTTGGGGAACCTGTCAATGTAAAGATTATTTCCTCCACGTGCTCAGTCAAGGAACTGTACTAGGGAGTAAAGTATGGGACCTTAAAATTTAACCAAAGTCAGATCCAGACGGACTGGATCAAGCACCTTTCAGTCCTGAGATAGAGACTCCAGATGCCCTTTTCATTTTAAGCCGCCATGGCTGCTCTGGTACCTAACTGGATAGCAAATACTTTGGGAAGAAGCTGTGGCCAATCAGCAAGGCCATGTGCACTGTGTCATACAAATTCCACTTTCTAACTTGACACCTCAGAATCATATTGCAAGTGGGTCAGAATGTGGCTTGATTAGAATTGTGTAGGTAGAAGACATTCAAGCCATTGGCCAGCCGCTCTCACCTCACTGGCACAACCTGACTGCTGGGTATTTCCTAGTACTCCATAAAAAACACTTGTGTGTGTCTGTTCAAATGAAAGAAGATTTGTCTCCCAGGAAAACTATTTAAACACACGGAGACGGCGATCTCATTTTCAAATATTAGGTTTCGTTTTATGACAGATCATGCTGTTTCATCCAGCCTATCTATATTAAAAAGTGTGAACAAGCTGCTTTGTTCTGTCCCACTCCTGTCCCTCTCTCATGTGCATTTATAAAAACACAGACATATCTGATTCCACATGCACTGTACAATATTTTATCAATTACGGTGAAACTTAGTTAGATCGTATTTCCAGAGGCTGAGAAAAGAAAACATAGAAAGTGGGAAACACTGAATTTGATCATGCCAGGCATGGAGTTTAAAAGACCTGAATTGTGGAGTGGTCTTGTACGTGGGAATAATAAAAATAGGTTTTACTTTTAAAACTACCCTTTCACAAACCATCTGACAGAGAGATCCTGAGCATATCCCTTTGTGTCTAGACACATAGTACCCATGGCAAATTCCTAGGGAGGCTGCTGTTTCCATACCCTTCTTCCACTCTCTTTCCCTATGACAGGATTTCACTAGATTCCCAACATCTCTGGCCAGGATTACTGCAATGGTCTTCTAACTAGCTTCCAGGCAAGCCTTCCCCTGCAGTCAGCAAACACTCTGCAAAGGACAAATCTACCAAAACCCCCTAACGTCTTCTGAGTGGCTGGATTTCCATCACTCAAAGTCCCTTAAACTATGGAGAAATGATTTAAGGCCAAAGATCAGATATATATTTGTCTTTATGTTCTTCTGTTTGGTTTAATTTTCACATTAACACTTTAATGCACCTGGAGTGTTTCCTATGAGATGAAAAACAAAAAGTATTTTCCAAATAGATACCCAACTCTCTAGGCACTTTTCTTGAGCGATCCTGCTCTTGCCCTATGACCTGTTTTCCCTTGTGTCGTGTAAGTTACTGATTCAGACACCAGGGTCTGTTCCTGAGCTCACAGCTCCATCCTGTTGCCTTCTCTGCTTATTCCTTCCCAAACACAACTGTGATGGAAGGAATGGAGCTCTTGGAATGTTTATATATCAGATAGGTTTAACTACTCCTTTGCAAATACTCGAAATTTCTCTATCCATTTTTTTTTTTTTTTTTTTTTTGCGGTACGCAGGCCTCTCACTGTTGCGGCCCCT